>NC_056726.1:1485320664-1485393164 GCF_019279795.1 Protopterus annectens | reverse complement strand
TAATAAAAGGAAATCTTGGGATAAGGAATTGTTAGATATTCAAAGTAAACTAGACTCTTATAAACATAATAATAAAGAAAATATTATGGACAAGAAAGTTATTGAAGAAATAAACAAACTAAATGAGAAATACAAAGAAATTTTAACTCATAAAGTTAAAATAACTTTAGAGAAATACAAGTTTTTGTCTTATTCAATAAGCCCCAAATACTTACATAGACTTAAAAATAAAACAAAAAGATTGAATAAACAAAACCATATCAAAGAAATCTTTTCTCTAAGGAAAAGAAGAATGTTTCTAGTATACCAGAAATACTGGATGAATTTAGAAATCACTTTCACAAGATTAACCATAACAACATTAACATGGAACCTAAAGATAAAATAAAGGAGTTTATAACCACAAACATGAATAAAAGCTTAATAAACAACAGATTAAACTATTGGACAACAGTATTTCATATACAGAAGTTATTACACAAATAAATAAGCTTAAATCAAACAAAGCACCGGGTAATGATGGTATTATACCAGAGATATATAAAATCCTTTCTAAAACTACATATTCATTAATACATAAGGTTTTTATTCTGGCGCGAAGTGAGTTAATAAGCGGGCGATCTTGGCAATATACATTTATTTCACCAATTTTAAAACCTAATAAAGATCCAACTAGATGTTCTTCATATCGACCCATCTCATTACTTAATGTTGATTATAAAATGTTTATGAGTATTTTTGCTGATAGATTGAAGACAATTATCCCGGCATTATAGACATAGATCAGACAGGCTTCATTGTAAATAGAAATACTTTTGATAATATAAGAAGAACTTTAACATTAATTGATTTTGCAAATAGGAAAAGAAAGATTTAACACTTATTAGTCTTGATATAGGTTCAGCATTTGATTCAGTAAGTTGGGACTATCTGTTTACCTTACTGAAATGCACAAATTTCTCTGATGCATTTGTAAATTTAATTGAGCATTTATACAAAGGAGCTGGCTTATATTAAGGTAGGAACATATGTTTCACAAAAATACCCATTCTTAAAGGTACAAAGCAAGGATGTCCACTTTCTCCACTATTATTCACTTTAGTAATGGAGCCTTGGGCTAATTTGATTAGAAACAATACTGACATAGAGGGTTTTGAAATAGAAGAAAATACAACATCAAAAATTCAACTTTTTGCAGATGATGTTCTAATTACATCAGCAGGATCTAATTCTTCTATGCAGTCTTTATTTGATAAAATGATGAATTTTAAAAGTATTTCTGGTTTAATATTCAATGAAGAAAAACTAAAATACTACCTATATATACACGAAAAATACTCTCATTAGTGATTTTACTAAATATGTACCCAACTCAGGTCAGATAACTTATTTAGGTATAATACTATCTAAAGATATTAAATCTATTATATATAATAACTATAATACCTGTTTTCTTAATATACAAAATCTTTTTAATACCTGGAATAATATGTTTTTACTATGGAGGAGAGACTTACAATTATTAAAATGATAATATTCCCCAAGATTTTATACTTAATACAATCAATAATACTTTCACCTACAAAAATAACTATCAAGAAACTGAATACACTAATGTTAAATTTCTTATGGGCACCTAATAGACCTAGGATTGCATTAAAGAAACATACTAATAGCTGGTCTCAAGGGGTATTTCTTTTCCAGACTTTAATTTATATATTATCTCTTCTATTATAAAAGTTATTACTTTATTAATAGATCGGTCATATGTCAAAATGGAAAGATTATTGGGAGCTAATTAGTATGCACTTCATGAAAATCTCCTTAACACATAAAAATATGATTATAAATAACTCCATGTTGTGGTTGCTAAAGGAATTTTGTACTTCACCTATTACACCTAAACATATGGTCTGTTACCCATTAAATATTATTATTAGTTATCGTAACTTTATATTCATGCACCCTAAGTATAGGGAATGGAATTTTATTGTATTCCCTATAATTTATACTCAGGGTATGCTTATGTCATCTGCTTCTGAAGGAGCTCATTTAGCTATAGATAATAATCTAAAGTACCGGTATCAGCTGATATCTGATAATAAAGTTAAAAATCTAGATTTCTTAAAACAAGAATTTGATCTAAGAGAAACTTGCTGGTTAGAGATTCAGATCTTTAGACAACATCTCATTGATAGAATACATCTAATGTCTATAACAGTTAAAGAATCTATTCCAAAACTGATTGATTACTTGATAATAAATTTACAGCATAAAGTTTCTGATAAAGGTAAACTTTCATATATACATAAAATTATCAGACAAGAAACTTTTTACAATGTAGATTCATACTGGAATTATTTCACCTCTATTAATGGGGACCCACCAACTCAACAAGATAAACAATATATATTGGAATCTGCTTATAGAACTACATCTTCCATTGTCTGGAGACTTTATACATGGAAATTTTACATAGATCTTTTTATACACCTTTGATGATGAATAAAATTAATAATAAAGATAATCTATGTAAGAGATGTAATGTAGAAATTAATGCTGACTGGGCTCATATGTTTTATGACTGTATGAAGTTGAAAGAATACTGGAAGTCAATTAATGAATTTTGCAGGCTCTTTTACAGATAATTTCATTATTTCTAAGTCTCTTATATTATTCAACACACCTGTACCTCAATGTGTTAAAAAGATTAAGCTTCCCTTGTTATGGTCTATCCTAGCAGTGGCTAGGAAAATAATAACTAGAAATTGGATTTCAGATACACCTCCTTCATTCAATGAATTTAAAAATGTTATGAATATAATGTGTCATATGGAAATAAGCACAATTAGAATGAGAACAACTAGAAAAACATCACATTTTATTCTATGGGATAATTTACAAAATTTGTTAAAAAAATTCTAATTTCAATAGCACAGTATTTTAGTTTAATTAATTGATCTGATTGTAGTGGATGTCTTTGTAAATACTTTAGTTGTTTTGTTGAATATTATAATAATACCTATTTTTAATTATTTGTATAAAATTGTTATGATATTTCTCTTATATGTTAAAACAATAAACTTGTTTTGAAAAAAAGAAATAGCATTATTTAGTAAAGGTGTATTATTAGCAGAGGAATGCTCTAGATGAGATATGCTGTCAATGAAATGAGAGTTAAGGAGGATGGCAATTTGTACAGGATATTCATCTGGGAATGGGATAGGATTTTGTTTTGTGCCTGGTTTAATAAGTCAGTTGATTGTTGATCAGAATTTTCTGGGGTTTTGAGAGTAATTTGATTGCTGGTAGGTATAGAATTTTATCTGTTGTAATAAGCTTTTTAACTTCATTAGGAGTTGTTGGTAATGTAATAAGTTGTCTTGGGTGTTATTTTTTTTTTTGCCATTCATCCCTGCTTTATTTCTAAGGGACATTAGTTGCTTGGTAGAATGGGATAGCCATGGGCCATGACTGATTTTGGTTTGTTTACTCTGAGATGGAGCTAGGCTATTAAGTATATCTAAGAATGTGGTACTGAAGTAATTAATAGCTTCATCTAATGGACGAGTTTTTAGGGTAGTCCACTTTATAGAGTTTAGCATATATAGAAAAGATTCTAGATTAAATGTAGATAAATTATGGATTGTCTTGTAGAAGTATTTGTTGGACATATATTTAAATATTCTGATGCTGTGCAATGGTAAGTGGTAATTTAGTGCATTGGGGAGAGTATCAGTTTGTGTGAATTTACTAGGATCCATCACTAGGATCCAATCAAGAATGGATCCTTGATTTGTAGTTTTTATCATGTCTTGTAGGGGATTATATAATTTGTATAAAGTTATAGAGATTAATACAGCAAGTAGGAGAGATTGTGTTAGATTTAGCCAGTTTATGTTAAAGTCACAGAGAATGATAGTTTCATGTTGTGATCCGATGTAAGATATTTTCAAGTGTAGTGATGTTATATCCTGGAGGAACATAGATGACTATAATACATAGGTTTTTGGAAGTGTTCATTTTTAAAGTGGTAATCAGAAGTTCTACATTGTCAAATGTGGGGATAGGACCTGAATATTTGGTTATAGTGAGATGACTAGTGTGGAATAATGTGATACCACCAGCATTCTTGTGTAATCTATCCTGTCTAATCATATTATATCCTGGGATAACAATTCAGTGTCTTTTATTTCAGGTTTTAGTCAGGTTTCTGTGGCAGGTAAGAAGTTGGGAGTATGCAGTGCTGTCCAGGCATGGAAGTCTGAGATTTTATTGCAGATGCTGTGAAACTTAAGTGTAATGAGTTTAGATTCTTGCTTAGGGATGAGTTTAATAGCTTAGGGGATGGAGTTGGGGTAATGCAGAGGACTGGATTAGGGTGAATGTCACCAGCAGGGGAGATGAAAGAGAAATAGGTGGAAAATAGTTTGTGTATAAGAGGGGATTTAATCAAGTAAAACTGAGATTTAGTCAATTTTGAGTGATAAGTTAGGAGTTTGATTTTTGGAAAGATTTGTGCGGATGTGTGAAATAGACTTGATATGTTTTATTAACCTTTTGAGTTTTTCTGAGATAGAAGTAATTGATGTTGCAGAAGAAATAGGAGGGTTAACATCAGATGTATGATACAATGTTAGTTGAAGAAGGATAAGAAAGGGTAGAGCATGGAAAAAGATGAACAGGAGTATGTGTGGTGTTGAGGGCAGTATTATTTTATTGTAACCTGGATGGAGGCTTGTTAAACTTACATTATGAGTAGAGATGGAGGCGGTGGGATAAATGGAAGAGATGTAGTAAGTATGTATATGAAGTTGTATACAATAAAGCAAACCAAAACAAGGCAGAGGTATTTCACACAAAGCAGAGGTATTCAGATAAAATTCAAACGTTTATTCATAAGCACTTTCACAGTCATTAAAGACTGCAATCAAATTACTACTGGAGAAGGGAATTACTTGCATCACACCACCAGTCGCACATAGATCTATGAAACCAGCACTGGCAAAAAACACACATAAATACACAAAAACATACTCGGAGGCTCTAAATAAAAATCTGCAAAAGCAACAGAGACCTCCAAAGCAGACATCCAAGCAACCTCCACCTCCCAACACAAACCATGAAACACATACTTCACAAAACCAGTGTGCCATGCAATCACAGCCCTTAAGGCAAAATAACATACCCAATACACTAGTAATAGGTGACTCTATAGTCAGGCACACTGACGTCCCACTCACTAGGCTGAACAAGGAGAAGGTAACTGTTAGCTGCCTGTCGGGTGCCAGGATCCGCCACATAACACAAGCACTCAGGTCACTCCAGAACAAGTACAAATATTTGTAATCTCTGTCAGCGTCCATGTTGGTGTGAATGACCTGAGCCGTACCTCCCTGGACTACATGAAAAGGGACATGGAGGAGCTCTCTGATCACGTAACCCAGGCCGGTATGACCCTGACCTTGAGTAGCATTCTGCTCTCACCAAGAAGGATACCATGGTATAGAGAAAAAATTATCAATTTTAACACTTGGCTAAGCTTCTTGTGTCATTCAAAGGGGATCCAGTGTCTGTCAGCCTGGGATGACATGCTCGGCAAGCCACGCTGCTTCACTAGAGATGGCTTGCACCTGTCACCCTTAGGCTTTCGAATACTGGCCAAGACTCTTGCCACCCCCATAGTGCCTTTTTTTTAGGCAAGGCTCAAAAGACAAATCAACTGCCATAAATAGCACAAGTAACAAAAAACTGAGGGTAATGCTACTCAATGCCAGAAGTCTAAACCTCAAAATGCACGCACTCGAGGCACTCCTCAGTATGGAGAAAATAGATATATGTGCAGTAATAGAAATCTGGTTTAAGGCTCCAGAGAGCACCCCAGCAGTACCAGGCTACAACTCATATCATACATTTCGGCCACAAAACCTGGACCAAAATACAAAAGGTGGGGTAGTATCCATATTCATCAAGGAAACCCACACCTCCAGGTTAGTGGCACAGCATGATGCTTAATGGGCAAAACTGCTATTCAAATTATAGCTTGCTACAGATCACTCACCATGTCCCAGGACCTCCACTCCGCATTCCTGGAAACACTGGGAAACATAAAGGTCCTACCAAACACCCTGATATTGGGTGATTTCAATTACCCAAACATTAACTTGGAGAAATATTCAAGTACAAACTCCCTTGCCCCACATTTCCTAGAATTTATAAACTCAAATGCCCTGGATCAACTGGTCAACACCCCCACCAGAGGTGACAACATATTGGACCTGGTCATCACCAACATGGGTGACCGGTGTTCCACACTGGACATCAACCTCTCGTTGGTTAGATCTGACCATAAACTAATCACTCTGGATATCCACATTCTGCCACCACCCCCGGTTAAAGAAGCCACCATGAAAAACTTTTCTAAAGCAAACTTCATGTTACTTAAGACCGATGTGGGAAGTTTCAAAGCCCCCATGCTAAATGATAACACTGTGCAAGCTGCAAAATCTTTTACTTATGCACTCTACAGGCACCTACAAGAATGCATGGATCATGCTATTCCAAACAAAACCAAGACTCACTCCTCCAAGGAAAGGAAACCAGTCAGGTGGACCCCTGCCATAAACAAGCTATACAATAGAAGGAGGAAACTATTACAGAAAAGAGTAAATCCCAAGAAGGGAAGACATCCCTGATCAGTATCAGCAAGAAACTATGTTCCCTCTTAAAATCATCCAAGGCTAGCTTTGAAAGAAAAATTGCCATGGACTTCAAAGATAACCACAAGGCATTCTTTAGCTATGTCAAGAATCTAAGTAGCAATTCTCAGATCTGCTCGGAGTTAGTGCAGAATGGCACAAAATACACTGAACTGACTGATATAGCCAACATCCTGGCAGACAGGTTCAGTGCAAACTTCATCCCTCTCTCACCCTCAAAAGGGCCCATAACTATACCAGAAGAATGTAGTGCCCCTGAAATCACAGACACTCAGGTTAAAACAGCCTTCTCCAAAGCCAAAAACACAACATCAATGGGACCAGATGGTGTCCCAGGCTGCATCTTACATGAGCTCAAAGATGAACTAACTCCTCACCTAAACACACTCTTTAAACTCAGCCTCTTCACAGGCTATGTGCCCACAGAGTGGCACACAGCAACGGTTTTTCCACTCCACAAAGGTGGAGCCACTTTGAATCCCGGAAACTATTGCCCTATAAGCCTGACTAGCTTGGTCTGCAAAGCTATGGAGTGCATCATCATGGATCTCATTAACAGAGACATTGGGAACCTCCAAACACTGGACCCTACCCAGTTCGGCTTTGTTAAGGGCAGATCATGCCTCCTAACCCTGGTGGACTTCTTTGAGACAGTTACCAAGGCTATAGACAAGGGAAAGGTGGTCCACACAGCCTACCTAGACCTCACAAAGGCCTTCAACACCATTCCCCAGTCAGGTATTATAGATAAGCTCACCAGCCTGAACATAAACCCCTACATCACAAGATGGGTTGTCAACTGGCTCACAGACAGAACCCACATGGTAAGAGTTGCGGGAGTTAGGTCTGACTCTAAACCAGTTACAAGTGGCATTCCCCAGTGCTCAGTCCTAGGACCCCTCCTGTTTGGCATATACTTCTCAGAGGTACAGACAAGCACAGGAGGACTATGGCTGACCAAGTTTGCAGACGACTGCAAACTAGGGGCTATAATTGACTCTCCAGCTGACACAGACATCCTCCAAAAGGGTCTCACTGAGACAGATACCTGGTGTCAAAACCATGGCCTCAAACTAAATGCCAAAAGGTGCATAGTCATCCCCTTTGGAAAAAACACAGTACCCACAAACTATAACATAGGTGGTAGCCCCCTAAATATGGAAGACATATTAAGGGATCTGGGGACCCAAATAGATAGTAACCTCTCCTTTGATAATCACATTGCCAAAGTGGTTAGAACATCCTTCTACGTGTCCCACCTCATCACAAAAGGGTTTGTATCCAGATTGAAAGAGGTCATTGGGCCCCTTTATGCATCACTCATCAGACCCATCATAGAGTACAATGCCCCATTTGGGATGTACCTTACAAGACACCTGCAACAACTGGAAAGACCACAGAAGTACCTCACCAAGAGCATCACTGACCTCAAGCAGATGCCCTATGCAGCTCGACTTACGAAACTCCAGCTGTACTTGGTTGCATACTGCCTACTTAGAGGTGATCTCTGCCTGACATACAAGGCCATGTCCAACCCAGAATTGATGGACATCCTCCACCTAAAGAAAACCATATCCCCTCGAGCCACACTCTCCAGGGATCTAAACTTCACCACAACAATAAATAGGATGTTCTGTAGGAATAGATTCCTGTCCCAGAGACTTCCCATGTTCTGGAACAAGATTCCAATCTACATTAGGCAGAGCTCCTCGCTAACCCTCTTCAAGAGAAACCTTGACGAGTGGATTGGAAACAGAAAGTTTACCCCAGGGATCACTTCAATGACTCTGCTGGACAGAGGCACAGGGAACTAATCTAAGGGGGTGGCAAAAGCCAACACATTCTGGCTAGGCTTATAAATACCTTCGGGCAGATAGCCTAGCACTTACCTATGAACCTATGAACCTATGAACATATAATGTGACAGTTTATCTTTAAAAAAGTTTATGTGTACATCACTCTTCTTTGATACTATGTAACAAATGTAACAATGCTACAAATGCTTTTTATACTGATTATATATCTCTTAGATTGTTTATATATGTTAAAATGTTTTTATACACGTCACAAAACATATTTATGTATTTAGTATAGTTATTATAGATGTTTTAAGAACATAGCAATGCATTTACATATGAAATTATGAGGATAGTAGTGGGATTCATTTGTTGCTAGGTTATTATTTAAGTGATGTGATTGGTTTATTGGGATTTGAATTTATTTATATAGAGGAAATTGTTTTACTTTGTATAACGTCTGATGAAATGTTCTTTAATGACTGTGACAGTGCTTATGAATAAACCTTTAAATTTTATCCGTGTACCTCTGCAATGGGTGGAATACCTTTACCTTGTCTTGGTTCACTTTGCTGTGTAAACTTAACCATTAATTCCCTCTGCTTCACATTGTGTGGAAAATATGTGTGTGTGTGTGTGTGTGTGTGTGTGTGTGTGTGTGTGTGTGTGCGTGTGTGTGTGTGTGTGTATATATATATATATATATATATATATATATATATATATATATATATATGTGTGTGTGTGTTGGATTAAGTTGTGTAGTCTAATTGAGTATTTGATGCATTAGAAATTTAGAAGGAGGAGGTTAGGTTAAGTAGAGATGTAATGTATGTATGAGGAAGTCCGCTAATGCTCTATAGTGTAGGGATTGCTTTGATTGGCAAAAATGTTAGTGTGAGGAGTTTTTGAAAGGCATGAGTGTAAGAGTAGTGTAGGTAGGTGGGAATTGGGGGTAGGGTAGGGAAGCGGAGTGAGCCCGAGTGTAGTGAGGGTGAATGGACCCAGTTACAGCTGCTCATCTTACTGCAAGAAGCAGTCAGTAATCACTGGTAGTTTCAGTGATGTTTTATGTTTATTATTAAAAAAGTAAAGTCTAAATGTAGTGAGAGGGGATAAGGAAAAGTAGGTGAGTGTTTGTGAATGTGTGTAGCAAAGACCTGGATTGTAGAGTGAACTATGTAAGTAGAAAAAATAAATGTTAAGGTTTTGACTACTGGAAAAATAAAGCAAGGTGTGGTAATATAAAGTAGTCAGGAGAGAGTTGACAGTTACTAAGGCATAGAACTTGAATAGTAGAGCAAATTACAATATAGCATAAAATGTGGGGAGAAAGAGCAAAAAAGGGGAGATGAAAGGAGGACAAGTCTGTCTTGGTGATGTGCAGGACAGCTAAATATGGGTAACAATAGCAGTGCAGTTTAAACAGCCAAATGGTAAACATACATCAGAAGATTACAGGTAGTAATGGAACAGCAAGGGTCCACAGATTAAATGGAGCCTCTAACCCAATTAGGCTGGTGTAGAACTTGGGGTTGGTTGTTGAAAAATAAATACAGGGCTGTTACCTAGGAATGAAGAAGGAGATAGAGAGGTAAGTTAGATGGTAAAGGGCACAGTACCCCTGTAAAAAGTATGTAGTTGCAGAGTGGGAAAGGACGTAAAGAGAGGCGCTTGCGAAAGTATAATTATGAGAGTAAAGATTTGCAAGTATATTAGCAACCTACGGCCAGTTTAGAGGAAAAAAGGAAGCAAGGGTTCAGGAATTAAGGTATTCAGTGGATAGTACTGGATTAATAATATAGAAATTACAATAATGGCTGCACAGTATGAGCTTTGCTTCAATATTCTATACAGTATTATGAAAGCCGTTTCATACAGTTGAGTTATTAGTATGTCATGATCCCAGTTTAGACCATGTAAACCATATCAGGTATTCAGTTGATTAGGTGGATAAAAGACTAGGAATTACAATAATGGCTGCACAGCATGAGGGTCACTACAATATTCTATACAGTATTATGAAATCCATTTTGAACAGTTAAGTTAATAGCATGTTATGTGCACAGTTTAAACCATGTAAAGAATATTGGACATATGAACAAATGCAAAACATTAATAAATAAGGAAACAAAAAGCAATTCCATAACCTCTGAATCAGTTTAAACAGCCAAGTGGTAAACAGATAGGAGCAGAATACTTGTAGAAATGGAACAGCAATGAGCCACAGATTAAATAGAGCCTCTAAAGCCTCTTAGGCTGGTGCAGAAGTTGGAGTTGATTGTTGAAAAAACAAATACAGGGGTGTGATATTATTCAGCACTCGCACATTACCATGGACAAGGAGGGGGGTCCCAGCATAAACTGAATGTAAAAAATAAAGTAGATATACATTGTTTGAAAGGTATAATGTGAGAGAGAACAGAGGGGCTTAGGATTTGGATCAGGTCAGACGTGAATAAAACTGAAATGATGAAATGGATTAGATTAATCAGTTAATGGCAACAAAGTGACAGCTAAAATTGGGGAAAGAGATGCGGAAGGAAGAAAAGGGAAACAGAGGCCTGATGTTTCTTGCTAGTAGACAAATGGATAGAAGGAATTTAAGGAAGAAATGGGGCTGTGCAGAGTGACCTGGTCAGGGACAAGTGGGATAGGAAAGAGGAAACAAGTGGATATGGAAGAGAAGAGGTCTAGAAAATAATTAATAATGTTTAGAGGTAATATAAAATCTTTCACCAAGCAATAAGAATAACACTGATGGCTGTACAGACTTGTGAAAATAAAAAGAATATGGCATAGAGAAGAAAGAGTATGCTGACACATTGGCCATGAATGATACACTTGTACTACATTAATTATGTTAAAAGATTCTTTATAGGGGTTTGAGGGAAATGGGAAGAGATTTATAGTGAGGCGGATCGAAGGAATGAAACCAAATAAAGCAGCTATTGATATTTTTGTAGGGGTGGTTGTATTAAGAGCATAACAGCTGAATAGTAGAGTTGGCTATGCCAGTATGGCTTAAAAGAGAGAGAAAAAAAAAAGACAAGGTGAGTATTAAAACTTACAATAGGTTGTTGCAGGTATAGCCAACAAAGAGAAACAAAGACAGAATGGAAGAGGTTAGACAATCTTACAGATAAAAAAATGTGATTGAGTTTAACTTGGTCACATCTTCATTGCTAACCTGGGGTACTGTCTCTGATTGCATTTAAACTGGAAGTGCATATACTGCATAAGTCATAGCACAGGGACACATCACATCACTTATTACAGACACATACACTCAACTGTGTAAGTATGGCGTTTAAATGTACCTCTGAGTTTGCTATGTTAGGTGTTTTCTCTTTGGTACAGAATCTGTTCTTCGTATTGCTAGATTTATGAAAAAGAGTTATAAAGTTAAATGCATGCATTATAGCACTGTAGTGCTGTAGTACTGATCCATTTCCATAATCATTTAGAAACTAATTCAACAATTCAGTGTTCATTAAATTGATAAAACAAGCTTTAACATAATTGTTTTGACTATGGGCAATTACTGGCTTACCTCCCATGCATATGAGTGGGCTATGCAAATTATTTGCATTTGCTGAAAGAGCGGGAGCATCAGGTGTTCCACAGGTGTTAGAACCTTAAGCTAAAATCTACACTTAAGACAAAGAAACCGAGTAGGAATAATAGCTTGCTGAAGGATGTAAAAGGGAAAAGTTGTCGCACTGAATGATATGAACTCCAGAATAGCTGGGACCTTGGGAAGGTTACAACACAGTCTGTATGACCTGTCTGCTAGTTGAAAACAATTAAACTTTGGTAGTTTCAAAGTACTGGTAGTCCAACGTCTTCAGTCTTGTAATGATGATGAAAGCAAGGAAAACTAAAATGCTTCTTACTAAGGGAGGGCTTTCAACTCCCTTCTATTCAGCCAGAGGCTCCAAACTGAAATGCCCAGACAAGAAACAGCATATATCTGAGCAGTGATGATATCATTTGATCTTCCACATAGCCTTCTGAGGTCGGTAGAGAACTTCACTATTTTCTTATGATGGCCTATCAAAGGCTATCTCAAATTTCAGTAGTGTCAGTGTAACAACAGGTAGCACCCTCAGCTTTGAGCAGAAGGCTGTGGGTTCTATTCCCACACTAGGTAGATTGATTACTGACCCTGCAGTGTAGCATAAGGGGGTGATACACTCCTGACTGTGTTGTCCTTCTGATGAGACATTAAACTGAGGCCCCATCTGCTTGAGTTGGTTGTAGCTCAGGTAAATGTAAAAGATCCCATGGCACTTATCAAAAATTGTAGGGGTCCTATATATATATATATATATATATATATATATATATATATGTTCATAGGTTCATAGGTAAGTACTAGGCTATCAGCCAAAGGGCCTAAGTAAGCCTAGCCAACAAGGTTCCCTGGCTTACGCCACCCAAGAAAGTTATTTTCCTGTGCCACTGTCAAGCAGGGCCACAGAAGTGATCCCCAGGGTGAATTTCCTATTTCCCATCCACTCATCAAGATTTTTCTTGAAGAGTGTTAATGAGGATCTTTGTTTGACATAGATGGGAAGCTTGTTCCAGAGTATGGGAAGTCTCTGTGAGAGGAATCTATCCCTTCAGCATGTCCTGTTTATTGTGGTGACAAGGTTTAGGGCCCTAGAGCATGTAGCTCGGAGGGATTGGGATTTCTTTAGGTGTAGCATGTCCAACAGCTCTGGGTTTGACATGGCCTTGTATGTTAAGCAGAGATCACCTCGGAGTAGGTGATATGTTATGGAGTAATGCTGGAGTTTTTTGAGACGGTCAGTATAGGGCATCTGTTTGAGGCCAGTAATCCTCTTTGTGAGGTACTTCTGTGGCCTTTCCAGCTGCTGCAGATATCTTGTGAGGTACATTCCAAAAAGGGTGTTGTACTCTATAATGGGTCTAATGAGTGTCAAGTAGAGGGGAACAATTACCTCTTTTTTTCCTAGATGAGAACCCTTTTGTGATGAGGTGTGCCACGTAGAAGGATTTCCTGACTACTGTGGCAATGTGATTATCAAAGGAGAGACTACTGTCCACCTGGGTCCCAAGGTCTCTTATCACACATTTGGCATTAAGTAGACTGCCACCTATCTGGTAGTTCATGGGTACAGAGTTTTTAAAAAAGGGGATGACAATGCACTTTTTGGCATTGAGCTGGAGGCCATGGCTCTGACACCAGGCATCTGTCTCGGTGAGGCCCTTCTGTAGGATGTCACATCATTTCAGGACTCGACTATGGCTCCGAGTTTGCAGTCATCTGTGAACTTCATTAGCCAAAGGCCTTCTGTGTTAGCCTGTACTTCAGAGAAGTAGATAAACAGGAGAGGTCCCAGGACTGAACCCTGTGGTACTCCACTTATCACTGGTTTGAAGTCAGGTAATGCTACACCATATCAGGTGCGGCTCTCCTGAATCATGGAAAAGAAGTACTGCAGAGCCTGGAATTTCACTCCAGCAGTTGTACAAGTCTTTCCTTATTTTACTGTCAGTCACGTTCTTCTTAACTTCAGACCCAAAAAGGTTGGTGCTACTAAAGGGGACATTAAGAAAATACTACTTAAAATTATCAAAGAAAATAAAATCCAAAAGGTAAGGCCATGCATGATGTCACTCCTAGTCTCTGCACCATCTGCTACTTTGTGTCAAGTCCACAGTAAGGATGGAGGGTACATAAATGGTGGTGGCTTGAGTGGAAAAGTTGGATAGCTCAGAGAACTCCTGTGTTCCACTTGTCAGTAATAGTGTGATAGAACTTCAGCACAGGAATCATAAGAATTACAAGACAACTAAGTCATGGGACCATTTATGCCTGGCCAGTATCAGCTCTCCAGGAGGATGAGGCAGGACAAACCTGGAATAAATTATAGGTAGCCATCCAATTCCATGTGAAGAATGACAGTGCATCACAAGTCCTCTGCAGGGCAGTCTGTTCCACAGGTTCAGGGGCCACTGCTTGACAGATATGCCTCTCCAATGTGTTCTGTTCAACTGCTGATCAAGACTTATGTCCCTGCTTCTACTGACTGTGGAACTCCTGGCCAGGAGGAGATCCAAGACAACTGGGCTTTTAAGGATGGAAGGCAAGGCATAGATCTCTCGGAGAGTCTTTAAGACATGGAGCATAAGAGCAGCACTTCCAGCCTCTCTTCAGAGCTCTGGGTCTTTAAGCCTGTAATGTTTTTTCTTAAGAGTCACTAGGATATTGGTAGCTGTTTGATATTCAGTGAGGTACATATAAAAGGGAATGTTTCAACAATTGGTCTAATTAATGATGAAACAATGACCTGTTTAGATTCACATATAATTCCCTATGACACTAACTGCACCACGTAGAAATACTTCCTACTGTTAACACGATGATCAAGGAGATGCCACCAACAAAAATGGTATCTGCCCAGCTGGACGTTCCCCGTCAACAAAGACACATAATCAATCCACATGCCGGGGTCCCTAAATACATTTACATTTTGTAGTGGAATACTGTCCAAGCCGTATTCTGAGGGAAACTACTGTCTACCAAATATAATATTGCACTTTTCTGCATTTAATTTAAGCACATTCTCTGTACACCAGGTATTTATATATGAAAGTTCTTGGAGAACAGTATTAGAGATGGACTGGACAGTAACGGCCACTTTACAGTCATCTCCAAAATCAGTTAGTCAGAAATCCGCCTTTCCATTCTGGAGGTCAGAAAAGTAAATCCCAAAGAAGAGTCCCATCTCTGAGCCCCTTGTGGAAACCACCAGTTGCCTTCATACTTTCTGATGAAGTACCGGCCAATTGCATTGTGTGGGTTCTGCCTTTTAGCTAATCAGCTTTACACCTTGCTACACAGGGATCCATGTTTAAGGCAATAAGCTTACATACAATGCAACTGGGGTATGCTGTGGAACATTTTGGCCAGGTAAAGATATTCCATATATGTATATATATATATATATATATATATATATATATATATATATATATATATATATATATACATAAAAAACTCTTATTTACAACATATTTACATATTTACAAATATGTACATATGTATGCATGTGTGTATGTGTGTGTGTATATATATATATATATATATATATATATATATATATATATATATATATATATATATATATATACAAATCTGCTTACACCTATTCATAATTTCTTTTACAATCATGCTAAATTTTCATTCCTAGTAGACCCGCACTGCTTTTTCCATAACCACCATCTGATTTTTCTTAATATTGTTGCTAAAATCCAATTACCATTAAACACAATTTCATTTATTCTTTCATTTCATATAACATAAAATAGCTTTTTATCTATTCTTTTAACATATTGTTTACTTCCATTCTTATAATGTCCATATTTAATCATATCCATATCTCTTTTATCCACTTCTTTATATCTTCAAAAAAATCTTCTTTACATAGTTTTCCCCATAACTTTTTTACTCTTTTCCATTTCTAGAAAACATGTTCTGTTGTTTCCTTTTCTTGAGAATGTAAATATATTGTATCACTTTTCCTTTTATATGGTATATTTCCTTTATTTGACAATTTATCTGTTACCAGTCTTCACAAAAAATCTTGACATTCTACTTTT
The DNA here is from genome assembly GCF_019279795.1 of Protopterus annectens. NCBI lineage: Eukaryota > Metazoa > Chordata > Ceratodontiformes > Protopteridae > Protopterus > Protopterus annectens. The sequence continues at coordinate 1,485,377,017 of NC_056726.1, read as the reverse complement.
TGATTGCACCATTTGCTTCTAATTTTTATAGCTTTATTTATTTTCATCTGTTAGATGTTCCCATGGTTTTACATAGTAATCTTTTATTATTATTATTATTACATTTTATACCATATCTTTCTTTTTTATATCATTCATTTTTATTTTCCACAAAAATATTTTTTCTTGATAACATTTTATTTCTTCATTTCTACACTCTTCTTCTCTTTTACCATACCCCCAGATTTATCATCATTGTATTTATACAGTTTTACTATTAATCTCTCATATTTTTTATTTATCCTCTGAATGAAGCAATGTATTCCACTGGGCTGATTAACCCTAAACCTCCTTCTTCTTTATTTACATACTAACTCCTCTTTTTACTGGGTTTAATCTGGAACCCCATGTAAATGAAAAAAAAAATATCTGCAATAATTCCTTTTTAAATACTGTTGGCAACATAAATACACTTGCTAAGTATCATATTGTTCCCATCAGTACTGAATTTATCAAATAAGCTTTTTTTCTGAATGGTGATGTATATGTTTTCAAGAAAGGACATTTTAAAAGTATTTCTTCTGTTGCTTTTGCCACTGAATTCTACTTGTATCTTTATTCCCAAATTTTATACCTAACATAGAAATTTAATTCATTGTAAAATATATACCCCAGTCTTTACTCCATCACCTAAACCTTTACTTTTCTCTTTAATTAAAGCCATCCCTATCATCTCTAGACATTCATTTGTGCAAGGTATTACTTCTTTTATTCAAATTGTGTTTTTTGCAATCATTATATCATCTGCATATGTTAACATAACTGGAATTCTTAACCCTTCAGGTGTTATAGCTCCTACTGCCTTCATTTTGTAATTTATTTCACATAATATCACATCCATCACTAATGCGAAGAGTACGCAACTCATTGGGCATCCCTGTCTTACAACACTCTTCATATGTTCCTCTTGGCTTAACCAGCCATTTACAAGTATTTCTAATTTATTATTATTATATGCTGCCATACATAATTTCCTAACTTTCTCACTTATATTATTTTCTTTCATTATTACCCATAAGATTTCATGTCCATTTGTGTTAAATGCCTTATTAAGGTCTCCTGTCATGATTTTCACTTCTTCATTTCTGTTCATAATATCGTCCATAATTTCTCTAATTATCATTACTGATTCTTGACATCCCTTGCCCTTTATACTGCATACGCTATCTTCTGTAGTATTTTCCATTTTAGTTTCAAATCTCATTTGTATTATTTTCACAAAGATCTTATAACCATTTTTTATTCAGTACTACTGGTGACCTCATTTGCTGCTTTGTAGGTCAGACAATGTTTTCCTTTTCTCGAGCCTTGGCTGATTCTGAATAAGTTTATTTTTATTAAAAACTCTTTATCTCTTCATATTTTTGCTTAAGTTTCTTCAATCTTTTTTCTGTCTACCCGCTCCTCTCATAGCTTCGCGTGAGTGTGTTTCTTTTCTCTTCATGTTTCTGCCGTAGGTAGTCTCTCTAAGTACCATTGTTGGCACAATTCCTCCTTTACTACCTTTTCAGGTATTCCTATATTACCATTGTTGCTATTTTCCTCTTTTTATCTAACTCTATCCATTCTTAATTGCAAAAAATAAAATAAATAAATAAAAAAATAAAAAAATCTTCATTTCCATATCTCTTCTCTAGCTGTGTGTATGTGTGTGTGTGTGTGTGTGTGTGTGTGTGTCTGTGTGTATATTAGCCATTATTTTTCTTATGGCTGAAAAACAACACCTTCCTGTCAAAACTTCAAAAGGCACCTTCGATTTCAAAATGTGCCAGAAGTGCCAGGGTAACATGTCCAACTCTGACGGGCATTCCTTATGTGTATACTGTCTGAGAAAACGACATCTTCAGGAAGATTGTTCCATTTGTCATTGGTTCTCTGCCTGTACCCTTAACAAGAGGAGCAATAAACTTATCTTGAAGGGACTCCTCAAATCTGATTTCAAAGAGGCCATTTCTGGGTCTAGGACTGAAGCTAGCACATCTTCATCCTCCTATTCTTCCTCCTCCAAGAAAGACCTTCTTCACTTCCTCGTTCATTGGAAATGTCCAAGAAGGTCTCTAAACTGACCTCGGTACCAAAGAGCTCTTCAGCACCAGAAAGTTTATCTGGCTTGATGCCTAAAACTGTATTGGAGCCGACAGCAACTACTTCAGTACCCACAGTACCCTCTGTGCTAAAACAGTTACAGTTACCTCTGCTCCCTAGGACAAGATACTCACCAACCTATGATCCTTTTAAAGACAAGCCACCAAATCCCTTTATCAAAGTGAGAACCCCTAAGTCTCCTTTGACTGCCTCTATCCAATCAACTAAGAGTCTCTCAGAAGCTGACATTTTGAGACTGGTGGATCAGCTTCTGATGGTGAGGAGATTGTCCTTGGATCCTAGCCACACTGGCATTGGAACCACCCAATCTTTGACACCCCCCAATTCCTCCACCTCCAACTCTTGTTGAGTCTTTGGAGCCCCTGGTTCCAACACTCCTGGTGTTGCCTGTCTTAGTTTCAGTACCATCCTCTTCTCTGGTTCCAAGAGATGCCTTGAGCTCCTCTGAGGTTTTGGCACCAGAAGGCTCCCGGGGTCGAGGCTCTCTGGTTGGGTCCGAGGTGCATGGATCTGTTTATTTAGTTTTGGAGCCATCCATGTCCCTTGGTGCTTTGGCCTTTGTAGTATCAACCCAGGCTTCTGTTTTGGAGGCCGTCTCTCAGTGTGGGGTATGACCCTGATTCCAAAGGAGTTTATTTTGGTTCTGGGCTCCCATCCCTCTATTGGGGGGGGGGGTCAGCCTTCAAAATCATGGAGAAGACCTTGTCCATTGGGGACTCACAGTCTTTGCCATCCCTGTTATGACAACTGTCTACACCCCCTCGACCTCAGCTACCATCCTTATCATCCCCAGGACAGAGGGCACCAAGGTCCCAGGTTACAGCCACTTTGGTGGTTTCCTCTTTTGACACTTCTCCAGATCATCCCGCTGAGGAAGTTTCTGTGAAGAAGGAGTGCAAGAGGAAGCACTTAGACTCCCCGGTGGAGTCTGTCACTGACGATACTGATTTTGATGAAGAGGAAGTTTCCCCCAGGTCACCCCCTGATGATGCTTCCTTCGGGAGCACCCCATAAATACTGAAATAGAGGGGTGGCTAGTCATCCATCCAACCTTCCCCAGAGGAGTCAGTATACCTGGAGGCTTTTCATGTCCAGGCCTCTACTTCTTGGATCTCTCCTTCTGCTGACAATCTCATTAAATTGATTGCTCAGCAGACATGGAAGATGTCCAATGCCATTGAGCCAATCCCCAAGAGGCCTAATCATATCTTATCAGCCCTTAAGGATGAGCCTCACTGGTACAAAGGAATACCTGTTGACACCATGGTGACAGCAGTGGCCATAAAAAGGGAACTTGCAGAGGAAAGTACAACTATCCATCCTCCTAACAAGGAGTCCAAAACTTTGGATAGATTTGGGAAGAGCATTTATGCTTCAATGACCTTTGCTGTCAGGTCCTTGAATTACATTGTGTACTTTACAAGACTACAGAGGGATATGATCAAGGAGCTCTCAAATACTCTTGAAGGAGCAGTGGCTGAAGGGGTACGGGACAAAGTTACCTCTCATCTAGCAACCCTTGATACAATTTCTAACTTGTCCATGAGGCTGATTCCTCATACAGATGAAAGGAGTACAATGGGATTCTATAAAGCATTCCTCAACCTCTCGGCCCTTTTGCACCCTATTTCCAGTTCCCTCAATAATGCCACAATAATGTGTCATTTAAAATATTTTTAATTCACCTTACTTCTCTAATAGGAGCCTACCTTAATGGACTTTGACGATTTCACTTTCAAATCCATTTTCTCGCGCTTTAGTAAAGCTTGCTGGAGTCACCCAATTACTGATGGCATTGTGGCTAGGCAGTTCAGGTACTTTTTCTGATCTGTTCCCTCCCCCAAAGTGACATCACCACGGCCAGCCTCTGATTCTAAGTAAAACAATGAAACCCAACCATTATATGATGTCACTGCTCCCTTGTCTTTCCCCCACCCTTTGAGTGCTCAAGTATAGCTGCAGGAGGTCAGAAAGTTTTTTCTCTGCTTTGTTTCCAGTACTCTGTGTTTTTGTATTGGAACCTCTTGTGCAAGTCTCTACTGCAGCTTCTTTCTTGGCTTATTAATTGGTGAGTGTGACATTTTTTTTCTAAATGCAATGGTCTAGGGCAAAGTATTTGTTCACTCATTAATGTCTTAGCTACAATAATTCTGGCTTTTCTCCAGTTGCTATACTACAGTTCACACGTGCATCCAAAAAACGTAAACCATTGCCTGTTTGTGTGATGTTTGTACAAAATTTCTGGGGTGCATGTGTGGACTTTGTTATTAAACTCCGAAGCTTCTGTCTGGCCCTTTACTGGTTTACTTTTGTAAACGTTGTTTGCCTTGCTGTGGCATTTGTTTCTGAGCTGTTGCATGTGGTCTTGGTTGCCAATAGCAACTGATTTCCTTTGTCACTGTACTTGGAGTTAAAGTAAGAAACGCACTACAATGTATTTTTGTTAACCTCATACTTGAAAGTGAGTTTGGTTACAGTGAGGAATGCGATGGATGCAACACATTACATGGTTTTAGGCTAGAACCAAGCTGCATAGTTGAACGACAATGCTCTATAATGTACAAGATCAGGAAGAGGTCAAAAATATGAGGCTCAAAATCTGGACATTCTAAGAAATTCTTGATATTTGAGAGGCATGATTGTTGGGATACTTTACAATAATGTGTTTAACAGTTGGCATAAAATGTTTAACAAAAATGTAAAATATTGGTTTAAAAAAGGATGTTCTTTGCGGTTCCTTCTGCAGTTTGTTTTGCAGTCAGTATGTAATGCCTTGCTTCTTTAATTTCACATTTTATATCCTTCAGAACATCAAACCTAACAAGTCTTGTTATTTTAGCTACTTTCTAAGTTTATATGATCAATCTTTAAAGTCTGCCCCTATTTTTTTTCTTTTCTGTTCCCCCATTTATTTTATCTTTGTCCAGATTTCTTGCAATAAGTGGCTATGAGGTATGGCATGGAGTTTCATCTGTTTATCAATTACTCCTTATATTTAAACTTCATATTTTAGAACAATTGTTTTACTTTTAATTGATAAGAAGGATCATTCCAAAAATGCAAACCTTTGGTCATTTTACAAACGATTCCCGATTTTGCCTCATGTTTTTACATTGTTACAGTCAGCATATAACAGTAATTGTGGCATCGTCTTGTTTCTGAATTGTCCCAAATGCTTTCTCAATCAAAACGTGTTTTGTTAAGTTCTGGAATGATTTACAGCAATATAAGAAATGGCACAGTAAGAAATGTAAGAAATGGTCCTTGTGCATTAAAGCAATTAAGTGCAGTGCATTAATGCATTTAGTTTAGTCCTGGATTAAACCGCTTCAGCTAGTACAACGAGGATGTTACTTTTTATTTATTTATTTATTTTTAAATTCATTTATGGGTTCATTTTGGTATGAAAAAAGCTGTCAATGCAAATCGCATTGCTTCAGTGCAGCTGATCACACTGACTGCAGTATGAAGGAAACACCTAACACTTTCGGGAAGTGCTAATTAGTCCAAGTCCATTTCTTTTTTTTTACTAATACTCACCTCAGAATCAGAATGCAGCTAGATCAGCATCTCACATATAAGCCTTTGCAACTAACTGCAAAAACTTATATTTGACAGCCAAACCTACCTGTTTTACAGCATTTCATTAGATCTAAAAAAAAAAAAACGGCTCTAGGTAATTCTCACTTCTCCTAAGTGCTAAGCTATCCTTGTTAGGTTACTAAGCACATTTAGCGGTATTCCAGTATTCCCTTCCAAAACATGCCTCCCTTTTCTTATTTTTCCTCTGCACTTTTTAAAACCTTTTGTTTGTAATATGATGAAGAATACAGCTAGTTGCTAATATCAGACATTGCAAGTGTCTTACTTTTATTTAGTAATCTAAACACTGGACTGTTTTGTAATCTAAATACTGGACTGCTTTTTCCCATTTCTTAAATATGAAACTTGGTAAATAAATTATACTGACTTTTTAAAAGGGAAAACACAATACTTGTACTTCCCACTTTTAAATAATTTAATTACTTTTATTATTTAATTGTGGTCGGTATAAAATGGTCTGGGAACAACGATTATAAAAGGATTTATACACAACAGTTTGCAAAAACATTTAACGTGTAATTGGCCATTTGTAAACTTGTGAAATGATTCAACAGAAATCTGGTAATAAAATTGGTATGTATAGGAGGTAATATTTAATTAGTAAGTGAAAATGTGCAAGGGACATCTTTTGCATAACTCTGCTTATATTATAAGAGATGAATATACAACATAGTGTTTCTGAACAAGGAAGAATACTTTGCTACTTCTAATATTTGTATTAAGTAAAGCTCTTAAGGTCATGGTTGGCGTAGTAACCAGCATAATCTATTTATTTATATTTTCATATCTTGACTGAATTCTTGCTAAACTCCTACAACGGTTAATAATCTTAGGATGTAATGGCTATTAATTATTTTTTAAATAAGGGAATATGTGTTGCAGATTGGCACACCAATTGCACTGTGACCTTTTTATGCTTTTAACACTTTTACATGGATGTAGAATTACTGGAATAGTAAAGATGTGTCGGATCTTAATCAGTAATATGCATGTGGATCAGAGGCTTCATATTTAGAACCTGGTCTCAGGTCCAAGTAATTATATAGTGAAGCTGATTTTGTTTGTACCTAATAGTATTAAAGGTGTATGGGGGGACCAACTGTTCTTTCATACTGGAAAAAAGAGAAGGTTGTTAGGTACTTTTCTGATATTACAAAGATGGATAACAAAATCTGCAGTACATGGAGGACTGCGGTTAATATTCCAAAATCTGGTAAAAGACATGTTGGTTAAGCACCCTTCTGGCATCAGAAAGGTGCTTAATAAGTTTTTATTAAACTCTTCACTGCTGTTACACTGGTTATAAGCTATTAAACACTTCATACTTCATTTAAGGAAAAAAATCTGAAGTATGCAGCATTTAACAGCTTCCCCTGCTTTTCTGTGGTTGTCAGTCTCTGTGTGGTACCAATGCAGCAGTACTTACCACTCCTGTTCTTTATCCCTAACATTTGTAATTCATAGGTTCATAGGTGTGTACTAGGCTAATGGCCCTGGAGCATTTACAACCCTAGCCCATAAGATTACCCTGGTATCGTACCACCCGACCTTAGTTCCCAGTGCCTCTCTGGAGTAGAGCCACTGGAGTGATCCCTGGGGTGAATTTTCTATTTCCCGTCCACTCATTAAGATTTCTCTTGAAGAGGGCCAGTGAGGTGCCCTGTTTGACGTGTATGAGAAGTCTATTCCATAGCATGGGCAGTCGCTGGGTTATGAACCTGTCCTTCCAGCATGTTCTGTTGATTGTGGTAATGAGGTTGAGGTCTCTGGAGTGTGTGGTGCGGAGGGATTGGGATTTCTTTAGATGTAGCATTTCTAACAGAGCTGGGTCAGACATGGTTTTGTACATCAAGCAGAGATCACCTCTAAGTAGGCGATATGAGACAGAGAGTAGTTTGAGTTTTTTTAGTCTGTCCATATAGGACAAATGTTTAAGGCCTAGGATCCCCTTTGTAAGGTACTTTTGTGGCCTCTCCAGTTGTTGCAGGTGTCTAGTGAGGTACATGCCAAATGGGGCATTGTACTCAATGACTGCCCTAATGAGGGAAGAGTAGAGGAAGACAATGACCTCTTTCTTCCTGGATGAAAAACTCTTAGTAATGAGATGTGCCACATAGAAGGGTTTTCTGATCACAGTGGCAGTGTGGTGGTCAAAAGAGAGGTTGCTGTCAACCAGTGTTTCCAGATTTCTTATAACGCCTTCTGTGTTCGGTGGACTACCATTGATGTGGTAATTCATAGAAACCAGTTTTTTCCCAAAGGGGATGACAACACATTTTGTGACATTGAGCTTAAGGCCATGGTTCTGACACCAGTCATTGGTTTCAGTGAGGCCTTTCTGTAGTATGTCAGCATCACTTGGGGAGTTAATAATAGCTCCCAACTTGCAATCATCTGTGAACTTTGTTAGCCAGAGTCCCTTTGTGTTGGCCTGGACTTCAGAGAAGTAGATGCCAAACAGGAGGGAACCCAGGACTGAACCCTGTGGGACTCCACTCATGACTGCTCTGCAGTCTGACTTGGAGTCAGCTACTTTCACACTGTGGGTTCTATCTGTGAGCCAATTTGCAACCCACCTAGTGATATAGGGGTTGATGCCTAGCTTAGTGAGTTTTTCGATGATTCCTGAGTGGGGAATGCTATCAAAGGCCTTGGCCACATCTAGGTAGGTTGTATGAACCACCTTGCCTTCATCCACAACTCTGGTGACTGACTCAAAGAAGTTGACCAAGTTGAGCAGGCATGATCTACCCTTCACAAAACCAAACTGTGTGGGATCTAGAGTTTGGTGATTCCTTATATCCTTGTTTATTAGGTCCATGATGATGCATTTCATAGCTTTGCATATCAGACTCATCAGGCTAATGAGGTGATAGTTCCCATAGTCTGTAGTTGCTCCTCCTTTGTGGAGACGGATGACTGTAGCAGTGTGCCATTCAGTATGGACAAAGACAGAGATGAGGTTGTAATTGAACAGGGCACACAGGTGAGGTGCCAGTTCACTCTGTAGTTCATGTAGAACACAGCCAGCGGTATTGTCAGGTCCCACAGAAGCTGTATTCTTGGCCTTGGACAGTGCTGTTTTAACCTGTGCAGCAGTAATACTGGGTGCCTGGCAATCTACTTGTATTGTGACTGGTCCCTTGGGTGGAGCGAGGGGTAAAGTTGGCACTGAATCTGTCGGCCAGTATATTGGCAATATCTGTTGGCTCAGTATAGGAGGTACCATTGTGCAGTAGCTCACAGCAAATCTGGGTATTGTCATGGAGATTCTTTACATAACTATAGAAGGCCTTGTAGTTGTCTTTACTATCTGCTGCAATTCTGTTTTCATAGCTAGCTTTAGAGGATTTGATGAGGGATCTCAACTTTTTGTTGAGGCTGATAAGGGAGTTTTTCCAGTCTTGGGGCTTCACCTTATTCCGCATCAGTTTCCTCTTTCTGTTGAAGAGTTTATTTATGGCAGGGAGCCACCAGATTAGTTTCCTTTTTTGGAGGAGAGCATCTTGGTACTGTTGGGTATGGCGAGATCCATGCATTTGTGTACATGTTCGTACAGTGCACTGGTGGTCATGCAACTGATCTCCATTTGCATGGGTGCCATGAAATTAGCCACTTCTGTTTTTAGGAGGCAAAGTTAGCTTTGGAGAAGTTTTTCATGGTGGTTACCTTTGTGGGGGGGGGGGTGGATTTCCAAGGTCATTAGTTTGTGGTCGGATCTAACTGGGGAGGAGTTGACTACTACCTCTAGTGGGGTTAAGAACGAGCTGGTCCAGGGCATTGGAATTAATGGAGTCCAGGAAACATTGGGCAAGTGAATTGGTACATGAGTAGTTTTCCCAGTTAATGGAGAGGTAGTTGAAGTTGCCCATTATGAGAGTGTTAGGTTGGACCCTAATATTCTCCAGGGTGCTTAGGAACGTGGAGTGTGACTCTTGGGACACAGTTATGGATCTATAGCAGGCAACAACCTAGCTGCACCTGAAGTATCTCAGATGCGTTATGTTGGGCTACTAGTCTGGAGATGTGCGCATCCTTTATGAATATGGAAACACCATTGCCTTTGGGCCTTTGGTCCGAGTTTTGGGGCCAAAAGGTGTGGAATGAGTTATAGCCTGGTAGTGCAGGGGTGCTTTCAGCTGCCTTGAACCAGGTTTCTGTTATGGCACAAATGCTGAAGTCCTCCATTTTAAGGAGTGCTTCAAGTGAGTGCATTTTGAGATTTAGACTTCTAGCATTGAGCAGCATGACCCCCAGATTGCATTTGTTTGTAGCTGTTATGGTGGTAATTTGGTCTTTGGAACACTGCTAAAAAAGGCACTATGGGATGGCAAGAGCCTTGGCTAGTATCTGGAAGCCCAGGGGTGACAGCTGCAGGCCATCTCTGACAAAGCATTGAGGACCGCCAATCTTGTCAGCCCAGGCAGGCAGATACTGGATCCCCTTAGAATGGCACCAGAAACTTAGCCAGTTGTTGAAATCAGTCATTTTCTGCTTGTACTGTACTTGTCCAATTCACTTGCCCACTTGCATAAAATTAGACTTGTTAGTAACAGCCTGCATTTCATTGCTGGAACCTGTGTTCTGAGAGACTGCTTTTCAATCTATCTGGAAATATACAGAGCTAAGTATATTTTTTTGGTTTTAGAGTTTGTACTGTTAACTGTTTGCTTATAGTTTTTCAGATCTCTCCTGAAAGTGTTTTCCCCACCTCCCCCTATTTTCTGCTGTGTCTTCAGTTGGCATAACTGGTTTTACAGCTTGTGTGTTATCTAACTCAAGGATCACTTGCATAAAATTAGACCTGTTAGTAACAGCCTGCATTTCATTGCAGGAACCTGTGTTCTGAGAGACTGCTTTTCAAACTATCTGGAAATATACAGAGCTAAGTATATTTTTTTTGGTTTTAGAGTTTGTACTCTTAATTGTTGCTTATAGTTTTTCAGATCCCTGCTGAAAGTGTTTGGCCTACCCACCCTCCCTATTTCTGGCTTGTAGTTTAAATTTTGTGGCTTTTGCAGTTGCCCACCCCACTGTAGATTTGATCTGTGACACTCCCCCATCCCATCTCTTTAACACATTCTACCTAATAGACTCCTTCTGCACTTGTTTTTAGTCATTTTTAATTTAATTGCAGTTTTTAAACTGTTTGGTCTAATATTGCTACATACTCAAGTGTGCTAGCGTGCACTGCATGTGAATTGTTTTTACTGCTGTTTTAGCTACTTTTCTGTAAAAAAAAAATAGTGTAAGCCTGTTTCCTACCTTTCCTGTAACTAGTGTTCCACATACAGATTTGCTGTATCCAGGACTGTATGTAAGCTTCTGAGCCCCCCCCCCCCAAGCTTTCTGTGTTGGAGGGAAGCCTTCTAGCTTATCAGTGGGAGTGGTAAGCACTAGGTAACCTGTCTACCACATAAGGAGTGGTTCTGGCCCAGAAATTGTAGTTATTGGCTGTTTGGGCAATCTTTTCCATCTCTCTCAACTTTCTGATTTGAAAGCCTGCATTTGCACATATTTCTGTCTTGTAACTCATCTAGTGCAGATACAGATTCTTAGTAGTTTTAGCACCTAAATTTGCTTATTTGTGCTCAGCACTTGTTCAGAACTTGTAAGCACTAAATAAGCTACTAATTACTATAGCACTCAACCTTCCTCATTACCTAGAGGAATCAGTTGTTGTACTTACTTTTCTCACTTGCTTAGAGAAAAACAACTCTTGTACTCACTTTCCTCACTTATGTAGAGGAAAATTGTTTTTTTATTCAGGCATGTCCATGGGTCAGCTCCCAGTGTTATCTCCTGTATGTCTGATGAATCTGGGCATCTTGAGGCAATGTAGAAATTGCCTCATGTACACAGACAACCCTCTCCTCCTACCATCCAACACTACAACCTGTGAGAGATGCACTTATCTAGCCAAACTGGAGGTAAAGCTCTCTCCTACTAAGACGGAACTTGACAGTCAAGAGGAGAAGGTAAACATTTGCACCACACCACACTCATCACATAGTCTCACTAAATCTACACCACCAAAATCCACACATAGTAACACAAAAACATTCACAGAGGCTCTCAATAATAATCTGTCTAAGCAACAGAGACCTCCAAAGCAGAAACGCAAGTTACCTCCATCCCCAACACCACCCAAATGACACATAGCCCACAGACTGAGTGTGCCACTCAACCACAGCCAATAAGGCAAAACAACGTACCCAACACACTAGTCATAGGTGACTCTATAGTCAGGCACACTGATGTCCCACTCACCAGGCTAAACAAGGAGAAGGTTACTGTCAGCTGCCAGTTGGGTGCCAGGATCCACCACATAATCCATGCACTCAGGTCACTCTGCAGCGAGTACAAATATGACTCTGTCATTGTCCATGTTGGTGTGAATGACCTGAGACGTACCTCCCTGGACTTCATGAAAAGAGACATGGAAGTGATCTCCGATCTTGTAGCCCAGGCAGGTATGACCCTAGCCCTGAGTAGCATTCTGCCATCTCCCAGAATGATATCGCAGTACAAGGACAAAATGATTGACTTCAACAATTGGCTAAGCTTTTGGTGTCATTATAAGAGGATCCAGTATCTGTCTGCTTGGGATGACATGGTCGACAGACCATGATGCTTTGCCAGAGATGGCCTGTACCTGTCGCCCCTGGGATTCTGGATACTGGCTAAGGCTCTTGCCGTCCCTATAGTGCCTTTTTTAGGCAAGGTTCAAATGACAAATTCACCACCGTAACAGGAACAGGCAAGCAAAAACTGAGGGTGATGCTACTCAATGCTAGTAGTCTAAATCTCAAAATGCACTCACTCGAGACACTCCTTAAAATGAAGAACATCGATATCTGTGCAGTGACTGAGACCTGGTTCAACGCTCCAGAGAGCACCCCTGCACTACCAGGCTATAACTCATACCACACTTTTCGGCCATGTAACCTGGACCGAAACACCAAAGGTGGAGGTGTGTCCATATTCATTAAGGATATCCACACCTCCAGGCTATTTGCTCAGCATAATGCATCTGAGATTATCCAAGTGCAACTAACTTTGGGCAAAACTGCAATCCAAATTGTAGCTTGCTACAGATCCCCCACCATGCCGCAGGATTCCCACTCCTCTTTTCTTGATGTACTGGAAAATATTAGAGTAGAACCAAACGCCCTAATAATGGGCGACTTCAACTACCCTATGATTAACTGGGAACACTAATCGTGTACCAACTCCTTAGCTCAACACTTTCTGGAATTCATAAACTCCAATGCCCTGGAGCAACTTATCCACACCCCCACCAGGGGCAACAATATCCTAGACCTAGTCGTTACCAACATGAGTGACCGGTGTTCCACACCTGAAGTCAACTCCTCGTTGGTCCGATCCGACCATAAGCTAATCACCCTTGATATTCACATCCTGACCCCACTCCCCATTAAGGAAACCACTGTAAAAAATTTCTCCAAAGCCAACTTCATGTTTCTTAAGACAGAAGAGGTGAACTTCATGACACCCATGCAGATGGACAATACAGTTAACAACTGCTGAATCCTACACAAATGCACTCTATAAGCACTTACACGAGTGCATGGATTGTGCTATCCCAAACAGAACCAAGACACTATCCTCAAAAAAAGGAAGCCAATCTGGTAGTCCCCTGCCAAAAACAAACTGTACAACAGAAGGAAGAAACTGTTGCAAAAGAGAGTAAAATCCCAAGAGTGGAGGAGCTCTCTGGTCAGTCTCAGTAAGAAGCTGAGATCCCTTATAAGATCCTCCAAAGCTAGCTATGAAAACAAAATTGCCACTAATTCTAAGGACAACCACAAAGCATTCTATAGCTATGTCAAGAATCTCGATGGCAACACCCAGATCTGCTCTGAGTTACAGCACAACGGCATGAAAATTAGAGAACCAACTAATATTGCCAACATCCTGGCAAATAGGTTCAGTGCTAACTTTACCCCACCCCCACCCCCTAAAGGGCCCATATCTGTACAGGAAGAATGCAGAGTCCCTGTAATAACAACTATGCAGGTAAAAGCTGCACTCTCTAAAGCCAAAAACACAGCATCCATGGGACTGCACAACATCCCAGGCTGCGTTTTACACAAACCAGAATGTGCTGGCTCCCCACCTAAGCACCATGTTCAATAATAGCCTCAGATTAGGTTTTGTGCCCACTGAATGGTGTACATCAACAGTTATCCCACTCCACCAAGGGGGAGCCACCACTGATCCCAGGAACTATCGCCCTATTAGCCTGGTCTGCAAGGCCATGGAACGGTATCATCATGGAACTCATAAACAAAGACATTGGTTCATAGGTTCATAGGTTCATAGGTTCATACTAGGCTATCTGCCCGAGGGCATTTACAAGCCTAGCCCATCGTTTTGTGGCTTACGCCACCCCTTTAGTATGGGGAACTATACCCATTATTTTGCTGTGCCTCTGTCGAGCAGTGACATTGAGGTAATCCCTGGGGTATATCTGCGATCTCCCATCCATTGGTCAAGATTTCTCTTGAACAAGGCCAGCGACGTGCTCTGCCTCACATATACCGGGATTTTGTTCCACAGCATAGGGAGTCTTTGGGTGATAAATCTATCCCTCCAGCACGTCCTATTAATAGCCGTGTCGAGGTTTAAGTCTCCGCCCTTGTGGCTCTGATGGATCTAGATTTTTGAGGTGAAGCATATTCATCAAATCTGGGTTTGACATGGCCTTGTATGTTAGGCAAAGGTCACCTCTGAGCAAGCGATGGCGACTGAATAGAGCTGGAGTTCTTTCAGTCGGGCAGCATAGGACAGATTTTGAGACCCTTTATCCTTTTGGTGAGGAACTTTTGTGGCCTCTCCAGCTGCTGCAAGTGTCGGGTCAGATACATTCCGAATGGGGCATTGTACTCAATCATTGGTCTGATGAGTGATGAGTAAAGGGAGACCATGACCTCCCTTGATCTAGATGAGAATCCCTTCATGATAAGGTGGGCAATGTAGAAGGTCTTCCTAACTACTTTAGCTACATGGGTGTCGAATGATAGACTACTATCAACCTGGGTCCCCAGGTCCCTGATAACTTCTTCTGTGCTCAGTGGATTGCCACCTATTTGGTAGCTAAGGGTAACCTTGTTTTCGAAGGGTATGACTATGCATTTTTTGGCATTTAACTTTAGGCCATGGGTCTGGCACCAGTTATCCGTTTCTGTGAGACCCTTCTGAAGGATATCTGTGTCAGATGTGTTTTCTACTATGGCCCAGTTTGCAGTCATCTGCAAACTTTGTCAGCCATAACCCTCCTGTGTTTGCTTGTACTTCGGAAAAGTAGATGCCAAACAAGAGTGGGCCCAGGACTGAGCCCTGTGGGACACCACTTGTGACAGGCTTTGAGTCTGACATGGCACCAGCAACTCTGACCCTGTGGGTTCTGTCACTCAGCCAGTTTGCAATCCATCTTGTGATGTATGGGTTAACATTTAAGCTGATGAGTTTTTCAATGATACCCGAGTGGGGTATTGTATGAAGGCCTTCGCCAGATCGAGGTAGGCTGTATGGACTGCCTTTCCCTCATCAATGGCTTTGGTGACTGTTTGAAAAAGTCAACCAAGTTTAAAGGCATGATCTGCCTTTGACAAAGCCAAACTGGGTTGGATCCAAAGTCTGCAAATTCCCTATGTCTTTATTTATGAGGTCCATTATGATCCTCTCCATGGCTTTGCAGATAAGGCTTGTCAAGCTAATGGGACGGTAATTTCCAGGGTCAGTGGAGGCACCGCCTTTGTGAAGTGGGACCACAGTTGCAGTCGCCACTCCTGGAGTGCGTATCCAGAGGTAAGACTTTGATTAAACAGCTGTCCTAGCTGTGGGTTTAATTCATCATTGAGTTCATGGAGCACACAGCCGGGGACACCATCGGGTCCCATGGATGCTGTGTTTTTTGCTTTGGAGAGAGCAGTTCTCACTTGGGCGTTGGAAATGTTTGGGGGGCTGCAATCGTTTGGTATAGATATCTCACCTTTTGGGGGGGGGAGAAGTTTGCACTGAACCTGTCAGCCAGTATGTTGGCAATGTCTGTAGGATCAGTAATCTTCACATCATTTTGAACTAGTTCTGAGCATATCTGGGAGTTTCCTCCCAGGTTTCTAACATAGCTAAAGAAGGCCTTATGATTGTCTTTTGAGTCTTTAGCTATTTTTCTCTCAAAATTTGCTTTGGATGATTTTATGAGAGCTCTTAGTTTTTTACTTGTAGTGATCAAGGGTGTCTTACCTTTTAAGGATTTTGCTCTATCTTGTAGTAGCTTCCTCCTTTTGTTGTAGAGTTTGTTTATGGCTGGGGTCCACCAGACTGGTCGCTTGCCTTTGGTACAAAGAGTCTTTGTTTTTCTTGGGATTGCCTTATCCATGCAGTCCTGCAGGTGCTGGTAGAAGGCATTTGTAAGTGATTCAGCGGCTTGAGTACTGTTTTCCGCGGCTCGGGGCCTTAAAGGAGACCACACTAGTCTTTAGAAGTGTGAAGTCGGCTTCGAAAAGTTCTTTAGTGTGGACTTTTGTATGACAGGTGGGAGTGGGATGGGGACCTCCGGCGGGAGTAGTTTGTGATATGATCTCACCAGTAAGGGGTATACTTCGGTGTTGAACATTGTGCTCCCATGTTCGTGATGATGAGATCAAGTATGTTATCTCCTCTTGTGGGGATGGTGACTAGTTGTTCCATGGCATTTGAGTTTATGAATTCCAGGAACTTTTGGGCTAGGGTGTTTGGGCTTGAGTAGTGTCCCCAGTCTATATTAGGGTAATTGAAGTCACCTAGTATGATGGTGTTTGGTGATACATTTATCCCCTCTAGTGTTTTCAGGAAGGCCATGTGAGGTTCCTGAGTTTGTGAGGGTGGCCTGTAACATGCTACAATTTGCAGAGCAGTCTTGCCTATGGTTAATTGCACCTGGATGGTCTCCGATGCATCGTCGTTGCCACCAGTCTTGAGGTGTGGGTGTCCTTGATGAATATGGATACCCCTCCTTTCTTGGTATTGTCCGGATTTTGGGGCGGAACGCATGATATGAGGTAAAACCTGATAGTGCTGGGGTGCTCTCAGGAGCCTTGAACCAGGTTTCTGTCACAGCACAGACATCGATGTTCTCCATACTGAGAAGGGCCTCGAGTCGTGCATTTTGAGATTTAGACTTCTGGCATTGAGCAGCATTACCCTTAGTTTTTTCCTTTTTGTGTTCTAGGGTGGTAGGTTTAGAATTTAAGCCTTGCCTAAAAAGGCACTATGGGGTGGCAAGAGCCTTTGCCAATATCCGGAATCCCAGGGTGACAGGTGCAAGCCGTCCCTTGCGGCTGCGTGGCTTGTCCAGCATGTCATCCCAGGCAGACAGACACTGGATCCCCTTTGAATGACACCAGTGTTTAAGCCAATTGTTAAAGCTGATCATCTTATCTCTGTATTGTGGCATCATTCTTGGTGAAGGTAGGATACTGCTCAAGGTCAGGGTCATACCTGCCTGGGCTACATAATCAGAGAGCTCCTCAATGTCTCTTTTCATGTAGTCCAAGGAGTGCGTCTCAGGTCGTTTACACCAGCGTGGACAATGACTGAGTCATATTTGTACCTGCTGTTGAGAGACCTGAGTGCTTGCGTTATGTGGCGGAGTCTAGCGCCCGACAGGCAGCTTACTGTGACCTTCTCCTTACTCAGTCTGGTGAGAGGGCGTCAGTGTGTCTGACTATGGAGTCACCAATGACTAGTGTGTCTGGCATTGTGTTTGGCCTTAAGGGCTGTGACTGTTTGACACTCTGACTGTGAGGTCTATGTGTTGCAGGTGTTGTGTTCTGAGGTGGTGGTTGTTTGGGTGTCTGCTTTGGTGGCCTCTGCTGTTTTGGTAGATTTTTGATCAGAGCCTCCAGTATGTCTTTGTGTGTTTATGTGTATGATTTGAGGTTGTGATGGTACTATGTGAGACTGGGTCTATAGTGTGTGTGGTAACCTTCTCCTCCTGACTGGTCTTGCCAGTCTTATGTTGAGAGAGCTCAGCCTCCAGTTTGGCCGTATAGTTGCATCTCTCGCATGTATTTGTGTTTTGTGGGAGGAGGAGAGGGTTGTCTGTGTACATGAGGCAATTGTAACATTGCCTCAATATTTCCAGGTTCACCAGCTGAGCAGGAGAGGACACTAGCAACTGATCCCTCGACATGCTAGAAGGAATAGACAAAAAAACTTTAAAAAAGAATCCGGGGGATGTGGGTGACCTAGAAATGGGGGTTTGCCTTTTTGGGGTACTATCTATGACAAGAGTGCCGTATCAAGGTAATAAGTACTGTAGGAGCAAGTGCTAGGTTTAACAGATAGAGAATAGTCTACTTGGAGTCAAGTAGAGATGATCTTTTTAGTTATAGGATACGCAGATTACATCGGTAATATAGTTCGAGGAAGGTAGTTTTAAGGGAAAATTTGAAGAGTGGACTTTAGGTGGCCCAAATAGTTTAAACCTGCTTAACCGCCGCTGCCCTAGTGTGCAACAGTGGCAACTCAGGCTGGGGCTTCATCATAGCTAAAGCACGTTAAAGCGTGCTTGATAGCAGGGGATGGAAAAGAGCAGGAATAGGCCCAAAAGGGACAACAAAACTACAGTTTCAAGTCAGTAACCACCTCTCCGGAGGGCAGGGAAGCTGCTCAATGTTAGTCACTGCCACTGATCAACAAAGAGACCCTCCTTCAGCCCAAGCAAAAATGGCCTCACAGAAACTTTCAAACAGTTCAGGAACAGCAAGCCTGTAACTGAACTTTTTTACCTCTCAGAAAAGTGGGAAAAAAGCAAGATTTTTTTTTTGTTTTGTTTTTTACAGAGATAGCAGAGGTTCAAAAGTAATATCAAGTTATAACAGTGCAGTAAATGACCCCACACAAGAGTGCTAGGTCAAGGACAGAAAATATGCAAGTTTTAAGAAAAAAACGATTTAAAATTAAGTGCAAACAGGAAATTCAGCAAACAGCTTTTGGTTGTGCTCTAAATACAGCTACTAATATAGAAATCAAGTTTAACAAGCCAGAAAATGCTCAAGCTAGGCAGCTATGCAGAAAAACTTAGCAAATAAACAGAGAAAAAATACTTAAAATCTCAAAGTGGCTCCCTTCTTCTCTCAGCGTTTTTTCCTCTTGGAGGGTGCTTCACCAACAGCCAACAAGCCTGAAAAGATGCCAAAACCACGAGGCAACTAGGTTTTAAGAGAGGAAGATGAAGGAGTTATGGAAATGACCCTTAGTGGCCAATAAAACTACAGTTTCAAGTCAGTAACCACCTCTCCGGGGGGCAGGGAAGCTGCTCAATGTTAGTCACTGCCACTGATCAACAAAGAGACCCTCCTTCAGCCCAAGCAAAAATGGCCTCACAGAAACTTTCAAACAGTTCAGGAACAGCAAGCCTGTAACTGAACTTTTTTAACTCTCAGAAAAGTGGGAAAAAAGCAAGATTTTTTTTTGTTTTGTTTTTTACAGAGATAGCAGAGGTTCAAAAGTAATATCAAGTTATAACAGTGCAGTAAATGACCCCACACAAGAGTGCTAGGTCAAGGACAGAAAATATGCAAGTTTTAAGAAAAAAACGATTTAAAATTAAGTGCAAACAGGAAATTCAGCAAACAGCTTTTGGTTGTGCTCTAAATACAGCTACTAATATAGAAATCAAGTTTAACAAGCCAGAAAATGCTCAAGCTAGGCAGCTATGCAGAAAAACTTAGCAAATAAACAGAGAAAAAATACTTAAAATCTCAAAAGTGGCTCCTTCTTCTCTCAGCGTGTTTTCCTCTTGGAGGGTGCTTCACCAACAGCCAACAAGCCTGAAAAGACGCCAAAACCATGAGGCAACTAGGTTTTAAGAGAGGAAGATGAAGGAGTTATGGAAATGACCCCTAGTGGCCAATAAAACTACAGTTTCAAGTCAGTAACCACCTCTCCGGGGGGCAGGGAAGCTGCTCAATGTTAGTCACTGCCTCTGATCAACAAAGAGACCCTCCTTCAGCCCAAGCAAAATGGCCTCACAGAAACTTTCAAACAGTTCAGGAACAGCAAGCCTGTAACTGAACTTTTTTAACTCTCAGAAAAGTGGGAAAAAAGCAAGATTTTTTTTTTTTGTTTTTGTTTTTACAGAGATAGCAGAGGTTCAAAAGTAATATCAAGTTATAACAGTGCAGTAAATGACCCCACACAAGAGTGCTAGGTCAAGGACAGAAAATATGCAAGTTTTAAGAAAAAAACGATTTAAAATTAAGTGCAAACAGGAAATTCAGCAAACAGCTTTTGGTTGTGCTCTAAATACAGCTACTAATATAGAAATCAAGTTTAACAAGCCAGAAAATGTTCAAGCTAGGCAGCTATGCAGAAAAACTTAGCAAATAAACAGAGAAAAAATACTTAAAATCTCAAAAGTGGCTCCCTTCTTCTGTCAGCGTTCTTTTCCTCTTGGAGGGTGCTTCACCAACAGCCAACAAGCCTGAAAAGACGCCAAAACCATGAGGCAACTAGGTTTTAAGAGAGGAAGATGAAGGAGTTATGGAAATGACCCCTAGTGGCCAATAAAGCTACAGTTTCAAGTCAGTAACCACCTCTCCGGGAGGCAGGGAAGCTGCTCAATGTTAGTCACTGCCACTGATCAACAAAGAGACCCTCCTTCAGCCCAAGCAAAAATGGCCTCACAGAAACTTTCAAACAGTTCAGGAACAGCAAGCCTGTAACTGAACTTTTTTAACTCTCAGAAAAGTGGGAAAAAAGCAAGATTTTTTTTTTTTTTTGTTTTTTACAGAGATAGCAGAGGTTCAAAAGTAATATCAAGTTATAACAGTGCAGTAAATGACCCCACACAAGAGTGCTAGGTCAAGGACAGAAAATATGCAAGTTTTAAGAAAAAAACGATTTAAAATTAAGTGCAAACAGGAAATTCAGCAAACAGCTTTTGGTTGTGCTCTAAATACAGCTACTAATATAGAAATCAAGTTTAACAAGCCAGAAAATGCTCAAGCTAGGCAGCTATGCAGAAAAACTTAGCAAATAAACAGAGAAAAAATACTTAAAATCTCAAAAGTGGCTCCCTTCTTCTCAGCGTTTTTTCCTCTTGGAGGGTGCTTCACCAACAGCCAACAAGTAACCTCCAAACTCTGGATCCCACCCAGTTCGGATTTGTGAAAGACAGATCATTCCTCGTGAACCTGATTGACTTCTTTGAGGCAGTCACCAAAGCTGTAGATGAGGGTAAGGTGGTTCACACAGTCTATCTTGACCTCGCCAAGGATTTCAACACCATCTCCCATTCTTTAATTATAGCTAAACTCAGTAAACTAAGTATAAATCCCTATGTCACAAGATGGGTTGCTAACTGGCTCACTGACAGAACCCACACTGTAAAAGTTGCAGACTCCAAATCTGACTTCAAAGCAGTGACAAGTGGAGTACCACAGGGTTCAGTCCTGGGAACTCTCCTGTTTGGTATCTACTTCTCTGAAGTACAGGCTAACACAGAAGGCCTCTGGCTAACGAAGTTCACAGATAATTGCAAACTAGGAGCTATAGACAAGTCCCCAAATGATGTGGACATCCTACAGAAGGGCCTCATTGATACAGATGCCTGGTGTCAGAGCCATGGCCTAAGCTCAATGCCAAAAAGTGCAGTGTCATCCCCTTTGGAAAAAACTCTGTACCCATGAACTACCACATAGGCAACAATCTACTTAACACCGAATGTGTGATAAGAGACCTTGGGACCCAGGTGGACAGTAGTCTCTACTTTGATAGTCACATCGCCACAGTAGTCAGGAAGTCCTTCTATGTGGCACACCTCATCATAAAAGGGTTCTCATCCAAGAAAAAAGAGGTCATTTTTCCCCTCTACTCGACACTCATTAGACCCATTATAGAGTACAATGCCCCTTTTGTAATGTACTTCACAAGACATCTGCAGCAGCTGGAAAGGCCACAGAAGTACCTCACAAATAGGATTACTGGCCTCAAACAAATGCCCTACACTGACCATCTCAAACAACTTCAGCTTTACTCCATAGCATATCGCCTACTCTGAGGTGATCTCTGCCTAACATATAAAGCTATGTCAAACCCAGAGCTATTGGACATGCTAAGCCTAAAGAAATCCCAATCCCTCCGAGCTACACGCTCTAGGGACCTAAACCTTGTCATGACAATAAACAGGACATGCTGGAGGGATAAATTCCTGTCCCTGAGACTTCCCATACTCTAGAACAGGCTACCCATCTATGTCAAGCAAAGTTCTTCATTAGCACTCTTCAAGAAAAATCTTGATGAGTGGATGGGAAATAGGAAATACACCCTAGGAATCACCTCTGTGTCTGTTTGACAGTGGCACAGGAAAATAACTTTCTTGGATGGTGTAAGCCAAGGAACCTTTTTGGCTAGGCTTATTGTAGGCCCTTGGGCTGATAGCCTAGTACCTACCTATGAACCTATGTACCATTCTAGGTGATGATAGGATGCTGCTCAGAGCCAGGGTCATACCTCCCTGGGCTACATAATCTGAGAGCTCCTCCATGTCTCTTTTCATGTAGACCAGGGAGGTATGTCTCAGGTCATTCACACCCACATTTACAATGACAGAGTCATATTTGTACCTGTTGTTGAGGGCCCTGAGTGTGTGCATTATGTGGTGGATCCTGGTGCCTGACAGGCAGTTGACTGTTACTTTCTCCTTATTCAACCTAGTGAGTGGGACATCAGTGTGCCTCACTATCGAGTCACCTATGACTAGTGTGTTGGGCATGCTGTTTTGCCTTAGGGGCTTTGGTTGAGTGGCACCTTGTTTTGGAGAGTTATGTGTCTCGTGATTAGTGTTGTGCTGTGGTGGTTGATTGCATTGCCTTGGAGGTTGCTGCTGTTTGGGTAGATTTTTTATTGAGATCCTCCATGAAGGTGGGTGTGCGGTTTGTATTTTTATGTGAAGGCAGTGCTGCTGTGTGCTCTGAAGGGCTAAGTGTTCCATTTGGTGTGGTGCAAGTGTTGACCCTCTCCTCTTTACCAGCTTTTCAAGTCTTGGTTGGAGAGTGCGTGGCTTCCAATATGGATATATAAGTGCATCTCTCGCAAGTCAAGTGCTGGGAAGTAAGAGGAGAGGGTTGTCAGTGTACATGAGGCAGTTGCTACATTGCCTTAGGATGCCCAAGTTCAGCAGGTTAATAGGAGAATGCACAGGGAACTGACCATTAGACATGCCTGGAGGGGTGGGCATTAATAATAAGAAGTGAAGCTTTTTCCATATAAAATGTTTAGTGCTGGTAGCACTTTTATGTGCTACAATAATTGCTACAAGACGTCTGGTAAAGTGCTAGTGTAATTGGCTAGTAAAAGTGCAGGAGAGAAGATCTAAGGGAAAAATTGAAGAGCAGACTTTGACACCACTGAGAAGCTTACAAACAGTCCTGGATACAGCAAATCTGTACGTGGACTAGACTACTTACAGGAAAGGTGGGAAACAAGTGCAAACGTGGGCTTTTAAACCAGAAAGTTGAAAGAGATAGAAAAACTGCCCAAAAGACCAATAAACTATCATTTCTGGGCCAGAAACCATTACTCTTGTGGTAAATAGGCTACCTAGTGCTTACCAGTCCCTCTGATAAGGTAGAAGGCTTCTCTCCAATACAGAAAGACTTGGTGGGCTCAGAAGCTTGCATACAGTCCTGGATACAGGATATCTGTATCTGGACTAGACTAGTTACAGGAAAGGTGGGAAAAGTGCAAACCCGGGCTTTTAAACCAGATTGTTGAAAGAGATGGGAAAACTGTCCAAACGGCCGATATACAATTTATGGGCCAGAAACCACTCCTCATGGTAGATAGGATACCTAGTGCTTACCATTCCAACTGTTAAGCTAGATGGCTTCTCTCCAACACAGAAAGGCTTTGGGGGCTTAGAAGTTTACAAACAGTCCTGGATACAGAAAATCTGTATCCGGACTAGACTAGTTACAGGAAAAGCATTAAACAAGCTTAGAATTGTTTTTTTTTTCTGTTCACTAAAGAATTATAACCATAATACTGAATGCAATGCCCAGCAACTGTATAGTTCCTATGGGCCATAGGTTTCCTGTGATCTTAGGATCATAGGATCATAGGAAGTTACTGGGCTATTGGCCCTGAGGCCCTTACAAGCCTATCCAAGAGTTTAGCCCATTTTCCCTCAAGTCATCCCCATACAGCACTGTCCAGCAGGGACACAGGTGGAATCCCAGGGGTGTATTTTCTGTTCCTTATCCAGTTATCCAGGTTGCACTTAAAAAGGGGTAATGAAGTACTCTGCTTGTCATGGAAAGGTAGTTTATTCCACAAAAGGAGGAGCTCTGGGACACAAATCTGTCCCGCCAACAAGTCCTATTAATGTCACAGACCAGGTTGAGGTCGCTCGTGAGGGTTACTCAAGTGAAACTTGACTTGCGGATGTGCAACAGTCCCATCAAGGTGAGGTCTGAGATTGTTTTGCATGCCAGAAAGAAGTCACATCTGAGGAGTCTGTAGGAGATTGAATAGAGGGACAGGGCCTTTAGTCTATCTGTGTAGGATAGATGTTTCAGGCCCTGGATTCTCTTGGTAATGAATCTCTGTGGTCTCTCCAGCTGCTACATATGCTTTGTGAGGTACATGCTGAAAGGTGCTATGTACTCAGTAATGTGTGTTATAAGGGAAGAATACAGGGATGTTACGACCACCTTGTCACTGGATGAGATACCCTTACTAATGAGGTGGGCCATGTAGAAAGCTTTCCATACAACAGAAGCAATATGGTAGTCAAAGGTCAGTTTGCTATCAACCTGGGTGCCCAAGTCCCTCACAACTGATTGCATGCTTAGGACCTTATTATCAGTGTAATAATTTGTGGGGATGTCACTCTCCCCAAAGGCGATGATGATGCATTTTTTGGCAGTTTGAGAGCATGTTTCTGGCACCCGTCATTTGTTTGGGTGAAACCCTCTTGGAGGATGTCCACATCACTAGGGGAATTGATGAGAGATGATGCAGTCATCCTCAAACTTGGTCAGCCCACTGGTTTTGTCCTGCACCTTAGAAAAGTATATCCCAAACAGCAGAGGCTCCAAGACCAATCCCTGGGGTACACAGCTCATTACGGGTCTACTGCTTGAGGTGGCTTCCCCTATTTTGACTGGGTGGGCCCTATCAGTAAGCCAGTTTGCTACCCATCTGGTAACATATGGATTGATGCCTAGTTGAGAGAGTTTATCTATTATTCCTGAGTGGGGAATAGTATCAAAGGCTTTGGCCAGGAAAAGGTAGGTAGTGTGCACTGTCTTCCCCTCGTCCATGGCCTTGGTGGCTGTCTCAAATAAGTCAACCAACTTTAACAGGCATGACCTCCACCTTTGTGAAAAGGGATGACAGTGGCTGTCCTCCACTTGGCTGGGATGAAGCCAGTACTCAGGCTGTGGTTGAATAGGGTGCCTAATGGTGCTGCAATTTCCTGCCTGAGTTCATGTAGGATGCAGCCTGGGATGTTATCGGGTTCCATGGAGCCTGTATTTTTTGCCTTTGAGAGGGCAGTGACCATGAAACAGTGGCAGACCAATCTGCAATTAAGCCACGATAAAGGACAAATTATTATTCCAGGGATAAAAATTCAAAAGGGGATATTCCAGGGTGACACCCTGTCACCACTGCTATTCTGTTTTGCCCTTAACCCATTAAGCTGTCTACGTAACAGATTAAGCCATGGCTATAATTTGGCTCCTAGAAACCAGCAAAGTGTAAAGACTTCTCATCTTCTCTGTCGATGATTTAAAACTGTATAGCTCATCAGATGAGGAACCGAAAGCATAACTGCAAGTAGTCAAAGCTTTTTCAGATGATATAAGAATGTCATTTGGTCTTGATAAATGTGCAAAAGCAACTTTTAAAGCAGGAAAGCTGCAGCACCAAGAAAACATCAGTTTGGGGACAAGAATGTGGTATAAAAGAACTTGAACAAGAGGGAGTGTATAAGTAGTTGGAAACTGATGAAGGATTAACAAACATGAACAAATGCAAATAAAACTTAGTAAGGAATATTTTAGAATACTTAAATTAATTCGGAAAACAGCGTTGACATCTGGGAACAAAATTGAAGCTATAAACCAATTTGCACTTCCTGTCCTAACTTGCAGCTTTGGAGAGATTGACTGGCCCCAAAAGGCATTGGATAGATTAGATAGGAAAACAAGAAGGATGCTTCATGCTCATCAAATGATTTATAAAAATCAGGGCATGCCAAGATTATATATTCCCCATTCCTAAGCTAGCTATGAAGGCAGAATTGTGGCAGACACTAAAAACAACCACAAAGCCTTCTACAGTTATACCAAGAATCTCCATGACAACACCCAGATTTTCTCTGAGTTACTAAGCTAACAGATATTGCCAACATACTGGCCAACAGATTCAGTGCAACTTTACCCCTCCCCCCCAAAGGACCAATCACAATACCAGAAGAATTCCAGGCACCCAGCATTACTGCAGCACAGGTTAAAGCTGCATTGTCCAAGGCCAAGAATACAGCTTCCATGGGACCCGACAGTATCCCTGGCTGTGTTCTACATGAACTACAAAGTGAACTGGCACCACACCTGTGTTCCCTGTTCAGTCACACCCTCACCTCAGGCTTTGTCCCTATAGAATGGTGCACTGCTACAATCATCCCTCTCCATAATGGGGGAGCAACTACAGACCCTGGGAATTATCACCCCATTAGCCTGACGAGTCTGATATGTAAGGCTATGGAGCACATCATCATGGACTTAATTAACAAGGGAATTTCCAAACTCTAGATCCCATGCAATTTGGATTTGTGAAGGGTAGATCATGCCTGCTCAACCTGGTTGACTTCTTTGAGTCAGTCAGCAGAGCTGTGGATGAGGCCAAGGAAGTTCATACAGCCTACCTTGATCTGGCCAAGGCCTTTGATACCATTCCCCACTCAGGAATTATTGATAGATTCACCAAACTAGGCATCAGCCCCTATATAACTAGGGGGGTTGCATACTGGCTCACAGATAGAACCCACAGTGTGAAAGTAGCAGACTCCAAGTCAGACTGCCGACCAGTCATGAGTGGAGTCCCACAGAGATCTGTCCTGGGTCCTCTCCTGTTTGGCATCTACTTCTCAGAGGTCCAGGCCAACACTGAGGGACTCTGGTCGACCAAGTTCACCGACGATTGCAAGCTGGGAGCCATTATTAACTCCCCAAGTGATGCAGACATCCTACAGAAAGGCCGCACTGAGACCAATGACTAGTGTTGAAACCATGGCCTTAAGCTTCATGCCAAAAAATGCGTCATCATTCCCATTGGGAAAAACTCAGTTCCCACTAATTACCACATTGATGGCAGCCCACTGAAACCAGATAAGAGATCTGGGGACACAGGTTGATAGCAACTTCTCCTTCGACCACCACATTGCCACTGTGGTCAGAAAGTCCTTCTATGTGGCACATCTCATTACCAAGGATTTTGCATCCAGGAAGAAAGAGGTCATCATCTCTCTCTACTCTTCCCTCATTAGACCATTCAATGAATATAATGCCCCATTTAAAAATGTACCTCACTAAACACCTGCAAGAGCTGGAAAGGCCACAAAAGCACCTCACAAAGAGGATCCTAGGTCTTAAACACATGCCCTACATAGACAGACTCAAAAAACTCCAGCTTTTCTCTGTCTCTTACAAAGCCATGTCTGACCCATCCCTGTTAGAAATGTTACACCTAAAGAAATAACAATCCCTCCACACCACACGCTTCAGGGACTGCAACCTCATTATCACAATCAACATAACATGCTGGAGGAACAGGTTCATAACCCAGAGACTGCCCATGCTCTGGAATAGACTTACCATACATGTCAAGCAGAGCACCTCACTGGCCTTTTTCAAGAGAAATCTTGATGAGTGGATGGGAAATAGAAAGTTCACCCCAGGGATCACTCCAGTGGCTATACTTGATAGAGGTACAGGGAACTAACAGTGGCATGATGCCAGGGCACTTCTATGGGCTAGGTTTGTAAAGGCTCCAGGCCATTGGCCTAGTACACACCTATGAACCTATGAACCTATGAACTTGCTCCCTAGAAATAAGGGGAGAGGGACAGGTACTGGGGATGTCCTGTTTTACTGATGGGGGGACCTAGGGGTAAAGTTTTCACTGAACCTGTCTGTCAGCAGTTTGGCTATATCTACAGCATTTGTGCATGTGGTGTTCTTGACCACCACTTCTGAGCAGATCTGGGTGCTTCCCTTGACATTGTGGACATATGTGAAGAAGGCCCTTTAGTAGATGTGGCCAGTTTGGACTCAAAGTTTTCTTTGGAGGATTTCACTAGTGGTCTTATTTGTTTGTTCATGGTAAGGAGAGATTGCTTCCAATTAGGTACCTGCTCCTTCTTGGTCCTGGACAGCATTTTTTTCTTTTTATTATTGAGTTTATTTATCACAGATGTCCACCAGACAGGTTTATTCTTCCTTGAGGAAGAGGATTTCATTCTTTCACGTATTCCTGATTCCATGCAGCTATAGAAATGCTCATGTATTACTTTGGTGTAGGTTTGGACATAGGTGCCAGTTCCTATGGAGGGGGAGGGGGCTGCAAAGCTGTTTATACCTTCCCTCAGAAGGCTGTAATCAGCTTTGGAGACTTTTTTTGTTTGACCCTAGCTTGGGGGGGGAGGGGGCATGGGAGATTGTGATTTTGAAAGTGACCACTTTGTGGTTGGATCTTACCAGGGATGATGACACTGTAGGGATGCTGCAGTGGTTATTCATGTTGGTTAATACCAAATTCAAGATATTTTCACCTCTTGTGGGGGTGTTGACCAAATTTTTCAAGGCATTTGCATTGATGATATCAATGAATCTCTGGGTATTTGTGTTTTGGCATGAGTATTTCTTCCATTCTATGGCTGGATAGGTAAAGTCGCTCAAGATCAGGGTAATGGGTTTAATTTTGATAGATTCGAAGAGGACCATGTAGATGGAGTGGGCATCTTGAGTGAAAGTTTAAGGCCTATAGCTAGCTATGGTTTGAATAGGGGTCTTGTCAATTGTTAACTGCACCTGGAGTTTTTCCTGTGTGTCATACTGTTTGACCAGACTGGAGGTCTGTATGTCTTTTATATATATTGTAGCTCCACCTACATTTGCTTTGCTGCCCACAGTTTAGGGTCTGAATGTATGATAAGATGAGTAACCTGGTATGGATAAAGTGCTCCCTGCAGCTTTAAACTATGTCTCTATGACTTCACAAATATCAGCATTGTCCAGGGTTACGAATGCTTGCAATGAGTGCAGTTTCATGTTTAGACTACTAGCATTTAGCAGCAGGACCTTTAATTTACATTTTGATGAAACGTTCACGTTGGTCATTTTGATCACATGACATTGTGTAATAAAGGCACTATTGGGCACGCAAGGGCCTTTCCAGGAGCCTGAAGCCCAAAGGAGATAGATGCAGGCTGTCTCTGGCAAAGCATTATGGTTTGTCAATCATGTCATCCCAGGCTGTCACGTACTGGATCCAAGTGGAATGACACCAGAAACTGAGCCAATTGTTAAAGTCAATCATTTTCTGTTTGTATGAGGCATATTCTGGGTGATGGTAGAATGCTGCTTAAGGCTAATAACATACTTGCCTGGGACACATGTTCAGCGAGCTTGATCATGTTTCTCCTCATGTAGTCCAAGGAGGTATGTCTCATGCTATTCTCGCCAACATGGACTATGACAGAGTCATAAGAGTACCTGTTGAGAACTTCGGTACATGGGTGATATGGTGGATTCTGGCGTCTGACAAACAACTGACCGTGACTCTCTCCTTATCTAGCCTGGTGAGGGGCACATCTGTGTGTCTCACAATGGAGTCTCCTATGACTAGTATGTTCTGTTTATATTTAGGCCTTAGTGGCTGTGAAACACAGTTGTGTGGACTACGTTTAGTGTGTGGTGTGGTGGGCAGTGGAGTTCATGTGTGTTTTATTTATTTATTTGTTTAACACTTGTTTAATGGGTAAATTTGACTAGACACAAGTCCTTTTCAAGTGGAGGCCTGGGGAGAAAAGCTCCACAAAAATGGCAAACATTTACTAATTAAACATTAGATAATACATCAAGATTATATCATATTATACATCAGATTATATCATATCAGTTATAAACAGTAAGAGAGAAAATTACTAGACATCAAGACTGAATCAAATCAATCAAACAATTAAAGAGAACATACTAGACGTCTGTCAAGACTGTACCATATTAATTGAGTACATTGAGAATACATAGATTTCTACATATTATCTCTGTGGTGGTGCAATGAAATGCTAAGACATTTACAGCAAGAGAAGTCTGAGTAACTCTTTAAGGAGCAGCAGAGCTGAAGTGAGGTAGGTGTGTGTGTGCGTAGATTGCTAAGGTGGAAATAGACAGTTACAGAGTTTAGAGTTAAGCAAGAATGGCTTAAGTTTTTTTTTAAAGAGGTGTTTGTCGGTAATTGATCGTATGTCAGTAGGTATGGAGTTCCATAATGTAAAAATTGCAAGGAACCACCACGATCCAAAGTAAGGATTTTATTTAAGAAGAACAAGCGCTTTCACGCACTATCCCGGTGCGCTTCATCAGGTTACTAGGTATGGAGTTCCTGTGCCTAGTTGTACTAGCTGAATAGCGGGACTGGCCAGCTATGTTGTTAATTTTGCTAATTGTTAACAGAGCTTTATTAGTTCAGTGAAGAGGAAGAGTGCTCTTATAAGGTTGTACTAGATACTGTAGAGCTGGGACTTTTTCAGGTTGTTGTATAAGAGTGCGAAGGGTAACAAGTTGGTTATAAGTAAGTAGGTTGGGTAGTTCGAGCCAGTTTAAGCATTTGAGTGCTAAGCAATTGTGTTCTCTATAGTTGAGGTCAGTAGCAAATTTGGCTATTTTATTGTTATAACTTTCCAATTTTATGAGCTCACCCTTTTTTAGATTAGTAAAAATGGATGAGGCATACAGAAGAGTGGAGACTAGACGAGTAGGTCTGAGGGTAGCTTTAGTGCTGCTTGTAAGATAATGTTTGTCTGTATAGACTACTAACTGTTTTATTAACTTTTATGATGGTCTGGGCTCCATGTAGGTCAAATATGAGTGAGCAGTCGATAGTGACATCTAAGAGTTTAGTATGGGATACAGGGGAGATGATGGTTAGGTTAGCAGATGATATAGAGAAAAGAATTTGGTGGTTTACCTGGAAAAAATAGCATACATTTTGCCTTGTTTAGACTGAAAATGAGTTGTGAGTCAAATAATCATTTTTCCACTTCTGAGAAAGCTTCTTGGGTTATAAGCTGTAGCTGTTGGAGAGACGATGCAGCACATATTAAGGTAGAATTGTCTGCATATTGGAGAAGTGAGGCTTGTCCAGTGGCAGTGTATAGTTTGTTTGTGAAGAGTATAAACAAGAGTAGGCCAAAGATGGATCCCTGTGGGACACCCAAATTTTTGGGAAGTACCGAAAATATATTGTTTTTCCATAGTACTGCTTGTTTACATCCTGAAAGATAAATTTTACACCAGTTTACGGTGGGGTAACTTAGGTTAACCTCTGCTTGAGAGTTTAGAAGTTTGACATGAGATACCATGTCAAATGTCTTTGACAGGTCAAGGAAAGTAGAGGACACTATGAAACCACTATTCCTATACACTGGTTAATTGTGTTAGTAAAGGATAGCAGGGTGGTGGAGGTGCTGTGATAGGGGCAAAAACCATGCTGTGACTTGGAGAGGAGGTTATTTCTGAGAAGATGGGACATGATTTGGGTATGAATGCATCTTTCAAGGATTTTAGAGAGGAGACAGGATGGCAATGGGTATAAAGTTGGAAAGCTCAGTTGAGCTTCCTCCTTTTTGCAAAGGAATATCTTCCAGATTGATGGGATTTGTTGTTCTGTTACAAATCTGTCTATTAGAATACAAACTGGGTACACAATGGCTTCTGATTCTACTTTTAGGAATTCTGCCGGAAGTGCATTAGCTGTGAGGGTGGTAGGTTTAAGTTTCAGTAAGTGCTTTTTTTATAACATTAATTGGAACTGGATGAAAGGAGAAGGTGTCATTCCTAGGGGTCTGTTTAGGAGCATCTAGGGGAGTGTTGGTGGAATTTTTAGAGTATAGATTCTATGAAGTATTTGTTGAATAGGATTTCAGTGGGGGATAGATTGCCTGGCTTTGTTGGGGATGGAGTAGTGATATTACATAGGTGGAGGATTTTATTGATAGTGGCCCAGAACTTTTTGGGGTTGTTTTGATGTTGAATTTGTGTGTTATGATAGAAGTTTATTTTGTCAAGTTTATTTTTTTTTTCTTAGCTGGATTTCTAAGTTGTTGGTAGGCTAGTTTTGTTTTCTGTGAGTTATCTTTTTGGCAAGAGTGCCCTGCTTTATCCTGTTGTTTAAGAAGATATTTAGTTTCAATGGATAGCCATGCTGCATAGTTTGATTTGGTCCTCATGGTCCTACCTGGTGTAATTCATCTAGGATGTTTAGAACGGTGGAGCTGACATATTTTGTGGCTTTATCTATTGGGAGATGTTTTAGTGGCTCCCAGTCGCAGGAGTTTAGTGTGGATGTGAAGATTTGGGAGGAGAAATCCTTTTTACATCGAATAGTGATATATCTAGTATGTTTATCTAGGTGAGGCTTTCTTATAAGAAGAAAGGTAAGTGGTCACTTAGGCTGTCTGGGAGATAGGCTGCCTGTAGTGAGGGAGTGGGTCTGTTTGTGAGTATCCAATCACGAATGAATTCTCTTTTTGTGTGTTTGTCTATCCTTGCAAGTGATTTGATAATTTCAGTGAAGCCGTGAAGGCTGATATTGATAGTTGTGGATCTACTGCTACAGGAGGCCAAGTCAATATTGGGGTCCCCCATAATGATGGTTTCTTGTGGTAAGGTTGTGGAAGGTCAGTGGAGAATATGCTCTAGTGTGGATGTGTTATCCCAGAGGGAATGTGCATGCCAAGTAAGTTAAGATGTTTATTTCTATTAATCTTCAATATACCTAGTATAATTTCTGCTATGCTGGTCAGGAGAGGTAGGATGAATATGTTCCAGGTTGAGATGATTTTTGTAGAGAAAGGCTACACCCACACCTTTTTTGTTTTGCCTGTCTACCCTATGTATGCTATAACCTGGAGGTGCAGCCTCATTACTACTAATGTCGGTTTTAAGACAGGTTTCAGTTAGTAGGATTATGTCGGGTGAATAGTGGGCTACTGTAGCATGGAGTTTGTGGGTTTTAAGATACTTCTAATATTTAGCTTTAAGAAAAGTAAGTCTGATTTGTAGTGGGGTAAGGTGGAATTAATTTGCTGGCTGGAATTTTTGAGTGGGTAGGTTGGGTTTAAGGTAGGGCCAGTATTCTGCCTTCCATAGCAATTCAGGCAGTTTATATTATAGTTGTACAGCCTGAGCATTTTTTGATCTGTTGCTGCCATCTAGTGGCCTTTTATTTATAACCATTAGATTAACTTGTTTTACAGCATAGTCTCAGTAAGTCATGTAACTCAGTTAGGAAGCAGCTTTCTTTTACTTCTAGCCCTCATGGAGTGCCAATGTGATCTTCTTTTCCTAGGCCCTGGCATTCACAATGCCTGTAAGTAATTTTTATTCTGTAATTTTTTTGTATTTAGACATGCTGTATATTATATGGATCCACTTCATAATCTTGAAATACTGAAATCTCGAATTTCAGTTTTTCGAGATCATGAAATCGAATCCACACAACAATGAAACACCAAAACCGTGAAGCCCAAAACTGCGAAATTCAAAACACCTAAAACAAAGCACACACCAGGCCACACATATACCACAACACCCACATCACAACATAAACAAACAAAACAACAAACATCCACAAACCTACAACAGAAATAAGAAAGGGGGCAAGTCCCCCCTGCACCCCCACACTCCCCTACTTATATATACTTCGAGATCGCCCAAACAGTAAACAAAAGCAAACACACACACACATGCACACATGCTACAGTCCGTCACACATGCATCACACATATCAGCACACTCACATACACTCAAACTCCCACCCAAAACCCTTACAAAACACTCACTTACCTGACATAACACCTAAATCCACACACGGCACCGCACATCATCCAAATACAATCCCGAACATTATGTAGCGTAAAGCCATAACCACGAATTTGAGATATTCAAATTTGCACTTATGCACTTTCACTGTTTCAAACTTTGACTTTATAGTCTTGAGATACTGAAATTAGGCATTTCAGTATTTTGAGATTATAAAGTGTTTCCATATTATATATATTCTGATATGTTGCTATTTGTATTGTGTTGCAGTTTTACAGTATTAAAGTTAAGAAATCTCAGTAAAGCTACAAGAAACCCTGATTCTTTCGCTTATTGGATTTTCTGAAAGTGTTAAGCTGGCTGTTTAGCTGTACTGCGCATCACACAGTGCTGTGAGAATGGAACAGTAAAAAGGCGATCCCTGCAGACCTGAATACAAAAAGTCACTGCACTACAAATATGAGTCTGAGATCAGGGAAGAAGTATAAATCTGAGGATATGTCCCCAATGACACAGCATGGCAGGGAGAACATCTCTAGTGTCCCAAAAGATGATGCACGGTCACATGTCTGTAAATCATCAAGATCCAGTAAGATGTCCTCAACATCTTCCTTAGCAATCAGAGCTCATGCCAAAGCAGATGCGGCATGTGCCCAACTGGCATTTGCTGAAAAAGAAGCCATCATGATGCGACAAAAAGCAGAATTAGAGAAGCCAACCTTCATATTCTTCAGTGCCAGAGCACAGCTGCTGCAGCAGCAGCAGAAGCCGCCGCTTACCCAGAAGCAGATTCATCAGCAAGCGAGATAACTCACTTAGAACCAGAAGTCCCAGAGAAACCTCTCTCTTCTGCTGAACATACAAGTGAGTACATCCAGAAACTTGCTAGTAGGCATGCAAGCCAGCAGTCACCGAAAATTATGCAAGCAGGCTCCAGCTCAAAGCCAGCAGACTTCCTGGGTATGCCAGGTCAGCCTTGTGATCTCAGCAGTGTCAGACTGACAAAAGAACAACCTCCAGAGCTCCCTAAAAATGGAAATCTCACTACCACAGCCTAAAGACTACATGCCTGAACACCAAAACATACAAGATGTTATAAAGTATCTTATTTACAAAGAAATGGTTAACTCAGATTTCACTTTCTGAGTGCAACTAGTGACTTAAATTTATTGACTGCAGAAATGCTGGACTTAATGATAAAATGGTTGGGCAAAGAGTCAGCAGAGCATGCAAAAACCATGTGCAGAGTACACTTATTTAGTCATTTAGCTGGACTTTACATGGCATGGCAGAGACTTGAAAAAAGGTATGGCTCACCTGAAGTAATTGAAGGTGCTCTACTGAAAAGGCTTGAAGTCTTTACCAAGTTGAGCAATAAAGACAACTACAACAACTGGGTGATCTTTTTCTAGAAATAGATTGTGCTAAAGAGGAAGGCTATCTGACAGGACTTTCATATTTAGATGCCACTCATGGTACTAGTCCACTAGTGGAGAAACTACCATATACCTTGCAGCAAAAATGGGCATCCGTCAGAGCTAAATACAAAGAGTAAAATTTAGTAGCTTTTCCCCTATCTTTGTGTTTTCTAGGTTCATTCAGCAGCAAGCAAAGATCAGGCGTGATCCTAGCTTTGCCTTCATCGGCAGTATTAATCAGCTGTCCAGACCAGAAAAGCCTTCGAGACCTCATGGTAATATGTCTGTGTTCACACACAAAACAATTGTACCTTCAAGGGCCACAAACTCTCAAGACAGCAGCAAGGTGGGCAGTATAGAAAGTCCTGACAGACAATGCCCAATTCACCAGAAGCCTCATCCTCTGAAAAAGTGCAAAGGGTTTACAGGTAAGCCTATTGAGGAGAGAATGTCCTTTCTTAAACAAAATGGAATCTTTTTCAAGTGCTGTGAATCCACTAAGCATATAGCTAAAGACTGTAAAATATCAGTTGAGTGCTCAGAATGTGACAGTGAGAAACACATAGCGGCCTTACACCCTGATCTGCCTCCACAACCAGCAGAGATGGTAGAAGCCAGGAAAGATCAGGGCAGGGAGCAACTGTGGCCAAGGTAAAAATCCACAATCATGTTCTAAAATCTGCGTAGTGACTGTGTATCCCACTGGGAAAAGAGACAAAGCAGTGAAGATGTATGCAGTCCTTGATGAGCAGAACAGCAAATCACTTGTAAGCTCAGACTTTTTTGATATCTTTAACATTAAAACAACTGTAGCTCCATATACTCTAAAGACATGCACAGGCATTATGGAAACTGAAGGAAGAAGAGCCACAGACTTTGTTATTGAATCCTTTGATGAGGAAAAGGGATTCCTATTACCTACACTGATAGAGTGTGACATGATACCTGATCCTTTGATGAGGAAAAGGGATTCCCATTACCTACACTGATAGAGTGTGACATGATACATGATCCTTTGATGAGGAAAAGGGATTCCTATTACCTACACTGATAGTGTGACATGATACCTGATCCTTTGATGAGGAAAAGGGATTCCTATTACCTACACTGATAGAGTGTGACATGATACCTGATCCTTTGATGAGGAAAAGTGACTCCTATTACCTACACTGATAGAGTGTGACATGATACCTGATCCTTTAATGAGGAAAAGTGATTCCTATTACCTACACTGATAGAGTGTGACATGATACCTGATCCTTTGATGAGGAAAAGTGATTCCTATTACCTACACTGATAGAGTGTGACATGATACCTGATCCTTTGATGAGGAAAAGGGACTCCTATTACCTACACTGATAGAGTGTGACATGATACCTGATCCTTTGATGAGGAAAAGGGATTCCTATTACCTACACTGATAGAGTGTGACATGATACCTGATCCTTTGATGAGGAAAAGGGACTCCTATTACTTACACTGATAGAGTGTGACATGATACCTGATCCTTTGATGAGGAAAAGGGATTCCTATTACTTACACTGATAGAGTGTGACATGATACCTGATCCTTTGATGAGGAAAAGGGATTCCTATTACCTACACTGATAGAGTGTGACATGATACCTAATACTTTGATGAGGAAAAGTGATTCCTATTACCTACACTGATAGAGTGTGACATGATACCTGATCCTTTGATGAGGAAAAGGGATTCCTATTACCTACACTGATAGAGTGTGACATGATACCTGATCCTTTGATGAGGAAAAGGGACTCCTATTACTTACACTGATAGAGTGTGACATGATACCTGATCCTTTGATGAGGAAAAGGGATTCCTATTACTTACACTGATAGAGTGTGACATGATACCTGATCCTTTGATGAGGAAAAGGGATTCCTATTACCTACACTGATAGAGTGTGACATGATACCTGATCCTTTGATGAGGAAAAGTGATTCCTATTACCTACACTGATAGAGTGTGACATGATACCTGATCCTTTGATGAGGAAAAGTGATTCCTCTTGCCTACACTGATAGAGTGTGACATGATACCTGATCCTTTGATGTGGAAAATTGATTCCTATTACCTGCACTGATAGAGTGTGACATGATACCTGATCTTTTGATGAGGAAAAGTGATTCCTATTACCTACACTGATAGAGTGTGACATGATACCTGATCCTTTGATGAGGAAAAGGGATTCCTATTACGTACACTGATAGAGTGTGACATGATACCTGATCCTTTGATGAGGAAAAGGGACTCCTATTACTTACACTGATAGAGTGTGACATGATACCTGATCCTTTGATGAGGAAAAGGGATTCCTATTACTTACACTGATAGAGTGTGACATGATACCTGATCCTTTGATGAGGAAAAGGGATTCCTATTACCTACACTGATAGAGTGTGACATGATACCTAATCCTTTGATGAGGAAAAGTGATTCCTATTACCTACACTGATAGAGTGTGACATGATACCTGATCCTTTGATGAGGAAAAGTGATTCCTATTACCTACACTGATAGAGTGTGACATGATACCTGATCCTTTGATGAGGAAAAGGGATTCCTATTACCTACACTGATAGAGTGTGACATGATACCTGATCCTTTGATGAGGAAAAGGGACTCCTATTACCTACACTGATAGAAAAGTGATTCCTATTACCTACACTGATAGAGTGTGACATGATACCTGATCCTTTGATGAGGAAAAGTGATTCCTATTACCTACACTGATAGAGTGTGACATGATACCTGATCCTTTGATGAGGAAAAGGGATTCCTATTACTTACACTGATAGAGTGTGACATGATACCTGATCCTTTGATGAGGAAAAGTGATTCCTATTACCTACACTGATAGAGTGTGACATGATACCTGATCCTTTGATGAGGAAAAGTGATTCCTATTACCTACACTGATAGAGTGTGACATGATACCTGATCCTTTAATGAGGAAAAGTGATTCCTATTACCTACACTGATAGAGTGTGACATGATACCTGATCCTTTGACGAGGAAAAGGGATTCCTATTACCTACACTGATAGAGTGTGACATGATACCTGATCCTTTGATGAGGAAAAGGGATTCCTATTACCTACACTGATAGAGTGTGACATGATACCTGATCCTTTGATGAGGAAAAGGGACTCCTATTACCTACACTGATAGAGTGTGACATGATACCTGATCCTTTGATGAGGAAAAGTGATTCCTATTACCTACACTGATAGAGTGTGACATGATACCTGATCCTTTGATGAGGAAAAGGGATTCCTATTACCTACACTGATAGAGTGTGACATGATACCTGATCCTTTGATGAGGAAAAGGGATTCCTATTACCTACACTGATAGAGTGTGACATGATACCTGATCCTTTGATGAGGAAAAGGGATTCCTATTACCTACACTGATAGAGTGTGACATGATACCTGATAACAGATCAGAAATTCCTTCTCCAGAGGTGGCCTATCATCATCCTCACCTCTGCCCAATTGCTCACCTTATTCCAGTTGTTAATTCTGGTGCTTCTATCATTTTTCTTCTTGGAAGGGACATTTTAGAAGTACACAAAGTGCATGAGCAAATTAATGGACCGGTCAACGCCCCTTATACTCAGAGACGTGACTTCAGGTGGGTCATTGTAGTAGAAGTTTGCCTGGGATCTGCTCACCAGCTAAACAGGATCAGTTCCTTAAAGACATCTGTGTTAACAAATGGCTGCACATCCCTTTTCAGTCCATGCCAGAATAATTTCACTGTTAAAGAAAGCTTTGATAATTTAACATGGTTTTGGGACTCTTCTTCACACAGCAAAGAAGATACCGGCTTCAACATAGAAACTGACAATCTAGGGGTTTCAGTGTTCCAGAAATCAAAGGACGATGATAAACAAGCCCTGTCCTTAGAAGATCAAGCCTTTCTCTGGATCATGGATAGAGAGACTTACCAGGATGGTAATAACAGGTGGCTGGCCCCTCTGCCCTTTTTGCACGCCCAGGTGTCGTCTACCTTATAATAGAGAACAAGCCATGAAACGCCTGAACTCTCTTCATAGAACCTTACAAAGAAAGCCAAAGGTAAAGACAGATATTACAGAATTCATCAAAAGATTACTGGATAATGATCACGCTAAAATTGCAGGACCACTGGAACAAGGTAAAGAACGCTGGTATCTGCCAGTGTTTGGTGTTTACCACCCACACAAACCTGATGAAATAAGAGTTGTGTTTGATTCCAGTGCAGAGTGTGAAGGTATTTCTTTATTCCAGTGCAGAGTGTGAAGGTATTTCTCTAAATAATGTACTGTTAAGTGGTCCTGATCTAAACAATCCTCTACTAGGAGGCCCTCATGTGCTTTAGAAAAGAGCCCATAGCCTGCACAGCTGATGTGCAGCAGATGTTTTACTGTTTTCTGGTGAAAGGGGACCACCGAGATTATTTACTTTTTTCTGGTACAAAGATCATGACATAGACAAAGAAGCAGTGGAGTACAGAATGAGTGTACATGTCCTTGGCAACAGTCCCTCTCCTGCTGTGGCTATATACTGTATGCATAAAGTTGCCCTAAAAGGTGCTGAACATTATGGACAAGATGCCAAACACTTTGTTTTGAGACATTTCTATGTAGATGATGGACTCGCATCTGCCAACACTCCTAAGATAGCAATCGACATTCTCAACAAAACAAAATAGATGCTGGCAGAATCTAATCTGTGACTTCATAAGATTGCTTCTAACAGCACACAGATCATGGAAGCCTTTCCTGCAAAAGACAAAGCTAAGGACCTTAAAGATCTTTGTCTAGGTACAGGCACCCTTCCTCTTCAGAAAAGTTTAGGACTAGGCTGGGATCTAGAAACAGACAGCTTTGTTTTTCAGGTCTCTTCAGAGGCAAAGCCCTTCACCAGAAGAGGAATCTTACCTACCGTGAACAGCCTTTATGATCCCCTTGGGTTTGTTGCAACTGCAACTATAAACAGTAAGGCCTTAGTCCATGATTTGCCATCTGGAAAATGGAATGGGATGCATTACTCCCACAAGAGAGACTGCATGAGTGGGTTCAGTGGAAGGAGTCCTTACAGGCTTTGAAAGATTTAAAGATACCCAGATGTTACAGGCCTGTTTCACTGACAGCAGCCTATAGAAAGGAACTGCATATTTTTTCAGATGCATCCATCACAGCTATAGGTGCAGTACACTACTTGAAAATGACTGATGCAGTAAGTGTATGTCATGTTGGATTTGTTATTGGAGAGTCTAAGTTAAGCCATAGACCAGTGCACACAATCCTGCATTTAGAGTTATGTGCAGCCGTATTAGCAGTAGAACTGTATGAGCTAATCTGAGATAAAATAGACATGGACTTGGTGTGAAATTCTTTATAGACAGAAAAACCGTCCTGTGGTACATCTGCAATACCTCTAGAAGATTCTTTCTGTATGCCTCTAACTGAGTAAATAGAATCAGACAAGTAACGCATCATGATAAGTGGTTCTATGTACCCAAGGAACAAAACCCTGCAGATTATGCTACAAGGCTCACACAAACAGCCTGCCTTCAGAATGTTATATGGTTCTCAGGCCCTTCCTTTCTTTACCAGCCAGATAAAGATAATTCAGATGACACAGCTACTGTTTATCCTCTCATAGAGCCTGAAGCTGATCCTGAAATTAGACCAGCAGTTGCAAGCTTCAGCACTAGAGCCTCTGATACCACTATTCACTCACATTGCTTTGAGAGATTTTCAGACTGCAAGACATTAGTTGAAACTATAGCCAGACTTATTCATATTGCCAAAAGTTTTCAGAGAAAATCAGATAGCTCACTACTTGCAGGCTGGAAAAGTTTTCATCAGCAAGTTAGCTTAGAGGAACGTTAACAAGAAAATAAAGCGATTATCTCCTCTGTTCAGCACAAACACTTCAAAAAGGAATATGACTATGTAAAAGAGCAAAAGGCATTCCCAAAACAAAGTTGTCGCAAGCATTTTAGTGCTGTTATAGTTCAAGATGGACTGCTGAGATTTGGCGGATGCTTGTCTTTTGCAACAGTGACCGAACAAGAGAAGCAGATAATTATTATCCCTCATCATCATCACATTGCTACACTGATTGTGGGGTATTACCATAACCAAGTGGCTCATCAAGGATGTCACATAACAGAAGGTGCAATCAGGGCTGCAGGTTTCTGGATCCTTGGTGGTAAGCACCTGACATCTGCAGTTATTCACAAATGTGTTACTTGTCGTAAAATCGAGAAGGGGATTCGAAAGTCAAAAGATGGCAGATTTTCCAGAAGATAGTGTGACTCCCGGACCACCATTCACTAGAGTGGGTATTGATGTGTTGACAGTGGTAACTTGCTGCGCTTGAGGAGGTGGTGCTGACAACAAAGGCTGGGTAGTACTTTTTACATGTCTTTCTACATGAGCTGTGCATGTAGAACTGATTGAATCTATGTCAGCTTCCAGGTTTATTAATGCCTTGGCAAGATTCTTTTCAACCCATGGCCCAGCAAAGTTACTTTACTCTGATAGAGGGACAAACGTTGTGGGAGCTTGTAAAGAAGTGAATATTTGTGCAAGTGATACAGCAGTATGAGATTATCTACAAGACAAAGGATGCACGTGGGTCTTCAGTCCTCTGCACTCCTCTCATATGGGAGGTGCTTGGGAAAGACTGATAGGTATAGCTAGACGTATCTTGAATGCAATGTTGCTTCAATATAAGCCTACTCATCTGACCCATGAGAGTTTAAGTACCTTTATAGTGGAAGTTATGGCTATTATGAATGCAAGACATTTACTACCAGTGTCTAAAGATCCAGATAATCCTGAGGTTCTCCCACCAGCCATGCTTTTGACACAAAAGGCAAACTCTTTGTTAGCCCCATCTGGTAACTTTGAAACAGCAGGCCTTCATGTAAAACAATGGAAGCAAGTGCAGAGTCTTGCTGACACCTTCTGCAAAAGATGGAAAAGGGAATCTTTGTTCGCCTTACAAAGTCGCAGAAGTGGACTGGAGACTGTCCAAACGTTAAAGTAGGTGATCTTGTGCTAATGAAGGACAGTCAAAAATGCAGGAATGAATGGCCTGGTGGACTTATCATTAACACATTCCCAAGCAGAGATGGTAAAGTCAGAAAGGTGGAAGTAAGGGTTGTCAAACAAGAACTGCTAAAGTTTATATTAGACCAGTCTTGGACCGTGTAGTTTTTGTTTCTCAAAATGGTTAAAAAAATGCGTTATTGTGTGTAGCAGTATTAATAAGTGTAGTGGCATACCATAATATGCCAGGCAGGGAGTATTCTGCCCTTCATAGCAATTCAGGCAGTTTATAGTATAGTTCTATAGTTTGAGCATTATTTGATCTGTTGCTGCCATCTAGTGGCCTTTTAATTATAACAGCTAGATTAATTTGTTTTATAGCATTGTAGCAAGTCTCAGGAAGTGATGAAACACGGTCAGAAAGCAGCTTTCTTTTACTTCTATCCCTCATGGAGTGCAGATATGATCTTCTTTTCCCAGGCCCTGGCATTCGCATCGCCTGTAAGTAATTTGTACGCTGTAATTCTTTTGTATTTAGAAGTGCTGTATATTATATATATTCTGATATGTTGCTATTTGTATTGTGTTGCAGTTTTAGAGTATTAAAGTTAAGAAATCTCAGTAAAGCTACAAGAAACCCTGATTCTTTCACTTATTGAATTTTCTTAAAGTGTTAAGCTGCCTGTTTAGCTGTACTACACATCGCACAGTGCTGTGAGAACAGAACAGCCAGAGTTAGGGTGTATATCTCCGCTTAGTGTAAGTTTATTTGTCAAGTATTGTTTTGAGAAATCTTATTATAAGGTTATTATACTTTAAGAAAATAGTTGTTTGTTTAAAATCAGATAGTATTATGTAGTAGTGGTGTTCTATGATTGAGACATTAGTCAAAATGGAGAAATGGAGAAATTGTTAGATGTTGTTTGGAGAGAATAAGTCATGGTAGTTTTAAAATAGTGAGAGTGACATGGAGATGCCTGTTGGTATGAGGTAAGGTTAGTTATGAAGAATAAAAGAAGGGTAGATATGGTAAGATGTGTTAACATTTTGGAAGTGTGGGTAAGTCAGTGATGATAGGAAAATGTAGGAATTAGTGGAGGATAGGGTGGGTTAGTTAAGTGGTTAGTAAATAGGTGTAGTAATTAAGAGGTGAGTTTATTGATTGGGATTGGCGGAGGGTTGAGAGGGATGTGGCTAGTGATGTATAAATGTAATAGATGTGGGGGTGTGTGGGAATGGGGTAGAGTAGGGGAGCGGAGTGAGCCTCGCGAAGCTAGGGCGAATGGAGCAGGGCTAGTTCTCTGCGTACTTGTATTTGTCCAAAAAATAAACACTCAGCCAATTGTACCTACACTTCTACAATGCAATGCTTGCAGGGCCAGATTGGTTAAGATAGTTGCATCTGCTTCTTATTTCTGATGCTTATAACTATTGTTTAGTATCATGTCAGATTCCAGAGGCTGTATTGTTTGGTTAGGAAGAAAGCAGTTAATATCTAGTGGGAAGGTAGGGTGATTTGGCAGGGGCAGCACAGAGAGAGGTTGCCATTTGAGTTTCTAGCTTCAGTCCGAAAAGAAAATAGTAATGGGCTACTGGGTTTAGGGGCTTTAAATTGCTGGCATCTCTGGAAGTGTGCAACTCAGTGTAAGGTAGGTTAACAACATGGAGGTTTTTCTTTGACAAAACAAATGTACTTTGTAAGCTTTTTAATGTCTTGATAGAGGATTCACTGTAGAGTTTTTGGCACCTGGTCTTGGTCAGTAATAAGGCTCAACAGCCATAGGGAGATGGTGGGTTAGAACTGGGCTGGAGCTTTGGGAGTTTGTAAGCTTTTTAATGTCTTGATAAAGGAGTCAGTGTAGAGTTCATGGGACCCAGTCTCGGTTGGTGATGTGGCTCAACAGCCATGGGGAGATGCTGATGGGTTACCACTGGGCTGGAGCGTTGGGAGATTGTAAGCTTTTTAATGTCTTGATAAAGGAGTCAGTGTAGAGTTTCTGGGACATGGTCTCATCAGTGATATGGCTCAACAGCCATGGGGAGAAGCTGACGGGTTACAACTAGGCTGGAGCTTTGGGAGATTGTAAGCTTTTTAATGTCTTGATAGAGGAGCCAGTGTAGAGTTTGTGGGACCTGGTCACAGTTGGTGATATGGCTCAACAGCTGTGGGGAGATGCTGGTGGATTACAACTGGCTTTAAGCTTTGGGAGTTTGTAAGCGTTTTAATGTCTTGATAGAGGAGTTAATGTAGAGTTTGTGGGACCTGGTCTCGGTCAGTGAAATGGCTCAACATCCATGAGGAGAAGCTGATGGGTTCCAACTAGGCAGGAGCTTTGGGAATTTGTAAGCTTTTTAATGTCTTGATAGAAGAGTCAGTGTAGAGTTCATGGGACCTGGTCTCAGTCATTGGTAT
This sequence comes from Protopterus annectens, assembly GCF_019279795.1. NCBI lineage: Eukaryota > Metazoa > Chordata > Ceratodontiformes > Protopteridae > Protopterus > Protopterus annectens. Next base: position 1,485,332,244 of record NC_056726.1, on the reverse strand, counting down.
GGCTCAATAGCCATGGGGAGATGCTGGCAGGTTACAACTGGGCTGGAACTTTGGGAGTTTGTAAGCTTTTTAATGTCTTGATAGAGGAGTCAATGTAGAGTACGCGGGACTCAGTCTCGGTCAGTGATTTGGCTCAACAGCAATGGGAGATGCTGGCGGGTTACAACTGGGCTGGAGCTTTGGGAGATTGTAAGCTTTTTAATGTCTTGATAAAGGAGTCAGTGTAGACTTTGTGGGACCTGGTCTCATCAGAAATATGGCTCAACAGCCATGGGGAGACCCTTGTGGGTTACAACTGGGCTGGAGCTTTGGGAGTTGAGTTTGTAAGCTTTTTAATGTCTTGATAAGAGGAGTCAATGTAGAGTACGCGGGACTCGGTCTCGGTCAGTGATTTGGCTCAACAGCAATGGGAGATGCTGGCGGGTTACAACTGGGCTGGAGCTTTGGGAGATTGTATGCTTTTTAATGTCTTGATAAAGGAGTCAGTGTAGACTTTGTGGACCTGGTCTCATCAGAAATATGGCTCAACAGCCATGGGGAGACCCTTGTGGGTTACAACTGGGCTGGAGCTTTGGGAGTTGAGTTTGTAAGCTTTTTAATGTCTTGATAAGAGGAGTCAGTGTAGAGTTCATGAGACCTGGTCTTGGTTGGTGATATGGCTCAACAGCTGTGGGGAGACCCTTGTGGGTTACAACTGGGCTGGAGCATTGGGAGTGTGTGAGTTCATGCTGCTACAAGGGATGCTTGGCAAATGGGATATTTTAAAAATGGCCTCGGAGGTGTCTTTTGTTTGAGTATATTTTTGTTGAGGACCTCCGCATATGTGGGGGTGTGTTGTGTAGGTATGAGTGGTGTTTCAGCTGTGGTGTTCATGTTGAGAACCTTCTTAGTGCCAGAAATACTGGCTTGTGGAGGAGAGAGCATTGACACTAGATGCTTGATGTAATTGCATCTCTCACAAATTGTGTTCCTAGATGTAGTAGTAGAGGGTTGTCCGTGTACATGAGGCAGTTGCTACACCATTACAGGATGCCCATATCAACCAGACTGGCAGGAGAAAACGTAGGAAATTGTCCATCCATATTTGTCAGAACTGAGGGAGAGAGGCCAGAGAGAGCTAAGAGGGTAAAGAGTGAAAGGTCTAAGACTAATACTACTAGGGGATCACACAAGTGCTACTAAGGGAAAATTTGTAGCTGGAATACCTCAAAAAGGGTTAAAAATTGTGCAGCTGAAGCTTTGGATGCAGCAAACCTGTATCTAGACTATGTTACTCAAATTAAGGTTAAGAACACAGTAAAAAAACTCACAAAGAATCACAGATTAATCACTTACAGACAAAATAACAGAACCCCCAGTATGAAAAAATACATTGAAATAGTAACGAAATACAGTAAAACGCAGTTACACATAATGAATTGTAGTAGATAGCAATGAAATATAGTTAATCAGTAAATTGCTTTAAAACAGTAGCTTACAATCACAACAGTGCAACATAGCTCATATAAAGCAGCAATTCAGTAGAATACTGTCATCGATTTAATAAGGCTGCTGACATGCAGTAATACATGCAGCAAACTAAATGCAATTCAACTCCTAAGCACCAGCAGCAAAATGAAGTAGGAAGAAGCAGTTTTTCTTTTTTTTTTTTAGTAGAAAATGAGGAGGCAGAAGACAATTCAAGGTGGAGAAGCTAAAGGGGTGGGCCTTTACAATTTAACTCACTGTACACAGTAGAATGAGCTGATGTAATGGGACTGGGGGGAGTGTCCAATATCAAATTTATACTAGCGGCGGGCAACTCAAAGCCACCAAGCTTTAATAACACAGCAGCAGATGGGTGCATGAGTGGGATACACAAGATCAAAACAGAGGGAAGGGCTGAATTCACTAAGTCTAAAACAACAGTTGCACACTTCAAACAGATATGCAGCAAATGTTTTTCATAAATCAGAAGTGCTGAAAACAGTTGAAAATAAGCACTTATCTTTTCCAGTCTCACAGCAGAGCAATGGCAGAAGGCCTATCTCACTGCACCTTTGAGCAAACAAGTACAAACTGGTTTAAACACTGGCTATTTAAGGCAGAGAAATATAAACCAGCCAAATTATCCAATAAAAATCTCAGCCTTGCAGTAATGCCGCTAGGTAGATCAGACCACACTAAATTCCCCTTCCCATGAAGAAACAGCTAGACCTCTCTAGACAAATGATTTCACTACAAGCTGCAAAGGTCACAAACAGTAACAGATATTCAGCTCTAAGCTAGTGTTTGTCACGTATGGCAACAAGTAAAAACGAACAGAGCAGACAAACAAAAACGAGACAGATCAGAACAGAGGTAAGGATTGAATTCACTAAGTCTAAAAAACAGTTGCACAGTTTAAACGGATATGCAGCAGATGTTTTTAGTAAATCAGAAGTGGAGAAAATAGTTGCAAATAAGCAGTTATCTTTTACAATCTCACAGCAGAGCAATGGCAGAATGCCTATCTCACTGCAGCATTGAGCAAACAAGTGCATTGTAGTTATCGTATGTTTATCCTATGCAGATTTTACTTTGTTAGCTTACAACTGCTCCTTTCTTTTGTTCTGAACTTATATAACCTTTTGTTTATTTTATTTACTGTACTAATTATTGTGGAGCTTTTCTCCCCAGGCCTCTGATGAAATGCCTTACCACCACTCTTTTCTTACTATCCCATACCACCGCCATCCATACTATATTCAACTCCACACCTACAATATCTCCCACACTAATAACACCCCTCTCTAACACTGAACAGTTTCTCCAACATTTCATTTTCCTTATTCAACTGCTACAGCTTTCACCTAACAAAGTTAAAATTCTCTATTGTCATTATCAAACTAAAATTAACTTACTATCCCCTCCTCAGGCCTCTCTTGTTACTCCAACATCTATCCATTACACATTATTATCTGGCCATCTCCCAATGTGGCAACATTCACCCCAATTCAGATCCAAGTAACTGCTCAACCTGCAACCTTTCTTCTAGTACCAAAAACCTATGCATAACAGCATTGTACGTAGTATTTCTAATAAAACCACAGAATTCCATGCCTGGCTCTCTCAATACTCCTCAGATACTGTAACACTCAGAGAAACCTGATTAAAACCACATATATTCAACACTGAAATATGGATATAACATCCTTACAAATGACCAGCTCCACAAAAAAGGTAGAAGCGTTGCATTAATCTACCATGATACTTTAGCTATTACTCCGTTTTTCAAACCTATTCCAATTTTTGGAAATATGGAATTACTACTAGCAAATCTTCACATCAACAGTAGAAAACATTTATGTATTGCTGTACTTTATATTCCTCAGGATTAAAATATACCTACTGTGGAAGATCTACTATCCTGGACAACCCTTAACATATCTAACGCAACTATCATTCTTGGTGACACCAATATAATCTGGCGATCTCTCATTTCCAGCTTACCATCTAATAGTATAAACTTGCATATGTTTACTCACCTCATCACAGACCCCCACACATATTGTAAATAAACAAACTGAGTCAACCCTAGACTGGATACCCGTCTCACACCCTCAAAAATATGCCAAAGCCAAAAGCCTTCCTAATACCGTAATCCGTTACTACTGTCACTTGTATTTGCCCGTCTTGTTGGAATAAATCACAGGTTGTATCATAGCTGTGTGCGGCTGCATTCCTTCGACGTTTATAGTGTTGATTTTAAACTCTCATTTGAGAATCATATACTCAGCGCAATCCAAAATACCCATTTTAAGCTAGGTAAGCTCTATAGGCAGAATCTCTTATCTGGACATGTCCGCCAAGTTAAAATTGGCTAACAGTCTATTTCTCCCTTCCGTCCTCTACACTAACCCCATTGTCACTAACCTACACTCACCGCTCTTAAATAAATTACAATGGTGCTACTACAAAATAGCAAAGTTTGTCTCCATTATGCCAACTCTGCCTAGTCATTAAATCTTTAAACTGGTTCAAATTCCCCCATTACCCACATTACACCCAACTAACTCTTACCCACAAATTACTTTACAACCCAAATTACTGCCCTTCTCATCAAACAACTCCTAACTATAACTAAACCCAACAAAAGAGTTATTTCCCATGCTGTTGCCAAATTATGGAATGCTTGCCTTCCTCTCTATTACCCAATTAGACTCTATAAGAACGTTCAAAACGGCACTGAAAGACCACTGTCTCAATAACCATATCTGTTCCTATAATCACATGATCAAACCACCTTAAGTTTGTTTCTTAGTCTGCAACTCCTGCTGCTAGCCTCTTAATTGTACAATTAACTTAACTATTATGTGACTATTGTAGTTTTTCACATTAGACTGAACGGAGTGTATCATCGCTTTAATTTGTAATATTGTATATCTGTATCCTGCTTTCCATTTTAACACTATGTTAAATTCTGTAACAGTTTTGGAGCTTTTCTCCCTGGGCCTCCACTGAAAATGGGTCCTTGGCCCAGTGGACTTTCCCGGTAAACAAATATCAATAAATAAATAACTGTGCTTCTTGCCCATTCGGACTCTCCCAGTAAACAAATGGAAAATAAATAAAATGTTTTGGGTTGTCCCCAGTATTTCACAACATCCATATTCCCTCCACATTTCTAATGCTTGGTGTTTGTATAATTTTTTCTGTTTCTATTTTTAACACAGTATTACAATCTCAGCCACCAGTCCATAAACGCCTTTTGTCATAAACTTTTGCAGTATCCAGTACTTCTTTAAATAAAGCTTGCAAATGTCTTTTCAAAGTCTCTCTTTCTGCATCTGTTCAAAATTGTGCATGAATCTTGATTTTTGTTTAACTGTTAAATGCTTTTAAAAGATAAAGACTACATGGATTTCAGTCTTTCTTTTTTATATTTTCCAAGAAGATTTTCCATTGAAAAACAGTCTCAAATATAATGTCACAAAATGTCTCTTTGTTAATAAGAATAAATGCTCTTACCTCATGTGCTTTTCCACCTAATTAAACTACTAAATTGTCCCACACTTCATACCTATCCATTTCTTTGTCTTCTTTACTTTGAATCCTTAACAAGTACTTCTGTTTTTCATTGTCTTCAGCCTTCTTTTCTGCTACTTTACTTTTGCTTCCTTTTACTTTATCTGCATATGTTTTTTTTTTCTATCTCACCACTGTTCTTCAGGATTGTCTCTGCAACCTCCTGTTGTATTTTCTTCATAATGCCCCCCCCCCCGGAATCATCTCCTTCATTTTCTAGCTGAGTCTGTTGCACTATTTATTTAAGTAAATCACCCCACAGACCTCTTGACTGGAGGGTTGTAATAACACACCCACCATTTGCCGAGTCATCTCCATCAGACAGGTTGTGTTGAAACATTTCCTCTGAATCCTGCACGCATTCTTCTGCCTCGATATTTGCTTACTCCTTCCTTTCTTTCACTACTCCATTATTTCCTTCTCTCTCCATCTGCCTCCCTATTTCACCAGGCTGCCTCTGCACCTGGATTCGAAAAAGGAGGTGCTCCTTCAAAATTATCATAGAGGTAAGTACAGAAATGCCCTCCATTTTTCCCACCTGAGGATCCATGGAGTTTATATTTGCACTTATCTGGATGCACCCTGGATACATTAAGAAGGGACAAATGGTACAGGCGTGAAATAGTAGTTATATTTCACTACTTAAAACCTTAGGATCTGTCTGTGGACCTTACATTAGTGTATTAGTTATTACTGGCATATGTTTAACATTCAAAGTTACGAGCTAAATATCCTGCATAAGAGGAGGAAGCATGTTGAGGGGCAACATGTTATATATACTTTTGTCTTTATGTACCTGCTGAGGGTTGCCAAATTTAGGATAATCTTCCACTGGTAATAGAAAGACCCCTGAATTAAAAACCCTGCCTTGCTCAAAAGGGGAATTATTTTAGCAGCTCAGAATGGCACAAGTTGCTGAATCAGAATAATTGTTTTAAGCTAGACATATGGGTATCTCATACTGGTACTTGCAATGGAGCAGAAGAAAAGTATGTGATATAATCTTGGTAAGTACCTCTCTTAACCAGCTGTCTGTGATTTATACCATTCATACAGTATACCTGCTTAGGCTTGGAGATCTAAGACAAGGGCAGAAAAGTACAGCTGAATGTGTTTCATATAACTTAAAGGGAAAACTGTAAACCACAGAATTTTGTCCAGGGTTCCCTATATGTTGCATAAGCTGATAGCTTCCACACCATAAAAGTCCTTTATAATGACCAAAAGAGCACTGTGTTGATGAAATAAACATAACTAGTAGCTGAGGAATACATGCCTTCCAGGTAACTGTTGACAGTTCTAACTAATTTCATTTTTTTATTTAAAGTGGACTTTTAGCCATTATAGAGACTCCTGTGATGTGGTCTTTATTGTCTAGAAGTAAACTAGCATTCCTTTGAGAGGCTTAGTGTGGCTACTGTTGCTTTGCTCCTGTCAGGTGTTATTGCAGTTGTTTATGCCAGAAATGCCTAATATTGATCCTGTCATGTCTACAGAAAGCAAAAGCAAACACACTTTACAATATATAATTCAAATCCTCTGGTTTCAGAGGCAAAATTCACCTAATTCTCAGGAAAGGAAGAATTCTTAATACACAGTGGTAGCATCTTCATTTAACAAATAACCTCACTATTGTACACCACCATAAGGACACTTAAAGCCCCTGATGGCTAGAGAAGAAATTGTATTTCTGTCTTTCTTTCTGTCTTTCTTTCTTTCTTTGTTTATTTCTCTGTCAGTCTGTCATTCTATCATTCATTACCAAAAAAGCCCAACTGGGCAAAGACCATTTTCAGGAGAGAGATATGGAGAAAATCACCACCTTGTATGTCTTTATACAGGCAATTAAGATATGCTAAAAAAATACCTGATATACCAGTCGTGTCTATATAATTTAACAGGTGATGGCCATGATAAATAGACTGTATATCATTTACAACATACTAAAGTGAAATACCTCTAGTGTAGTCAGCATTATTTTAGAGGTTTTTATAAAGCCACAATGACATTTAAGTATTCAGACAGCAGGTGAGGCATGGTCATATTTTATCCAAACATTTATTCACTTGAGACCTGTAAAAAGTAAAGAATATAGTAAAAAAAAAATAAAATGAAATGTGAGGATACTTATTTGATTGGGCTGTATAAGGAGTGAATTTAGTAATGGTTCTGGTAGAAAGACAGGGGTCTATATCAGCTTATCGAAAGCTGAAAAGAGCAAACGCTCTTTGATCGAACCCTAAATGTTGAACAACCTAAATATCGAAGACATGGAACAGCGATTTGTTTCCCAGGGAAAAAAATCACTGTTCCGAAAAAAAAAATACACCCTACACCCCTCTACATAAGTATACCAACTCCGAGATTGCACTTCAGTGGAGGAAATGGCAAACTCCCAAAAACGGCCTAGCGATTTTTTTTCCTTAGGAAAAAAAATCTCTGTTCCGTGTCTTCCACATTTAGGTTGTTCGACATTTAGGGTTCGATGAAAGAATTTTCACTCTTTTTTGTTGATAGGTATAATTTTATTGGGATTTCAAAACATAGATGACATAAGATCAGAATGTTAAGGGATCTTGCTAATGGGAGTGCTGTAAGACTATTTTGTTGACAGGTATATTTTCAATGACATTTAAAACTGTAGATGAGATGAGATATGAGGTATTCTGTTCTCATACCTTTCTACAGATCTCACCTTCATTAGGAAGAGTCCTTACAGTAGCTGATTTGTTTGACCACTTTGTAGTAGGTAAGTCTGTAAAAGCTGGTTTCTCTATAGAAATGTGTCTTACTCAAAAAAAAAAAACTTTTTTCACATCTAACAGTTCTGCAACCTGCCTTCAAAGACTTCAGTAAAGTGTACTGGAGTTCTTTAAGGTAGATTGAGAATCTGTTTCTGAAAGACTCTGAGAAAATTAGTTGGAAGGACACTGTAACAGAAAGGATTCATCAGTTTACTATCTGTCATGCGAAAGGATACAGAATGTGTAGGCCATTTAAAATTTTCTTTCTTAAGGTTTAAAGTATATAATAACAAGATACCAGTAGGACAGCCACAGCAATAAAAAGTCTCTTTTAATGCTAACATAAACCATAAAATAGGGCAAGCGCATTCACGTATCAAGAACGCTTCATCAGATCCTCTAAAATCAAATAAAAGCCTTCAATTTAAATACAATAGTATAACCAATCAACAGCTCCTAACAATTAAAACTAATTAAATATCAATTGAACATTAAAAACACAGAACACAAATTTTAACTTTTCTCAGCCTGCGTCCTTTCAATACAGGCTTAATAGGGATACTGTTATTTATTCCTGGATATTTATGTGCTTGTAACCTCAGTATCCAATGAAGTTCTTGTTGTTCAAGGAAGTTATTGGTATCACCTCCTCTGATATTATTGTACACTGGTTGTAAAACCCTCAATAAAAACCGTTCAGGAAGGTGTTCAGGAAATATCATTACATGCTTGGCCAAAGCATTCAATTAATTCTTTTTGCATATTTCATATAGATGTTTCCTTATACGTTCCTTCAGCCTCTGAGTGGTTTTGCCCACGTAATAACATGGGCATGTACCACACGTAGCCAAGTACACCAGATTGCTAGTATCATAATCAGCATAGAACATGGGTTCAAATTTAAACAAAGTGTTGGGACAGTTGAATATTTGTGCACATAAATCATCACAAAATTTGCACTTCCTACATGCATAGGTACCTAATCTTCTGCTCTCTACAGAACGCTTGTTCCTCTTATTTTTACATAAAAGCTGTTTCAAGTTAGCATTATTACGAAATGTAAAATGTGGGGTCTCACCTACAATTCTAGCAGTGGAATCATCAGTGAGCAAAAGTGGCCAATATTTGTGAATAATATCTTTTTCCACTTTTTTGTTACTAGTATAATCCGTGGTAAAGGAGAAATATTTCCTATTCCATGTTTGAACATTGTTACTGGGTGGGGAAACAACTGCAGCTTCAGACTGCACATTATTAACATGTGTTGTTATATCCCTTTCCACTCACTGTATCATGTTCTTCTTATAACCTCTATCCAGAAACATGCTTTTCATTCTGTGCATCTCCGAATCAAGGGCCTCACTCCCTTCTCATATTCTTTGAACTCTCATATATTAGCTTTGAATAATATTTGGAAAAATGTGACGGGGATGCATAATATCATGGCTCAACAGCCCATTCCTTCAGCATGATTTTCTAAATAATGTGGTATGAACATTCCCATCCTGATTCTTACAAACAGATACATCAAGAAAATTAACACGATCATAGGAACTAGTGACAGTAAATTTCAAAAAATCAGTAGTTAATTCTAACTGCTGTACGAATTGGAGCAGAGAGTTATGATCCCCATCCCAAAACATAAAAAACATCATCCACAAATCTTCTGTATAATTTAACTCTATTAATATATGGACTATTGTGTAGATGGCTTAACTTCCAAAAGTGCATAACTAAATTCACATAGAAATTAGCACAAGGGGTGCCCATAGCGACACCCCATTTCTGTAGAAAAATCTTTTCACAAAATAGAAACAAGTTATTACTCAAAATAAGCTCCAGGTATGTGCAAACTATCTCAACTTCAGCATTAGAGAAGGCTCCCTGTTGTAATAAAACACTTCTTATAGCATCTATACCATAATCATTTGGTATACAAGTAAACAGGATGTCAATAACCTGTTTACATGTATACCAAATGATTATGGTAACTTGTTTCTATTTTGTGAAAAGATTTTTCAAAAGATACTAAAGTAGCCTTGCACCAAAGGGACAAAAAATGGAAACAATATCAAAAACATAAAAACCCTAAAATGGAAACAATATAAAAAACATAAAAACCCTAAAATGGAAACCATATCAAAAACATAAAAACCCTAAAATGGAAACAATATCAAAAACATAAAAACCCTAAAATGGAAACAATAGCAAAAACATGAAAACATAAAAACCCTAAAATGGAAACAATATCAAAAACATAAAAACCCTAAAATGGAAACAATATCAAAAACATAAAACCCCTAAAATGGAAACAATAGTAAAAACATGAAAACATAAAAACCCTAAAATGGAAACAATAGCAAAAACATGAAAACATAAAAACCCTAAAATGGAAACAATAGCAAAAACATGAAAACATAAAAACCCTAATACCCTCCTAGAGTATAAGCAGCTATGAAAGTCCATAAAAAACTAATAATTAAAGACTGCAAAGCCCACTACTCCAAACTTCAGTCCTTGCACTCAACAAATCCTCAAGAATTCTGGGACTTCATCTCATCCATGCTGCATTTGGCAATGAAAAAAACCCTTGCCCAGACCCCAACATTAAAACAGCTGGTCATTTCAACTCATTCTTCATAGACTGCATAGCTAAACTATCAGCCTCCTTCCCACTCTCCTCCTCCACCACCATCCCCTCCTGCCCCAACCACCACCCCAGTCATCAGCCTTCCTCCACATCCTTCTGCCTCAAGCCCATCCACACAAGCACTATAACAAGACCTCCTCAAACTCAAACCCTGTTGCAATGCACTCGACAACCTTCCACCCACCTTCCTCAAACAATCTACAGACAGCATTGCCTATCCCATCTCTATTTTTATAAATAAATCCATACAAGAATCATATGTCCCTTCTATCTGGTGACCTGCTTACATAATCCCCCTCCACAAAGGTGGCAAAAATAGTGATGCCACCAACTTCAGGTCTATTGCCATCCTTTCCCCTCTTTCTAAAATACTAGAGAAAACAATACAAGCACAACTCATGGCATACGTAACACTAAACAATTTCCTCTCCCCTACCCAACACAGCTTCCACCCTGGCCACAGCACCATGACTGCCCTTCTTTCCTTTCTTGAAACCATAAACCTCGAACATGACTCATGTCCACACTATTCCTAGATCTGTCAAAGGCCTTTGACACCCTCTCTCACACCCTACTTATATCCCAACTCTCCACCCTACACCTTTCTCCCACCACCATTGCCTGGTTTTCCAGCTACTTATCCAACCGCCAACAAGCTGTCCAATGGAAAACTTCAACCTCCACCTTCCTTCCCACACCCACAGGTGTTCCACAAGGTTCTGTTCTTGGCTCTCTTCTCTTCAATCTATTCATTAACAACTTTCACCAATCCATCCCAGACTCATCTATCATCCAATATGCACATGATTCAAGAATCATCTACTCAGCCTCCCCCGCCCTCTGAGCTCCTAGCAAAAACTCAACCAGCCTTCTCCAAAACAGAAACCTGGATGCAGTCTAACCATATGACACTAAATGCAAATAAACCAATGTCTTTTTCCCCTACCAAAAACTCCATTGACAAACCCACATTCACCATACAGAGCCAAAACAACACCCTCCTTGAAATTGTTTCCAACACCAAGCTTCTTGGCATCATTATTGATGAAGAACTAAAATTTGACACCCACATCTGCTCCGTAATCAAGAAAACCCACCAAAAGTTAGGTCTCCTCTACAGGCACAACCGCTTCAAATCTG
>NC_056726.1:1485283177-1485320164 GCF_019279795.1 Protopterus annectens | reverse complement strand
CTGTCAGTGGATGCAGACTTAGTGTAACACAAGTCATAGATTTGAAAGCCAAGGGTAAGGTTTGACAGTAAAAGCTAATTTACACTGATCTTCTGAAAGGCAGACACCATGCTGAGTAGGTGTTGGTAAGCCAGTACTGTATGTCAAACCTAAAAGAGTCATGAAATGAAGTAAATGCAGGCAAACATGAATTGACAACATCCTTCTTAAAAACAGTGACATATGAAGACCTACCTTAATTGTTTCTGTCACTATAGAGTTACCGTTAGTGTTGCACCAGAAGTGTTTCTGAATATTCTGTAAAATTGCTTGGTGTAACTCATTCTAAGCCTTTTAGTTTAAGCACTTGGGCTTCAGACAAGTTGTTTTACATTAGGAAGGTTTGTGGTCTGCACTGTGGTGGCAGGACAGGTAGCTTACATCCTTCTAAGTTGGGAACTGCTGATTGAGGGCTCAGTGTCTGTTATTCTAAAAGTGTATTAATTCTATTTTAAGCATTTGGGCCTCAGGCCAGTTATTTTACATTAACAGGGTTCATGGTCTGCACTCTTGTGGGAGGAGAGGCTGGACTCTGCCCTTCTAGCTGGGAATTTCTGGTTAAAGGCTTATAGTGCCTGCATATCTAAACTGCTTCTTACTGAAATTGGTACACCTTATTTACTGTAGCATAGACTAGATCCAGGCCTGCTGAATCTAGCTTTGTTTGTATAATCTGAGCACTAATCCAGGCATTCTTTAAAGTATTCAATTGTATTTATTACTGCTTGGTAGTAACTTGATTAAAGTGTAGCTATCATTCTAAGTCTTTTGGATTAAGGACTTGGGCTTCAGACCAGTTGTTTTACATTAGGAAGGTTTGTGGCCTAGACTGTGGTGGCAGGACAGGTAGCTTACATCCTTCTAAGTTGGGAACTGCTGATTGAGGGCTCAGTGTCTGTTATTCTAAAAGTGTATTAATTCTGGCTTAAGCACTTGGGCTTCAGGCCAGTTATTTTACATTAAAAGGGTTCGTGGTCTGCACTCTTGTGGGAGGAGAGGCTGGACTCTGCCCTTCTGAGCTGGGAATTTCTGGTTAAAGGCTTATAGTGCCTGCATATTTGAACTGTTTCTTACTGAAATTGGTACTCCTTGTTTGCTGTAGCATAGACTAGATCCAGGCCTGCTGAATCTAGCTTTATTTGTATGCTGCTTGTTTGTTTGCTTGTTGTTTCCCTGAAATGCTAATTCCACCTAAAACGTGGCTTTTCAGCACTTCTGTGGACCCCTAGTGATATCTGCATTGCTTACTGTACTTATTTCCTTGTTTCACTTGAAAGAAAGTTACTGTTTGTTGTTTTTGCATTTAAGTTACCTGAAACACATTGCATTTAAGTTACCTGGCACTTGCTCACTAAAGCAATTATATAAGTCAGCACTAAAATATTAAAAGCACTACACCCTCACAAACTCCCCTTGAGTACCTTGTTCCCCATTGGCCCTTTTTTCAATTATAAAGGAATTCCCAATACTATTCTAGAATGTCCAAAGGTCAGTTGTCAATCTCCTCTCCGGTCCAGCTGGTGAATCTGGGAATCTTGAGGCAATGTTACAACTGCCTCATGTACACAGACAACCCTCTCCTCCTCCCAACAAATTCCAACACATGTGAGAGATGCAACCATATAGCCATACTGGAGGCTAAGCTCTCTCAACTCAGTACTGGCGAAACCAGTCAGGAGGAGAAGGAAACCACACTCACTACAATTCCAGTCTCACATAGACCTACCACGAAAGCAAACCAAACAATTAAACACACAAAAACATACTCGAAGGCTCTAAATAAAAATCTGCCTAAGCAGCAGAGACCTCCAAAGCAGTCACCCAAGCAACCGCTACCCCAAAACAAAACACGTGCAACACATAGCTTATAAAGCCAGTGTGCCGAACAGTCACAGACCTTAAGGCTAAACAACACACCTGATACACTTGTAATAGGTGACTCTATCATCAGGCACACTGACGTCCCACTCACCAGGCTGAACAAGGAGAAGGTCATGGTGAGCTGCCTGTCAGGCGCTAGGATCCGCCACATAACACAAGCACTCAGGTCACTCCAAGGCAAGTACAAATATGACTCAGTCATTGTCCATGCTGGTGTGAATGACCTGGGACGTACCTCCTGGACTCCATGAAAGAGAGACATAGAGGAGCTCTCTGGGCATGTGAGCTGAAGTATGACTTCCCTGACCTTAGTGGCATCTTACCCTCACGAAGGTGCCTGTGTGAACAGATGATCGAATTTCAACAATTGGTAGTGTTGGTGTCTCAAAGGGGATCAAATACCTCTCAGCCTGGGGATGGCGGCGACCCGCGTGCCGCTGGGGCGGCACGGTGTACTGACTTCGGATATTAACAAGGCTCTTTACTACCCCATAGTGCCTTTTAGGCAAGGCTCAAGAGACAGCCCTCGTATCTGGGGATAAAAACTGAGGCAATGCTACTCAATGCTTAGAAGTCTAAACCTCCGGAATGCGTACGCAATCTCTCCTTAGCATGGAGAACATCGATATCTGTGCAATGGCAGAAGCCTTGTTCAAGGCTCAGAGCACCCAGCACTAACAGAGTTATACCTCATGCCATGCTTTTTGACTAAAACTTGGACCGTTACCACAAAGGAGGGAGTATCAATATTCGTCAAAGATACCCACACCTCAGGTTGGTGCTGGCATGAAGCATCAGAGAACTATCCATGTGCAACTAACAGTGGGTAAAACTGCCTTCCAGTTTATAGCCTGCTACAGACCACCCTCAAACCCAGGAACCCCCACTCGGCCTGCAGGAACACTGGAAAATATGAGGTCTCTCCAAACACCATTATGTTAGGCGATTTCAACTACCCAAACATGGACTGGAGACATTACTCTAGCTCCAACACCTAGCCAAAGGTTCCTGGATTTTATAAACTCAAATGCTATGGAACAACGTTTTCTCCCACAGAGGGGAAAACATGCTGGACCTGATCATCACCAACATGGGGACTCTATGCTCCCAGACCGAAGTGTATCCTCACTGGTAAGATCAGACCATAAACTAATCTCACTGGATATTCACATCGACTCCACGCCTGCTCTAAACCACAGTGAAAAGCTTCTCTAAAGCAAATTCCTCCTCCAAATGAAGATTGGAATCTTTCAAAGCCCTTGGGCCTGTGGAAAATATTGAACCATGGAATCCTTTCAGCATTCTATGAATGCTTTCAGAATATGGATCATGCAATCCCAAATAAAACAGACCCAGTCTCCAGGCCAGACATCTGTCTGGTGGACCTAACCATAAACAAACTATACAGTAGAAGGAGGCTACTACATGATGAGCGGAAATCCCAAAGGGAAGGCATCTCTGATCAGTATTACAGCAAAAACTACGGGCACTCATGAATGCGTCTGGGCCAGCTTAGAGAGAAAATTACTGGGACACTAAGGATGTAACAAGGCTTTCTTTGGTTATGTTAGGAACCTGGGTGGGAATTCCCAGATATGCTCAGAATTAGTCCAAAATGACAAAATATGCAGACCTGAATATTTATCCCAACAGGTGCTGCCCCCTGACATCTCAGATGCTCAGGTAAAACCTCAAAGCAAAACACAACATCAATGGGACCAGACAGGTGTCGAGGGCTCAAGATCCTACATGAACTCCAAGAAGAGCTAAACCCAAACATAAAACTACTGTTCAATCTTAGCCTTACTACAGGATATGCACCCAAAGAAGTGTAAGCGTGCAGCAACAAGTGGTCCCTCTCTCCACAAAGGTGGTGCCTCAGCGGATCCTGGGGAAATTGTATGGCCCCATAAGGCTGACTAACAGTCTGCAGAAACTATGGAAAGGATCATCATGGACCTCATAAATAAAGATGTTAGGGGATCTAAAGACACTGGATCTACCCAGTTCGGCTTTGTTAAGGGCAGATCCTGCCTCTTAAACCTGGTTGATTTCTTTAGAAACAGTCACCAAGCCATTGACGAGGAAAGGTGGGTCACACAGCCTACCTGGACCTTGCTTAAAAGCCTTTGATACAATACCCACTTTCGGGCATTATAGATAAAGCTCACGCCGGCTTAAATATAAACCCTATGTCACTAGATGGGTTGCAAACTGGTGCAGGACGAACCCACATGGTTAAAATTTACTGGAGCCATGTCAGACTCCAAACCAATAGTTCACAAGTGAAGATCACAAGGGAAGCTCCCAGTCCTGGGACCCCTCTTGTTAGGTATATATTTCTAGGAGGTACAAGCCAACATGGAAGGACTGTGGCTGATAAGTTTGCAGATAACTTTGCAAACTGGAGCCCTGTCGACTCTCCAGCCGTGCAAGCATCCTCCAAAGGGCTTCATAGAGAACAGACAACTGGTGCCAGAGCCATGGCCTCAAGCTAAGCATCCAAAAAGTGTATAGTCATCCTTTGTAAAACAAAGTGCCCACAGAATTACTACATGGGGTGGTAATCCATTAAGTACAGAAAGAAGTAATTAGGACCTGGGGACCCAAGATTGATAACAATCTCTCATTTGACAACCCACGTGGCCAAAGTGGTTAGAAAAACATTTTATAACTAGCCACCCTAATCCATGAAAGAGGATTCACATCTAGATCAGGGGAGTCATGCGTGCCTCTTTACTCCATCCCTCATCAGGCCCATAGTGCTAGTACAATGCCCTTTAAAGGGATTCTGTACCTTACCAGGCACCTGCAGCAACTGGAAAGACCCCAAAGTGCCTGACCCAAGAGGAGGATCATGGGGCTCAAACAGATGCCATATGCTGCCCGGTTAAAGCCTGGCTTCCTATAGTGGCATACTGCCTGCTCAGAAGCGATCTGGCATACGATGTATAAAGCCATGTCAACCCGAATTAATGGACATGCTGCACCTCAGAAAATCCAAATCCCATGTGAACCTTGAGCTTCGAGAGACTTGAACCTCAGCACTACAAATAAATAGGACATGCTGGAGGGACATGATAATAACAGAGCTCCCTTCACTCTGGAAATAAAATCCCAGTCAGGTTAGGCAGAGTCCCTCATTGACTCTCTTCAACAGGAATCTTAATGAGTGGATGGGAGATCGTAGGTTTACCCCGTGTATCACTTCTGTGTCACTGTTAGACAGAGGCACAGTATACTATTTTTCTCAAAAAGGGCATATCAAATTAATTTAAAATGGGTGAAAGCCAAACACACTCTGGCTAGGCTTATAAATGCCCTAGGGCAGATAGCCTAGTATGAACCTATGAACCTATGAACATATGAAATCATTTAGCTAGTGAGGGTAGGTATAGGTGTGCAGAGTCAAAACAAAAGCCATCTGCAACAGAAGAAGTAGGGAATTCAGAAAACTGTCTAGACAGCTGCAAGTGTGCTTATATTCAGGATAGCAACTAGGATGTGCAGGATTAGAGAGGGAGGCAACATGTTTTGTAGAAAGTCAAAGCGAGCTACAGCCTACATCATTGTTTTTAACTCTGTAAACCATAAGGGTGAAATATGGCCTTTATACCTTACTCACAAACACTACTTCTAATACAAGCAAAACAGCTAAGTGGGTCAGCATTCTGTTCTAAAAGCGTTGCACATACCAGCATTCAGTACCTGTTCTCTTGCTTTAATTGCCATGCACAGCTAGGAAATGAATTGCAAGAATAAACTCCATGTGTATATTACGAACATGTTAAAAGCCTACATGGAACTTACCAAGCTGTCTCTGCGGTGAAGTCGCCAATCTGACATAACTACAGAATCATGTTGCTGAAGAAGGTGGCTCACTAATGGGGTATGACAGTGCTATACAAGTTGTGGCTGTGTAGTAACAAATGACTTTAGACAGTCTACATTAAGGGAGATGATGAGTATGTCAGAGTTTTGCATACATATGTTGAGATCAGGAAAAGACACTAGTCTTGAGCAATATTTGCCATCAGAAGGATGATGCCATAAGTTGAGGGATAAATAAAACATTTAACTGTTTACTGCATCATTTCAGGAGGATCTATTATGTGATGCTATGGGAGGGGTATGGTTGATAGACCTGCAGCACTAGAGATGACCTACACCCCCTCTTTACAGATTCCCATTGCAGCTAACATGTTGCTGATTTTACAGTGCAGCACTTTCAGGCAAAATCCAACTCTTGAACATACCAATGTAACAAATTCAGTTCATCTCATATGAAGGTGGTGCAGATTTGTTATTTGTTTGTTTTATTTATTTAATTTTACTATACATCTGTTAACCAATTCAGTACACACTAGAAACAAGGGTCTTTTTCAGTAGTGACCAGAAGAATTGCCTGGTTAGTGACTTGCTTAAAGTCAGCACAGGCATAGGTTTCAACCTATTAGCACAAGAAATCTGTTAAAGATAGAAATATTAAGAGCCAAAGCCTTGAAAATGGAACAGAAATTTTAAATGTTCCTCTTAGAAACTTAGAAAGATGCTAGAATAAAGGTCTTATGTTACCATGCATATGCATTTTTCACAGAAGGAATCTGAAGTCTAGAAAATGAAATGTATGTCATTATTTAGTAAATTTAGTCTTTACTGATTTGCCAAAAATCAGAAAAACACAGAGATTTTATGAGCAACAGACCAAAATATAAGGCAAAAAATCTGGACATTATGCAAAATCTGTACAGTTGAGATATCTGAGGTAAAAGAGATGCAATGCATTAACTTGTGAATTATGGAGTTACAGGAAGTAGAGGCATTAACAGCTCAGTGTCTTGTCAGCATCTTGCACTATGCCAGACTAATTAATGCTTGTGGTTGTGATAAAACACATGGTTGAGTCCTTTATATCCTTTGATCTCATTCATATCAGTGAAGTTATGAAACATTGTTTCAATGTTTATATAACTTTCTGCTGATATATAAAGGGATTCGATGCTAGCCCTTGTGTGGGTCTTGTGGGAGCTGCAGGGTATATCTTTATTTATCTGTGGAACCATCATTTTGTTCAGATCACTGAATAACATCCTTTAACACAAAATTCATACTTCAGTTAAATAAAATGTTGAATTTTACTGTAATTATATGTTTCATCTTTATTTATTTATTTATTTATTTACATTTGTCATTCACTTTTCCTGGCCCCCCCTTGGAGGCATTTGAAGCGGGCCCGTCTACCTCTTGGGTGTCCCCCTGCCGACCCCTGGTGGACCTTATTACCACCAGGGCGTGGAAGGATCCGGACACCGTGGAGCCAATTCCCAAGAGACCCGAGTAGGATCCTTAGTCCGCCTTCCGACCGGGCCCATTGGAGTAAGGGGCCTCCGGTAGATGCCATGTTGACGGCGGCGGCCACCAAGAGGGAACTGGCTCAGGAGAGTCCCTCAGTCCACCCCCCGAGCAAGGAGTCTCGGATGATGGACCGCTTGGGGAAGCGGATGTTTAGTTCAGCGACATTCTCAGTAAGGGCGCTGAACTATTTGGCACATGTCATTAGGATGCAGCGAGATCTTATTAAAGAATACGCTGCATCCCCTGAGTCCATTTCGAGGAGGAGGACAGGGTTCTGCACTCCACCCGTATGGCCACTCTTAGGTCAGTTACTAACACTTCTATGCGGCTACTCTCCCATGCAACGGAGGGCGCCGCTAGAGCTGCGGGACAGGACTGGTCACTCGCCAGGCCTGGCTCCGTCTACCGCGATTTTTCTGAGCCCTTCAAAGCGTCGTTTAACGCCCTTTGATGGTTCTGCTCTGTTTGGCAAAACCGTTCATGAGACGCTGACCCAGAGCGAAAGGACGGAAGACGCTGTCTGCCGTCGGAATCCGCTTCTCTGCACCCCAGAGGCCCTACTCTAGGAACCAAAAGGGTCAGAAGAAGATGTGGTTCAAGCCGCAGCAGTCCCAGCCTGCTCGGACAACCAGTCCTTCCGTGGCAGAGGAGGACAGGGAGGACGCCAGCCCTAGAGGCAGAGGGCTCCCACAAACTTCGGGTCCAGGGAACCTTTCTCTGAACGGCCCGCGCAGCAACCCTGAGGGGTTGCCCGACTGTTCCACTCTGGAGGCAGTCGGGGGACGTTTTTCGGGGCACCTAGCGGCATGGGAGTCCGTTACTTCGGACCGCTGGGTTCTCCAAATTATATCCAGAGGATATCACATCCCTTTTCTTCACATTCCAAAGTTGAAGTCCCTCCCAGACGTCCCACCCGGTCAACGGGAGTCCGCTTTGGCAGAAATTGGCCATCTGCTAAAGAAAAGAGCCATCCAGCCCGTTCCCCCAGACCAGATCGGATCAGGATTCTACTCCAGATTCTTTTTAGTGCCAAAGAAGACGGGGGAACTAAGACCAATCCTAGACCTTTCTCTCCTGAATCTGGCAGTTCCCAAGGAAAAATTCCGAATGGTCACTCTGCAATCTATTCTCCCCCTTCTGGGAGAAAATCACTGGATGTGCTCGATAGACCTCAAGGACGCGTACTACCACATCCTGATGGACAGGCGCTCCAGGAGGTTTCTCCGCTTCCGGCTGGGAGCCAGTCACTACCAGTTCCGGGTCCTTCCCTTTGGTCTCACCACAGCCCCCAGGGTGTTCACCAAAGTATTAGCAGTGGTAGCGGCCCACCTGAGGCTTCAGGGGGTGCAGGTCTTTCCCTACCTGGACGACTGGCTTCTTACCGCCCCAACAAGGCATCTACTTCTATTGGCGCGAGACTCCTTTCTCCATCTTGCTCCCTTTCTGGGCATCACAATAAATACAAAGAAATCCAACCTGGCGCCCACTCAGCTCTTAGACTTCATAGGGGCCAGGCTAGACACAAAGAGTTTACGAGCCTTCCTCACTGCGGACAGAGTTCAAAATCTGCAGCTTCAGGTGCGGGCCATCCTCCATTCAAGTTCTGTTCCAAGGAGTTGGTCCTGAGGGCTCTAGGGTCCATGGCATCGGCCATAGCACTTCTTCCTCTTGCCAGGCTCAATATGCATTCTACAGTGGACGCTCTTAGTACAGTGGTCATACCTTGCTCTCCCCATGCATCATCCCATAGCAATCAGCAAGGCTTGCAAGCGGTCCCTCTTGTGGTGGCTCCACTCCCGGATCTCCACAAAGGCCGCCCATTTTGTGCTTCTCCCCTCGCCACGGTGACCACGGACGCCCCGCCTCGGGTGGGGCACTTTATGGCCGGACCGTCCAAGGCACGGGACAATCCAGAGACCTTACTGCATATCAATGTTCTAGAGATGAGAGCAGTGCTCTTAGCGTTGCTAGCACTTCAGGACTTTCTTCCCTTGGGAACAATTGCGATTCAATCGGACAATATGTCTGTTGTCTGGTACATCAACAAGCAAGGGGGGACAAGGTCTTACCTCTTTGTCGAGAAGCCATGAGAGTTTGGGAATGGGCAATCTCCACCAACCGCTTTCTAATAGCAACGCATATTCCGGGTCGGTCCAACATCCTAGCGGACAAGCTCAGTCGCACCATTCTGACCCCTTACGAGTGGTCTCTCAATTGTCAGGTAGCGGAACGCATATTCGCACGGTGGGGAACCCCTTCATGCGATCTTTTTGCCTCTCCCTCAAACACCAAGTGCGACAGTTTTTTCGCTCTGATACCTCCTCCCGGAGGTGCCCCAAGAGACGCTCTGGTGCATGCTTGGCCACCCGGTCTTCTGTATGCTTATCCACCCTTGCCTCTGATGCTCCAGGTTCTTCAGAAAGCCTCTCGGGTGGGTTGCAGAATGATTCTCATTGCTCCATTTTGGCCTCGACAGATCTGGTTCCCCTTCCTAAGGTCTCACTCGGTGAATCCTCCTTGGATTCTAGATCCCATCCCGGATCTGATATCCCATCCATTCTGCATTCCTCCTCCGAATCTGGACAACCTGAAGCTGACCGCTTGGCTGCTCCAGTTCCACTCCTGATCAGGACTCCCGGTATTTCGCCACCTGTTAAGGCAATTTTGGTGGCAGCTCATAAACCATCCACTAGAAAGGTTTACCGCAGCAAGTGGAAACGTTTTTCTTTGTGGGCGGAGCGGCAAGGCCTGAATCCCTTCACGGCTCCTCTTCCATTAGTGCTTGACTTTCTAACCACTCTCTTTAACGATGGTGCCAGCAGTTCCACAGTCAAAGTACAACTGGCGGCAATTTCTCATTATCACATTGGCCATGACTCTGTAATCCTCTTATGTCAGCCAAATTGTGTAAAATTTTTCTTAAAGGTACTTTTCTTCTCAGGCCCCCTATAAAACAAGCGGTTCCTCCTTGGGACCTCTCTCTGGTTCTACAGGCCTTGACCGCCTCTTCGAAATAATGCTACGTAGATCTCAAATTCTTGTCCTACAAGACAGCCTTTTTGGTAGCCATTACATCGGCCAAGAGAGTTTCTGAGCTTCAAGCATTATCAGCTAAACCTCCTTACTTGGTATTTCATCCGGACCGTGTCTACCTCAGGACCAACCCGTCCTTTCTTCCTAAAGTCGCTTCTGAAGCAAACATCAATCAGTCCATTAACCTCCCTGTTTTCTTCCCTAAATATGAGAACAAGGGTGAATATAAGCTCCATTCATTAGATGTTCACAGGCAACTTAGATTTTATCTGAACAGGACGGCTGGTCATAGGCAATCCGACCAGTTGTTTATTTCCTTTGCAAAATTCAATTTGGGCAAGCCTATTTCTAAAGTTTCTCTGTCCCGCTGGATTTCACAGTGCATCTTATTGGCTTATCAAGCTTCAGGAAGGCCCGCACCGGAAGGGGTTCATGCCCATTCAACCCGGTCAGTATCTACCTCGCAGCCTTCAAGGCTAGGATTCCTCTAGATGATATTTGTGCAGCAGCCACGTGGGCTTCATCTCATACTTTTATTTCCCACTATAAGTTGGATCTTGCATCTAGGGGTAGAGCATCCTTTGGCTCCACGGTGCTCCGGAATATCCTTCCATGATGGCCCAAGATTCAGGTAGCTGGGGACTCTGTCCCACAGGTTGCAGACAAATGAATATCCTACTTCAGATTTAGAAGTTATGTACTCACCATAACGTTCCATCTGAGTAGGTGTATTCATTTGTCTGCAACCATCCCGCCCTCCTATCCCCCTGGCCTTTCAGTTTCCTGCTTATTCTATGTTACCCCTTTCAGGGTGTTGTTGCTTCGGCAAACTCGATCTGAGGTCATGAGGGTAGAGCAGGGCATTATGGGTGAGGGGAGGAGCTGAGAGCTTGGATCCATAGCTGGAAAACCATGCCGGTTCGGATCCGATGTCGGATCCATAACCCACAGGTTGCAGACAAATGAATACACCTACTCAGATGGAACGTTATGTTGAGTACATAACTTCTAATTTCCTGTAAATACAAGACTGGAAGCAACATTTTGCTAAGTCTTTGTACAAAAATACATCTAGATAATTAATATTAGAGGACCCAAAGGAACCTGTAAATTTAAAATACTCACATCTGTCATTTAAAAATTCCATAAAAGATTCATGGAAACCATCTATCTTCCATAAAATAAATAAATCATCTAAAAACCTGAGGTAAACCAACCACTTATCTGAAAATGTACTCTGAAAAATAAAATTGGTCTCCCATTTGTACATAACTAAGTTAGCAAAGAGGGGGGCGCAACTATTGCCCATGGCTACACCAGCAACTCGCCAAAAAAATTCCTCTTCACACATAAAAAAATTGTTTTTTAAAATAACTTCCATCAAGACCATAATAAAGTTGATCATGGTACTACCCAAGTTTGTCTTTTCAACCAATGCCTCATGGAAGAACTCTAAGCCCTTCTCATGGGGAATGGAAGTAAATAAATCAACCACGTCAATAGTAGAAAAACACACTTCGTTATCATAATATTCATGTTTGATTCTTTTTAAGAAATCCCAGGAGTCAATCAATATATGCTCAATGGGAGACAAGCTTTTCCTAACAATACGGTCCACAAACACCCCTAAAGGGTATGTAACACTGTTATTACCAGCAATAATTAACTGGTAAGGTGGGTCACTTACATTTGTATGAGTCTTGGGAATCCCAAAGGCAATAGGAATGATAGGTTGTTCAATATACAAAAAATTATACATTTCTTCATTGATTGCACCTTGAAGTAGTGAATCTTCTAATAATAATCTGATCTTCCTATAAGATATGTTGATTTCATTCTTCAACACACATTCATATTTAGTTTCATCCTGCAACATGCAAAAAATCTTATTATTATAGTCAACCTTGTTAACAACAGTCATGCCTCCCCCCTTGTCAGGTTTCATAAACCTTAAGTTATCATTACTTCTCAATTGTTCTAAAAGTAATTTCTCAGTCCTAGTTAAATTAAAATATTTTGGTTTATGTTCCTTCAATTTCTTTTATATTTCCTGGCAACATATTTTTTCAAAGGTGTTTAACAGGGGGTGTAATGGGGGATTAAAACAGCTCTTCTTTTTCAAGCATAAAGATGTTCCACCAGTATAGGTCTCACTGGTGGAGTCTTTATATAAAAGGCTCAAATTTAATTTCCTTAAAAGAGCTTTAACTCAGTTAACGTATCACTAATTTTAACCTTTTTAGAAGGTACAAATTGTATACCTTTCATAAATAAATGAAACATATCTTCATTAATATTGATACCTGCATAATTAAAAATTCTAAAGTCCTTGTATGTTAAAAGCAAACCATCCAGTTCAGACGTAATAACCCTCGAATCTACAAGTTCTGAGCCCAGATCACTAACTAAGACTGGGGATAACTGTTCTTTTTCCAACTCGTTTGTCCCCTGTAGCTGTTTTTCCTCCCCCATCCTCCTTGAGCTCCTAAAAAAACTTGTTCTTCCCTGTAACTATTTTTGTGCTGTAAACGAGCAGACCTTCTAAGAGGGGGAAATTCAGAATCATAATGGTTGTTAACCACCCCCTGCCTATCCATGTGCATAGGAACTCTTGCTACACCCTCATTAGTCTGAGTGCTACCAGTAGTGTTCTCGCCATCACAGTATGCCTTAGGCAAAGGATATGCGATATTATGTTTATATTCATAATCATCCCTAAGCAGTTTCTTCTTTTTTCTATTTATATTCATGCCAACATCATATTCAACTTTATCAAAAATATTGTTATATCTAAAATTAATTCTATTAAAATTAACATCATTCAAAATGTAGTTATTAAATTCATCTATTCCATTTAAAAGTCCATCAATTCTTTTAGTATTAATTCTTATGATAAAATCCAGCAATTCCAAACCGTGCCTATCGAACATCTCCAACAGTTCACCAACCTCAGGTTGCCCCTTCTTGAGGCCATTTGGGAATTTAAAAATATGTAAACCTTTTGGTACCCTTTTCTTTTCCACACATTCTTTGAGATATGCGTTATCACACTGCAGAGCTCTAACTTTGTAAAGTTTAGTCTCAAGGGATACTAACCTCGGGTCCAATGTATCCATTGTATCAACATTTCCGTTTCTAAAGAAACCATAATCCGTTTTCTTCAAGTCACTCAAGCGGTCACAGTTTTGGTTGAAAGTACAAATTCCCCCTCTAATGGAGTTTGCGTTGTTCGTTTGACGTATTTCATCCAAAGAATCCAAATTTCGCTGGTTACCATTGCTTCTATTCAAAGTTCCCTGAGAAACATCTCTTGCTTCCCTTTGTGCTAGTGGAATCTCACTTCCGGAAACCGGAAGTGATGGATTAGGCGTTTTTTGTAAGCGGACAACCGCTTCTTGCAATTCTGAAACTTTGTTGGTTAAATTAAGTATTAACTGCAACAAACCATCACTGTTGTCATCACCCCTCTGCCCACAAGGAAAAGGAACCACATCAAATTCGTCCTCAAAGACAGGGGATAGTTCATTAGTATCCATAGCAGGTCGAGGAGGCTGCAGCGCACCGTAGGAACACACTAAACAAGAATCGGTGCCAACCAGGTGAAACACAACAAAACGAATCCAAAAACAAATACACCTCGCAGCCAAAGTCCTCCAAACCACAGAACAAAGTTTATTTTCACAATAAATGACAAAATGGTTAAGCGCTTTCATCAGTTGACTTCATCAGAAAAATAATTACATAAAAAACACTCACTTAAATATAAACCCACAATTAAGAAACAGATGACCAATCATCAAAACAAAACAGTTCTTAAAGTGAAAAGGTCCATAAGGAAAAAAATGGTGAATAAAATGGGTAATAGACACTGCCATAATGCTATAATAATTACTATAAATATTATGTCACATTAATATAATAATAAGGCTCATATAATAAAATGTACTAAAACCTAAAACATGAAACTTGCCACATAATACCCTTCATAATATATGTACACTAATTTAATACTATGAAATAGATAGTTTAACTACCATAAAGTAAATCTAATGTCACACTATGATATAAAAATATAAAAATACACTGAAACCAAAAAAGCAATATAAAATGCCTATCACAATTTATAAGCTCTAAATTTGAGCTCCGATTTGATACTAACATGGTCATTAAGGCCAGGTGTATTTGTTTTTGGATTCTAAACATGAGGGTACTACAGTGGACCCTCCAAGTACAATGGTCCTTTCAGCTTCTTCCTCTCAATCACCCTGTCTCTATCAGCAAGGCTTGCAGGAGGGCCCTGTTATGGTGGCTTCATTCCCCAGACCTCCATACAGGTCGCCCCTTCTGCGCTCCACCTCCTCTCATCACGGTGACCACAGATGCTTCTCACCTCGGGTGGGGGGGGCATTGCTCAGGCAGAACAGTCCAAAGCACATGGAACGACACAGAGACCTCCCTGCATATCAATGTTCTGGAGATGAGGGCAGTGCTGTTGGCGTTGCAAGCACTTCACAACCTTCTTCCCGTAGGAACTATTGCGATACAGACGGACAACATGTCAGTTGTCTGGTATATCAACAAACAGGGGGGAACCAGGTCTTATCCTCTCTGCCGAGAGGCTATGAGAGTGTGGGAATGGGTGATCTCCACCAACCACTTTCTGATCATAATGCACATTCCGGGACAGTCCAACATTCTGGCGGACAAACTCAGCCGCACTATTCTTTCCCCTTACGAGTGGTCTCTCAACTCCCGAGTAGCGAAGCGGATTTTTGCAAAATGGGGGCAACCCTGCTGCGATCTCTTTGCCTCTCCCTCAAATACGAAATGCGACAACTTCTACACCCTGATTCCCCCACCAGGGGAAGCCCCGAGAGATGCTCTAGTGCATGCTTGGCCACCCGGTCTACTTTATGCCTATCCTCCTCTACCCCTGATGCTAAAGATGTTACAGAAAGCCTCTTGGTTGGGGAGAAAAATGATCCTCATTGCCCCATTCTGGCCTCGACAAACTTGGTTCCCTTACCTGTGGTCTCACTTGGTGAATCGTCCCTGGATTCTGGATCCCAGCCCGGATCTGATATCCCACCCATCAGGCTTACCGACCCCGAAGCTGGACAACCTGAAGCTGACAGCTTGGCTGCTCCAGTTCCAGTCTTAATTAGGACTCCTGGTATCTCTTCACCAGTCAAAGCCATCTTGGTGGCAGCGCATAAACCTTCCACCAGGAAGATTTACCGCAGTAAACGGAAGTGCTTCTCCGTCTGGGTAGAACATGATAATCTGGATCCCTTCACTGCTCCGCTAACGTCCGTTTTGGACTTCCTTACCGGGCTTTTTCAGCAAGGGGCTAGCTGTTCGACAGTCAAGGTACAATTGGCAGCCATCTCCCATTACCATGTAGGACACGAGACAGGTCCTTTGATGTCAGCTAAACTATGTAAAACCTTCCTCAAGGGTACTTTTCTGCTCAGGCCCCCTATCAAAGAAGCCATACCCCCTTGGGACCTATCGCTAGTTCTTCAGGCCTTGACTGCTTCTCCCTTTGAACCAGCTGCCTCGGCTGATCTTAAATACCTGTCTTGGAAAACAGCATTCCTGGTAGCCATCACTTCTGCGAAAAGAGTTTCGAAACTTCAAGCTCTTTCCGTAAAACCCCCTTATTTGTTTTTTCATCAGGATAGAGTGTACCTCAGGACCAATCCATCCTTCCTGCCTAAGGTGGCCTCAGAAACCAATATCAATCAGTCCATTAACCTTCCTGTTTTCTTCCCTAATTATCAAAATAAAGGAGAATACAAGCTGCATTCCTTAGATGTGCACAGGCAGCTGCGTTTCTATATTCATAGGACTGCTGGTCACAGACAATCTGATCAGCTGTTCATTTCCTTTGCCAAATTCAGTTTGGGTAAAGCTGTTTCGAAGGTCACCTTATCACACTGGATTTCCCAATGTATCCTTCTAGCTTATGAGGCTTCTGGGAGGCCCGCACCTCAAAGGGTTCGTGCACATTCCACTCGCTCCATATCTACTTCTACTGCATTCAGATCTAGAGTCCCCTTGGATGATATTTGCTCAGCAGCCACTTGGGCCTCATCTCATACCTTTACTAACCACTACAAACTGGACGTCATTTCCAGAGGGAGAGCATCCTTTGGCTCCGCAGTGCTCCGGAACATCCTTCCATGATGGCTGCCCAAGATTCAGGTAGCTGGGGACTCTGTCCCACAGGTTGCTGACAAATGAAGTCCCTACTCCAGATTAAGAAGTTATGTACTCACCATAACATTCCATCTGAGTAGGTGGCTTCATTTGTCTGCAACCATCCCCCCCTCCTTCCCCCTGGCCTTCAGAAGAGTTAGTTGGTGGTATTATTCCTGCCTTTTCCTGTTGGGATACATTTTTAGGTATATATAGGAGGGCAAACTTGATCTGAGGTCATTTGGGGTTGGCAGGGGATTATGGGTGAGGGGAGGAGCTAGGAGCTCGGATCCATAGCTGTATAAATAGTTGCCGGCTCGGATCCGATATCGGATCCAAGACCCACAGGTTGCAGACAAATGAAGCCACCTACTCAGATGGAACGTTATGAAATGAGCATTTAATGTATCATTTAATATAGCCTTTACCAGTCTTATCAGTTTAATCAAATACCAGATTATGTGAAGAAAAATATGGCACTCAGTTCTGCAATTTAGTAAATGACTGCATGCTTCCACCTCTGTTACAATAAGCCTGCAATCATATGATACTGAAGTATGCAATTCTTTCGGAAAAATTAATGATACTTTACAGTTTTAAATAGATATATTGGGAAGACAGTTGATTTCCAATAATGACAGGTACAGGTGGGTATTTTGAGCAACAATAATTTGGGATTTGATACTTCTCACCAGAAAGTAGCTGGAATGTGCTCTCAGTGGATGCAGACTTAGTGTAACACAAGTCATAGATTTGAAAGCCAAGGGTAAGGTTTGACAGTAAAAGCTAATTTAAACTGATATCCTGAAAGGCAGACACCATGCTGAGTAGGTGTTGGTAAGCCAGTACTGTATGTCAAACCTAAAAGAGTCATGAAATGAAGGAAATGCAGGCTAACATGAATTGACAACATCCTTCATAAAAACAGTGACATATGAAAACCTTCCTTAATTGTTGCTGTCACTATAGTTACCTTTAGTGTTGCACCAGAAGTGTTACTGAATATTCTGTAAAATCATTTAGCTAGTGAGGGTAGGCATAGGTGTGCAGAGTCAAAACAAAAGACATCTACAACAGATGAAGTAGGGAATTCAGAAAACTGTCTAGACAGCTGCAAGTGGCAACATATTCAAGGATGGCAGCTGAAATGTGTAGGATTAGAGAGAGGAGGCAGCTTGTGTTTTGTAGAAAGTCAGCAAGCTACAACCCTACATCATTTTTTTTAACTCTGTAAACCATAGAGGTGAAAATATGATGCACATACCTTACTCACAAACACTGTACTTCTAGCCAAGCAAAATAGCTAAGTGGGTCAGCATTCTGTTCTAAAACGTTCTGCATACCAGCATTCAGCACCTGTTCTCTTGCTTTAATTGCCGTGCACAGCTAGAAATGAATTGCAAGAATAAGCTTGCATGTGTATATTACGAACATGTGAAAAGCCTACATGGAACTTACCAAGCTGTCTCTGCGAGGGTGAAGATGCCAATCTGACATAACTACAGAATCATGTTGCTGAGAAAGGTAGCTCACTAATGGGGTATGACAGTGCTATACAAGTTTGTGGCTGTCAATGTAGTAACAAATGACTTTAGACAGTCTACATTAAGGGAGATGATGAGTATGTCAGAGTTTTGCATACATATGTGTTGAAGTCAGGAAAGACACTAGTCTTGAGCAATATGTTGCCATCACGAAGGATGATGCCATAAGTTGAGGATAAATAAAACATTTAACTGTTGCATCATTTCAGGAGGATCTAATATGTGATAGTATAGGAGGGTATGGTTGATAGACCTACCTGCTTTACTAGAGATGACCTACACCCCCTCTTTACAGATTCCAAATTTTGGCTAACATATTTGCTGATTTTACAGTGCCTTTTCAGGCAGAATCCAACTCTTGGACATACCAATGTAACAAATTCCAATTCATCTCATATTAAGGTGGTGCAGATTTATTTATTTATTTAGTTGTTTATTTATTTAATTTTACTATACATCTGTTAACCAATTCAGTACACTAGAAACAAGGGTCTTTTTTCAGTAGTGACCCAGAAGAATTGCCTGGTTAAGTGACTTGCTTAAAGTCATACAGGCATAGGTTTCAACCTGTTAGCACAAGAAATCTGGGTAAAGGTAGAAATAATGGGGGGCCAAAGCCTTGAAAATAGGGACAAATTTTAAATGTTCCTCTTAGAAACTTAGAAAGATGCTAGAATAAAAGGTCTTATGTTACCATGCATATGCATTTTCTGAAGGATACGAAGTCTGAAAATGAAATGTATGTCATTATTTAGTAAATTTAGTCTTTACTGATTTGCCAAAAAATCCAGAAAAAACACAGATTTTTATGAGGAACAGACCCAAAATATAAGGCAAAAATCTGGACATTATGCAAAAATCTGTACAGTTGAGAGATATGCGAGGTAAATAGGTAAATAGAGATGCAATGCATTAACTTGTGAATTGTAGGTTACAGGAAGTAGAGCATTAACAGCTCAGTGTCTTAATCATCTTGCACTAACTGCCAGACTAATTAATGCTAACAGTTGTATTAAAAAGCACATGGTTGAGTCCTTTATATCCTTTGATCTCATTCATATCAGTGAAGTTATGGAAACATTGTTTCAATGTTTATATAACACTGCTGATATATAAAGGTTCAGTGCCTAGCCCTTGTGTAGGTCTTGTGGGAGCTGCAGGAGCATATCTTTATTTATCTGTGAAACCATCATTTCATTCCAGATCCCACTGAATAACATCCTTTAACTTACAAAATTCATACTTCAGTTAAATAAAATGTTAATTTTACTGTTAATTATATGTTTTCATCTTTATTTATTTATTTTACATTTGTCATTCATCTATGTACACTGGTCCTCCCTGATGACAATGAAATATATTTAAATCATTTGGAAAATATTTATACTAAGCCAAATGTGCTACTCTTAGATGACTTCAACTACGTGGCCATTAACTGACAGACATATATAACCAGCAGCAGTAAGTCTGCACAGTATTACCTTAACTTTATTAATGCCAACTCCCTAGTTCTCCTTAGTAGAGGTACAGATATCTTTAGTATTGCCTGTATAAATATTGTCCAACCCTGCACACTTCAACATGTCACTTCTTCTTGATTATGATGTTATGTTCTCCTTTAGAACAAGTACCAATGCTCTTATAAACAGCACTGTATTCAGAGATAGTTGTAGAACCTACCTCTTATCTTTTTCATATGAGTTGAAAAAGTCAAAACATTTCCCCCATGATGCCGTATTAGTAATACTGTTTCATATGTCTCCAAATTCTATTCACATCTCAACAGCTATGCAGAGCATTCTATCCTAACCACTGTAAATATGATGGAGAACTCAAAACCAAAAGATTCATGCCAATGCATCAAAGACATTTTTGCCGAGCACAAATATACCAATACCAGCTCACCAAAACCACCTTTAGTGAACATTGAAACTTTTTTGTGGGGATCAAGCCCCATGTACTCCCCATGTAGGGGGACACCACCCCCAAAATTATATATGCCAGTTCCAAGGTTGCGCAAAAGTGGAGAAAAAGGCACTGTCCACTTTTGTCAAAGGCAATTTCTGCAAACTGGCTTTGGTTTCTTTGCATTCACTGAAATTGCCTTTGTTGTATTGATATGTGCCCAAACCAAATGCTTATACTAGAACTCTAACATAAACAAAATGTATAACAAGATAAAAAATTAATCACTGTACACAGTCTAAATATACTTCATTTTTTACAAAAAGAAACTAAACATGCTCAGCAAGATTCTGAAAGAATCTCAATTAAACTATTATAGAAAGTAAGGCTAGCTATGAATATAAAGTTGCTAGCTCTTCTGAAAATAATTATAAGTTCTTATTAACTAAAATAAGAAACTTGGAAGAAGCATCTAGTGCTGTTCCAAATTTTTATGTAATGGAGCAACTTATTTTGATCAGTAAGTTGACCGACGTAATATCTTTTCCTGACAAGTCCATCTC
Organism: Protopterus annectens; assembly: GCF_019279795.1. Lineage (NCBI taxonomy): Eukaryota > Metazoa > Chordata > Ceratodontiformes > Protopteridae > Protopterus > Protopterus annectens. The sequence continues at coordinate 1,485,299,643 of NC_056726.1, read as the reverse complement.
CAGTTTCACTCAAACCATTCACACCTCTGTCCCTTCTCTTCTCCATTAAATACCATTCTCCGTGAAATCAGTTTAGACCATGTCCTACTAGCACTATCCAAACCTAAAAGTATCATTTAAATGGACACCAAAAGAGTCCTTGGTCATCTCCAAGTAAGCACTTTATATAACTTTGTGCAGTCCCACCTCAACCTATTTTAATTTAACTTCTCCACTGAGTGGGAAGATAATGTTTGGAGAACTGTCATAATGGAACCATTATGCATAAGAGTAGAACCATCCCAAACCTGGCAAGTTGTCAAGGCACAGTTACCTGACAACTGGCTCTGCTCATGCACAGCCCCAGGGTGATAGGTTTTACTCCTATTAGCTCTTTTTCTCTTTTCCTCATCCTTTAACTCTCACACTTTCTGTTAACCCCTTTCTATTACTTCATTCTCCCTCACATTTCATCTCCTTAGCACCACCTATTTATCCATTTGCTCCATTCTAGCATCTGTCTTCTACTTACTGTCTACTGAAGAAATGCCTTTACACCCATTCATTGAGGATGAATCTTCATGTATATAGTTCTGTATATAGTTTTTCTGTACTTCCATAGGCATGATTGTTTACTTTGTAACTAATGTGTAACTACACTGTATCTTATCTGTGTTTGTTAAGTGTATTTTGGAGATTTTCTCCACGGGCCTCCACTGAAAACAGGCTACTAATCCAGTCGGACCTCCCCGGTAAACAAATGGGAAATAAATAAATAAACAAACAAAACTATAGACACATAAGCCCCAGAAGTATCATATTTAATGTTATAAATTACATCTTAGTTGAGTTTATAAACAATAATATATGGGAGAAAAGCTCCAAGATAATAATACACATTGAACATTTAGAAAATGCTAGTTTCAAGCAGATTACAGTCATAAGCAATACCAGCATTTAGCACATATAGTACTAACTTATTATAAAACACTTTACAAAACATAACATTATTTTCAAAGTTATATATACATAACATTACATTCATGTTTAAGACACATTGAGTAGCAGTGATACATTTGACCCTTCCTGAAATGGTGTGGTAGAAAAAAGTTAGAAGTAGTTGAAGGTAAGGCACCTAAGTAATAGAGAGTTCACTAGTCAGGGTTAGTGCAAGGACATAACCAATGAGTTTTGAAGTATTTTTTGAGTTTGTTTTTGAATTGAATTAGCGAGGGTTCTAGGGTCAAGTCAGCTGGGAGTCTGTTCCATGTTTTTCCAACAGAGGTGGCAAACAGAGAGTCCCCAGCTGAGTAGTTGGATTTGTATGTTTGAACTAGGAGTCTAGTAAATGATCGCAGTAGCCGGGTGCTGGTGTAGGGGCTGATAATAATTTTTAGTGCAGGTGTATTTTCTGGTTGGTAAAGGACTTTATGTGCCACTATGAGCTGGTTGAACTGCAGTAGGCTAGGCAGTTCAAGCCATCCTAGGCAATTTAGGTTGCAACAGTGGTGTGTCCGGTAGGCTGTTCCAGTAGCAAATCTGGAAATGTGGTTGTAGCAGGATGATAGTTTATTAAGATCTGTTTTGTTTAAGTTGGAGAATAGAGGTGAGGCGTAGAGAAGAGTTGATAGTAGATGGGAACGGGCAATTGCAGTTCTAGCAAGTGGAGTAAGGAAAGGCTTGTTTCTGTAAAGTGCCAAGTTATTATTTATTAATGGTTTTGATAGTTTGATTGATATGCGCATCAAACTTCAGGTTGTTATCAGTTATGACAGTAGTTTAGTTTGGGCTTCTGGGGAGATGATAGTGCCATTGTTAGCGGTTATGCTGAAGGATGGCAGGGGGGTACTGCATGTGGGGGGGGGGGAGCAGCTTAGTTCTGTTTTGGTTTAGGATTAGATGTTGATTGGAGAGTCATTTTTCCGCTGTATTGAAGGTATTTTGGGTTAATGTGAATAAAGTAGCTGATGAGGTGTCAGAACAAATCAAGGTGGCGTCATCTGAATATTGAATGCAGGTAGCATCTGGGATGACTAAATGAAGGTCGTTGATATAGATGGAGAAAAGAAGGGGTCACAGTATTGAAGCCTGGGGGACTCCTAATGTGATGGGTAGGAGAGATGATAGCTTGTCCTGCCATACGACTGCCTGTTGCCTGCCCTGCAGGTAGGATTGAAACCATTGGAATGCATGGTTGGTTAAGGAGAAGGCCTTCAAGGTATTTATAAGTATTTTCTGGTCAACCATGTCAAAAGCCTGGGATAGATCTAGAAAGAGTGCTGAGGATAGTTTGTTATTATTGCAGTTGTGGTTAATGACATTAGAGAAAGAGATGAGGGCAGAAGTAGTACTGTGGTGTGGCTTAAAGCCATGCTGAAAGTTGGACAACAGCTTGCTCTGTGTGAGGTAGTGCATGAGCTGTATGTGTACACATTTCTCCATAATTTTAGCTAGAGTTGACAGAATAGCTATGGGTCTAAAGTTTGACAGCTTAGTGGAACTGCCTCCTTTATGTAGAGGTATGACATGGGAGAGTTTCCGTATAATGGTAACAGTAGCTTCAGATATAGCTCTGTTGATCAAGGTTGAGATGGGGTATGCTATGGTATCAGCAGCCTTTTGCAGATAGTCTGCTGGAAAGAGGTCGGCAGCCAGGGTGGTGGGTCTTAGTTTCTTAAGTAGGGCATTAATAAGTTGAGCAGGAACAGGTTGGAAGGTAAAGTGTGTTTGGGTAGTGGGTGTGATTGCGTTAGAATTAGAGCCATTGGGAGAGAGTTGGCTGGCTAGAGACTGGATAATCTCTGTGACGAAGCTATTGACGTTATTAGCAATGTCTACTGGGGATTTTTGTTGGGAAGCTGAGGGGGTGGAGTGGCAGTTTGGCCTGGGTGGAGTAGTTTGTTTATTCCTGCCCAGAACTTTTGAGGTTTGTTTTGGTGTTTTTGCAGTGGATAGTAGTAGTAGTTCTTTTTGTCTAAGGTTATGGATTTTTTGCTGTCATTCCTTAGCTGTCTGAATCTTACTTTATATATATATATATATATATATATATATATATATATATATATATATATATAATATATGCAAAAGGCCTTTATCTGACTAAGTTTTTAATTGCTGCAAGCTGGACACTGTTGCCAGTTACCCTGTGAATTGTCTAATACTCTAGCAAAGACTGGATCAGAAAACTTCCTGCTGTAGTGACCATGTCTTTAAGCTCAATGATACAATGTAGAGTGTTCATGTTTGCGAAACAAGAATACACATGTCCATGCTATATAAATAACACAGCATTTAAAGCTGTCACAGTCATTAGTGGTCTGAGTACATTCATTGAAAATGAGCCATCCTTTTAGAATCATTTATCAACAATTATTAGCAAACAAAAACACATAATTCTTTCATTGCTCATTAGGGCTACTTTCAAATAAAATGTCTTCTTTCACATGTACCTTTCCAGTCACCCTTCCAAACTTGAAAGTCCTCAAAATTTTTTAAATAAGAAAAACACAGGACTAAAACTCCACAAGCTAGTCTGATAGACAGGTAGTTGGCTAATGTATTAACTTCCTACTATATGTACCAGTCTTCTGAGATGCTGTGGCTAGTTAGACTACCCAATGGTCATTTTAACCATATGCATAATAAATGTGAATGAGCCAAAGTACCTACTTAATTTCAAACTGTACAACTGAATATCCATTTGGAGCCTTCATTCTAAATTACTGAGCTTCACTGAACTTTGGTTGAACAGTTCAGTGGAATCTTATGCCAAGCTTTGCAATGACCTTCAGAGTCCTACCTGATATGTGTGTGCATTGTTTCATATATATTTATCTAAATATCAAATGTGTAAATAATATCACAGTGGTACAATTTCTAAAAGAAGTTTTATCTAGTATTAACTCCAATGGATCATACATTTTGCATATATCCCTGCATAAATGAATGTTTTGTATGTCATTCCTGTAAATATATAGATACAGAGAGAAAGACAAAAAGATAAAAGATAGATGGATAGATACATAGATAGACAGACTGTGCTTTGTGTTTCTGTGGTTGTACTTTACCAACTGGATCTTGACTGGAAATTTTCAGTAGGCTGGTCCCAGTTAACAATCAAAAATAAATAAGCAGATGAATAATCCTAAACTATCCTATTGCACCTTAACTCTAAGATTCCCCTCCTTTGCAGTAAGCTGAAACTACCTGACTTTTTTCTATCCATAAGTCTTCTATCCCACTCCCTAACCCTAAGACTCCACTCCCACTTCCTAAATCTATATCCCCCTCCTACTCCCTGACCCTAAACCTAAATTCTACAAATTAGCAGTGCAAGTGAATGAGTCATTTCCTTTCACATGCATTAAGTACTAATAAGCACATTTTGTCAAACATACCGACGGATCACCTGAACAGTATTCAAAGTAGCACATTTTGACAAAATGCTGCATATACCACCTTCATTGAAACTCTTCTAGGTAAAATTAATGGAGGCTTCTCTCTGTCTCTGTATCTCTTTCATGCTATATATATATATATATATATATATATATATATATATATATATATATATACATATTATATATAGAGAGAGACAGGCATAGATACATTTTTTTTCAAACACCTTTACTGAATTGTCACTTGTGACGTAGGCACATTTACATTCATATAAAAGTAATCATGCTATATTAACGTAACAAATATTATGCATCACTTACATTGCTATAGATCATAGAACCTAATATTACATAAATTATTCAATTCCTGCTTTTTTTAACAAGATACATCTTCATTAAACAATCACTTGCTACATAGACAATCATACATTTATATAAATGAAAACAAACCACACCGGCACAGTACTAGTCACAGGCATTTTACATCACAAACCATACTGACACACTCCCAGTTGCAAACATTATACATCACTTATAAATTACCCAATCTTTCTCACCCAAATATGACATAGCTCATTTAAGTCCTCCTGGTAATCTAAGAGAGAAAGAGAAAAAGAGAGAGAGAGGGAGAAAGAGAAAATATGTGTGTGACTGTGTGTGTGTGTGTGTGTGTGTGTGTGTGTGTGTGTGTGTGTGTGTGTGTGTGTGTGTGTGTGTGTGTGTGTGTTGTGTGAGTGACCATGAGTGCATACATGTATAGTCTATTTGCCCTTCACACACAGAAAAGAGCACTGCACTTTACATTTTACTTTTTGCTTTTAGCTGAACATTGACAGTGAACACTCAGTCATCTTGCAGTCTTTTTCACATTTTTCCTTCATTTGATATTTTGCATACATACTATAACACTACAGAAAAAATGGCAAGTGTTATACAAGATTATACATTCCATAGCTTTTTGTTAACATTTTACAGAAATAGATGTAAGTTTGCATATAGTTTACATATAGTCCTATCAGTGATAACTAATATGCTTCTGTAATGGTAGATTTAGGTTTAGGTCATTAATATCCAAATCATTTTATAGCAAGCCCCTTATTCATCCCCAGAAGCAAATTACAGCTGACAATGAAAAATACTTTTAAAGATCATCTTTTATTTACCTTTTTCTCATTCACATTACAAATGATTAGTGTTTCTGTATGAATGTAAGTGTTTAGATGTTTAATTGAAAATATATTCATAGGTACTTATTAGGCTCTTGATCTGTGAGTATCTTAAGAAGTCTTCATAGGTTCATAGGTTCATACTAGGCTATCTGCCCTAGGGCATTTATAAGCCTAGCCAGAGTGTGTGTGGCTTTCACCACCCCTTAGGATGAGAATACTATACCCATTAGTTTGCTGTGCCTCTATCCAGCAGTGACACAGAGATGATTCCCGGGGTAAACCTACGATCTCCCATCCACTCATCAAGATTTTTCTTGAACAGAGTCAGTGAGGGGCTCTGCCTCACATGGACTGGGATTCTGTTCCATAGTGTAGGGAGTCTCTGGGTGATGAATCTGTCCCTCCAGCACGTCCTATTTATATCCGTGTTGAGGTTTAAGTATCTTGCTCTCGTGGCTCTGGTGGATTTGGATTTTTTGAGGTGGAGCATGTCCATTAATTCCGGGTTGGACATGGCCTTGTATGTCAGGCACAGATCACCTCTGAGCAGACGGTATGCGACTGAATAGAGCTGGAGTTTCTTCAGTCGGGCAGCGTATGACATATGTTTGAGCCCCTTTATCCTTTTGGTGAGGAACTTTTGGGGTCTTTCCAACTGCTGCAGGTGTCAGGTAAGGTACATTCCGAATAGGGCATTGTACTCAATCATTGGTCTGATAAGTGAAGAGTACAGGGGTACAATGACCTCTCCTGATCTGGATGTGAATCCCTTCATGATCAGGTGGGCAATGTAGAAGGTCTTCCTAACCACTTTGGCAATGTGAGTGTCAAAAGAGAGGTTACTGTCAACTTGGGTCCCCAGGTCCCTGATAACTTCTTCCGTGTTTAATGGATTACCACCTATGTGGTAATTAGGGATTACCTTGTTTTTCCCAAAGGGTATGATTATACATTTTTTGGCATTTAGCTTAAGGCCATGGCTCTGGCACCAGTTATCCATTTCTATGAGACCTCTCTGGAGGATGTCTGTGTCTGATGGAGTGTCAATTATGGTGCCCAGTTTGCAGTCATCTGTAAATTTTGTCAGCCACAATCCCCCTATGTTTGCCTGCACTTCAGAAAAATAAATGCCAAACAAGAGGGGGCCCAGGACTGAGCCCTGTGGGTTCTGTCCTTGAGCCAGTTTGCAACCCATCTTGTGACATATGGGTTTACATCTAAGCTGGTGAGCTTTTCTATGATGCCTAAGTGGGGTATTGTGTTGAACGCTTTTGCTAGGTCAAGGTAGGCTGTATGAACTGCCTTACCCTCATCAATGGCCTTAGTGACTGTTTCGAAAAAGTCGACCAAGTTCAAGAGACAGGATCTGCCCTTGACAAAGCCAAATTGGGTAGGATCCAGTGTCTGTAGGTCCCCAATGTCTTTATTTATGAGTTCCATTATGATCCTCTCCATAGCTTTGCAGACAAGGCTCATCAAGCTTATGGGGCGGTAATTTCCAGGGTCCGTAGAAGCACCGCCTTTGTGGAGTGGGACCACAGTTGCTGTACGCCATTCTTTGGGTACGTATCCTGTAGTAAGGCTAAGATTAAACAGCAGCCTTATGTGTGGGTTTAGTTCCTCATTGAGTTCGTGTAGCACACAGCCGGGGACACCGTACGGTCCCATTGATGCCGTGTTTTTTGCTTTAGAGAGAGCAGCTCTCACTTGGGCATCTGAGATGTTTGGGAGGCTAGACTTCTCTTACATTGCCATGGCAGCTTTTAGCCCTTTATTTTTTACAAACGAATAATCCACAGACAGGCCAAATGTGGATATGTTGGGACATTTAAATGTTTATCCTAGACATAAGAGACAGGGATGCTAAACTGTAGGCCATTTTGTTACCAAAATTCATCCAAATTATGTTTGGATAGAGTAGAAACAGCTAAGCAACCAGTGAGTCAGCCAGAAGAAGCCTCAGTACAGGTTGCAGGATATGTTTAATGTCAAAAATAAAATTAAAAACATCCACAGTTTAGCGCTTTTGTCTTTATTACAGAGACATCAGAACTGTGAATGCAACACTCACAAGGCCATTTAAGAACATGCAGCAAGGTAGACATATCTCTTGGAATCAACCAACTTCTGCAGACATCAGTGCAAAGCTGAAAATCAAAATAAACACCATAAGAGTCAAATGAATGTACATTTTACACCTGAACCAACGAATAAAATAAAATAAAATAAAAAAGTTAACCAAACTTCTGGTTCTCCTTTTTAATTCACTGCTAATAGAAATACTGTCATCCATACTGGGAAAGGTGGTAGCATCCAGCTTTATCTGCCAAAGCATTTCCTGGTGAAGCACATTATTCTCCCAGTCACCTGCATATTGAAGAATCTGCATTTGTTCAATAACCAGTTAAACTTAATAAAACCAGCAACACATGATGGAATGTCTGGTCAGTGTATTTTCTGATCTTTGCATTGAATACTGTACACATGCTAATAAATATGCTTATTCAAAGTGTTCTTAGTTTTTCCACCACAAAAAAGTGGGGCAAGAGTGTAATATCTGTAGCCAGATCTATCACTCTTTTTGAAAAACAGTTTAAAAAGCCATACTGCCAGAAGTGTCCAAATTGCTTAAAAAGGTGCCACTTTACCCCACATTTCCTAGTAGGTAGCATTCTCAAGGATGATAACTGGCCCTCTCCAACATAGATTTAATGTTAGATTTGTTTTTGTAAGTGAAAGATGGCAACCATAGAAAACGCTGTCTAATATTCTTGTCACATTGTAGCATACACCAGTTCTTCTGCATGATCTTTTCAATGTTTTTAACATGTCAGGTGTAATGCAAAACCAGATTAAGCTGTACTTCAGACTTGTAGAATTGTCTTTCTTATCTATCTAATTCAACCCACTTTTAATGATACAGGCATATTTGTTATTTCTCTCAATCCATTTCTCATTCCTAATGGAATCTAGGAGTGCTGCTGGATATCCTCAATCCAGAAACATCGATCTTAAAAATTCAAATTGTTCAAGACAAACTGCATCATTAGATGTCAACCTTGATGTTCTAATATACTGACTTTTCACCGGCCCCCTCTTTTGATGGATGGGGTGGCAACTAGTTAAAAAGAGAAATGTATTGCAGTAAGTGGGCTTCACGACAATTCATGCACTGAATTCATCATTCAGTCCTTTCCTGATATTAATGTCTGGATGACTAATCTGAACATGTTTGCAAGAGAATGTAAACTTGAGAAAATTGGCACATTTTTGCAGTCTGTGAAATAAAAACTTCAAGTTCATCAACAGTTCCTTTCCAAATGATGATCAAATCATCCAAATATTTGAAAAAAAAAACAGAACGTTTTTGAAACAAGGAGTTTAAAAAGCAAATCAAGTTCCTATCTTAAAAGGACAACATTTACAAACAATGGGGCACATGCTCAAAATTCAAGAATTTATGTAACACCAAGTCCATAAACTCAGTAACCAAGTCATTGTCAGTCTCAGAGAGTAGGCCAAACTGTGCTACAGTCTCACCAAACCATTGAAGTGCCACATCATGGGGTATTACAGTAAATAATCGTGTGCCACATCATGGGGTATTACAGTAAATAAACTTTGTACATCACAGGTGACCAACAGGTAGTCCATCTTGGCTGGTATTCTCCTCAACTTATCCATGAGATCCCATGAGTCTCTCATAATGTTCAGGAAGGAAACAAAAAGATTTTTCAGTTTCTGATTAATAAACTTGGCCAGGGGCTCAGTGACTGACCCACTGGCAGCAACAGTTGGGCATAAATGAGAATTAGAGGTATTGGAGTGGGTTTTGGGGATGCTAAAAATCTTTGGAATAAAAGATCCACTCTAAGAAAATCATAAAGACCTTGTGAAATCTTGTCAAAAATCAGTTACTTATGAAGAACCACTTTGATAGCCATATAAGCTGTATTAATTTCATTAATGGAAACAGTACTGTAAGCACTTTTATTGTGCAAAAGATTAAACATGTGCTCTGAATAATCCACATAATCCATGATAACCAGACCTCCACCCTTGTCTGGTTTCATACATCTAATGCTACGATTGTTAGTGAATTGTTGCAGGAGCTGCTTTTCTTAGACTGAAAGGTTAAAAAATGTATGTGATGTTGTCCTGTCTCACCTTCATTCTTCACTGGCTGGGTTTGGAACCAATTCTCAGAGGCGACATGTGCAGGTCATCTCTGGCAAAGCATCGTGGCCTGTCGACCATGTTGTCCCAGGCAGACAGATACTGGATCTCCTTAGAATGACACCAGAAGCTTAGCCAATTGTTGAAGTCAATCATTTTGTCCTTGTACTGCAGTATCATTCTGGGCAAAGGTAGGATGCTACTCAGGGCTAGGGTCATACCTGCCTGGACTAGAAGATTAGAGAGCTCTTCCATGTCTCTTTTCATGTAGTCCAGGGAGGTAAGTCTCAGGTCATTCACACCAACATGGACAATGACAAAGTCATATTTGTACTTGTTGTGGAGTGACCTGAGTGTGTGGGTTATGTGTGGATACTGGCACCAGACAGGCAGCTGAATGTAACCTCCTTGTTTAATCTGGTGAGTGGAACATCAGTGTGCCTAATTATAGAGTCACCTATGACTAATGTGTTGGATATGTTGTTTTGCCTTATAGGTTGTGGTTGAGTGGCATGCTGAGTCTGTGGGCTATGTGTCATTTGGGCTGTGTTGAGGGGCGGAGGTTGCTTGTGTTTCTGCTTTGGAGGTCTCTGTTGCTTGGGAAGATTTTTATCGAGATTCTCTACAAATGTTTTTGTGTTTCCATGTGTGTGTTTTGGTGGTGTAGGTTTATTGGGACTATGTGATGAGTGTGGTGTGGTGCAAGTGTTTACCTTCTGCTCATGACTAACAAGTTCAGTCTTGGTTTGAGAAAGCTTTGCTTCCAGATTGACTAGATAAATGCATCTCTCACAGGTTGTAGTGTATGGTGGTAGAAGTAGAGGGTCATCTGTGTACATGAGGCAATTGCTACATTGCCCCAAGATGCCCAGATTCATCAGGTAGACAGGAGAGAACACCAGGAGCTGTCCCTTGGACATGCCTGGATAATCACTATTTTCCTCTAGACAAGTAAAGGAAGTAAGTACTAGAGTTGTTTTCCTATAAGCAACTGAGGAAGATAAGTACAAAAAACTGTTATCCACTTAGGTAATGAGGAAGTTTGAGTGCTGTAGTAATTTGTAGCGTATTTAGTGCTTACAACAGTTCTGAACCAGTGCTAAGTATGGAGAAGCAGTGGCAAAATTAAGAATCTGGCGAGTTCTAAGGGAAAAACTGAAGAGCAGACTTTATGGAGCTGGGAATAGTTTAACCCTAGCTAAGCGGTGCTGCGTGGTGTGCAAACTCACGCAAACCCATACAAACATGGGATTTTAACTCAGAAAGTTGAAAGGGATAAAAATTAGCCAAAAATGGCCAATAATGTTAATTTCAGAGCTAGAAACCACTCCTCTTGCGACAGATAGGCTGCTCTAATGCTTATCACTCTCACTGATAACCAGAAAGACCTTCCACTACCACAACAAGGTCTGGATCACTCAGAAACACAGTCAAAAGTCCTGAAACCAGCACATCTGGGATCCAAACTATTCTAGTATAGGAAAGGTCAAGAAACGAGCAGTACAGATAGTATTTTTTTGTTTTTTTTCATTTTTTTTAAATTAAGCAGTAAAAAGAAATTTAAATAGTAGAAATACACAGAAAAGGCAGTCATACTTGAGTGTGATGCCTACATTACTAAATGCAGTTTAAATTTGAACTTTTAAGCAAATAAATCAAGTGCAAACACAGTAGAATAATTTAACAGCAAAATGCAGCAGAAATACAACAAAACCACAGTAAAAACAGCTTTTTAAAGTGCGATTAAGCTAAAACAGTTAAGAGAAAGTCAAAAAGATACTTAGATCAGCAAACAAGTCTCACTTTCTCATTTCTGGTGCTGTAGTAGTCTGTAGGATGCCGAAACAGGATCAGCCGAGCTAAAACAAGTGCAAACCCACGCAAACACGGGTTTTTAACTCAGAAAGTTGAAAGGGATAGAAATTAGCCCAAAACAGCCAATAAGGTTAATTTCAGAGCTGGAAACCATTCCTCTTGCAACAGATAGGCTGCTCTAATGCTTACCACTCTCACTGATAAGCAGAAAGATCTCCCACTACACAACAACGTCTGGACCACTCAGAAACACAGACTAAAGTCCTGAAACCAGCAGATCTGGGATCCAAACTATTCTAGAATATGAAATGGCAGGAAACGAGCAGTACAGATAGTATTTTTTTGTTTTTTTCATTTTTTTTAATTAAGCAGCAAAAAGCAATTTAATCAGTAGAAATGCACAGAAAAGGCAGTCACACTTAAGTGTGATGCCTACAGTACTAAATGCAGTTTACATTTTAACTTTTAAGCAAATAAATCAAGTGCAAACACAGTAAAATAAGTTAACAGTAAAATGCAGCAGAAAAACAACAAAGCCACAGTAAAAACAGCTTTTTGAAGTGTGATCAAGATAAAACAATTTAAGAGAAAGCCAAAAAGGTACTTAGATCAGCAAAAAAGTCTCTCCTTCCCATTTCTGGTGCTGTAGTGGTCTACATGATGCCCAAACAGGATCCATTGAAAGGTTTGGGAGTCTCCAGACTCAGTGGAAACTGTTCCTCAGAAGCCAAATACATTTATTTCTGAACTTTCAGACAAGGAGTTTCTCTCTAAGGGTGTCCCAGTAGATGTTATGGTGCTGGCAGCAGCCACCAAAAAAGAACTTTCAGAGACATCCTCATCTGTCCATCCACCGAACAAGGAGTCTCGTATGATGGACAGATGTGGGAAGTGCATGTTCTCTTCAGTGACATTTGCACTCAGATCACTGCATTATCTAACTCATTTTACTAGGTTGCAGAGAGATCTCCTGAAAGAACTAGGAGATACTCTACAAGATTCAGTAGCTGGGGGTTTCAGACAAGGTTTCTTTTCAGCTCTCCACCTTAAGCTCTGTGGTTAACTTCTCCATGAGGCTTATCTCTTACACAGCAGATGGAGTGAGCAGGGCAGCGTTTTAAGGAATTTACCTGAGGAGACATTCCTGGATGCGCTTGTGTGACCTTGCGGAACATTTTAAGTCTACTTTTGTTAATGCCCCTTTCGATGGCTTGTCACTCTTTGTGACAAAAGTTAAGGACACACTCACCAGGTGCGAGTAAGAAGCAAAAACTCTCTCTGCCGTATCAGTCCATTTTTCACTACCTTCTAGACCTTACCCAAAAGGTCAAAAGGGAAGAAAGATGTGGTTCTGAAAATCCCATAGAGCTTTTCAGGACACATGTGGTGACTCTTCCCTCAAGGGCAGAGGGGGAAGCAGTAATGGGAGATGCTGTCTACACAGCAAAGTGGGTCTGCAAAATCAGGGTGACAGGGATTCATTCAGTGGTAGGCCCTTTCAGTGCTCCTGGAGGGAGGCCCATCTGTCCCTCTGTGGAGGCAGTCGGGGGTCATTTATCTTTGTACCCAAAAGCCTAGCTAGAAATAAAAAAGACAAGTAGTTACAAAGCATCGTATCTAGAGGCTACTCTATACCCTTTTCCTTCCCCATCCCGAACATAAACAACATCCCAGACATTCCATCCAGTCAAAGGGAGCAGGCAACTCTAGAAATTTAAACGTTGCTAGACAAAAGAGTCATCCAAACAAAGCCCGCAGACCAAATAGGATCCGTAACTTACTCATGGTTTTTTAGTTCTAAATAAAATGGGACTGGAAACCCATTCTGGATCTTACCAGATTAAATAGATCAGTAAGAAAAACAAAGTTCTGAATGGTAACACTGCAGTCAATATTTCCCTTTCTGGAAAAAGATAATTGGATGTGCTCTATCGACCTCCAGGATGTGTACTACCACATAAAAATGGACAGGCCATCTAGGAGTCATCTGCACTTTTGGCTGGGAGCCAGTCATTATCAGTTTCGACCTCTGCCCTTTGGTCTCACTACAGCCCCCAGAGTGTTCACCAAGTGTATGGCAGTGGTCATGGCTCACTTGAGACGTCTAGGACTCCAAGTGTTTCCTTATCTAGATAACTGACTCCTAACCACCACCAAGCATCTACTACTAAAAAGCAAGAGACACCACATTACTTCTCTGCTCTCAACTAGGAATCATGATAAATTATGAAAAATCTGCCTTGTTGCCATCTCAACGTTTATAGGGGCAGATCTAGACGCAACAAAGATGATGGCAAAACTTCCTCCAGAAAGAGCTTTAGTTCTGCAACATCAGGTCTTAAACCTTCTTTCCAAGAAAAGGGCACAGGCGAGAACAGTTCTGAAAGCCTTGGGAACCATGGCAGCAGCGATAAACTTAGTTCCGTTAGCACGCCTGCACATGAGAATTCTGCAGTGGCTACTATTCACTCTGTGATCATTGCAGAAACTACCCATGTCTCACAAAATTCTGATAACAGCTCCTGCAAAAAGGACCTTCGCTGGTTACTTCACTCCACTCACATGGCATCAAGTTGCCCCTTTGTCTTTCTACAGCCTTTAGCCACAGTCACCATGGATGCCTCACAGATTAGGTGGGGGTCATTATCTGGGAAAGACAGTCCAAGGCACTTGGCAGGAACACGAGGCCAATATGCACATCAATATCCTAGATCTGAGAGTGGTGCATCTGACATTGCAGGCACTTCATGATTCTCTTCTGCTGAGGACAATTGCAATTCAGACAGACAACATGTCAGTTGTTTGGTACATAAACAAACAAGTAGGAACCAAATCCTACCCCTTTCTTGAGACGCCTTAAGGGTATGGCAGTGGGCGACCTCTACCCATCACTTTCTAATAGCTGCGCACATCTTGAGGAAATCCAACGTAATAACAGACAAACTCAGCAGGGTGATTCTGATGCCTCATGATTGGTCCGTAAAGCAAAATGTAGCAGAGATGGTTTTCCGCAAATGGGGCCAGCCTTGCTGCAACATTTTTGCCACATCCATGAATGCCAAATGCAGCAGCTATTTTGCCCTGATTCCCCCTCCGAGAGAATCCCAAGTGATGCACTTGTACAAGATTGGCCTTTGGGTCTCCTCTATGCCTTCCCTCCCTTTTCCTTGATACCCAAACATCTTCAGAAAGTCAGCTCATTAGGAAGCAATCTGATTCTAATTGCCCCATACTGGCCTCTTCAAATTTGAATCCCCTTCCTTTGGCCTCATCTCCAGGAGGAGCCATGGATTCTGGCCCCAGTTCCAGACTTTTTGACTCATGCATCGGAAACATTCCACCCCTCTCTTCATACCCTCAAATTGACAACTTGGCTGCTCCGGTTCCAAATATAACCAGGCTCCCTAACCTTTGCCCCTTCTGTCAGACATATCTTGATCTCATCTCATAAGGCTTCATCTAGAAAACTTTATATGAGCAAATGGAAAAGATTTTCTTCCTGGGCATTAAGTAACCACATTGATCCCTTTTTTGCTCGTATAGGCTCTATTCTTGAATTTCTAATGAAGCTATTTAATGAAGGTGCAGCTGCAGCCACCATTTGAGTCCAGTTAGCAGCGATATCTAATTTTCATATAAGCGATTTAGCCCCAAATTTGATGTCTCACGGACTATGCAAAGCCTTCCTTAAGGGCACAATTTTGCTAAGACCACCCATTAAAACCCCTCTACGACCATGGGACCTAAACTTTGTTTTGTCCTTTTTGATTCTTCCTCCCTTTGAACCTGCAACATCCTGTGATCTAAAGTTTCTTGACATGGAAAACAATTATTTTGGTTGCCTTCACATCTGTGAGAAGGGTTTCAGAGCTGCAAGTATTATTAATGAAGCCCCCACATGCTTTTCTACAAAGACAGAGTATCCCTTCGAATGAACCCATCCTTCCTACCAAAAGTATGCTCAAAGTCTAATTTAAATCAGTCCATAGAACTAGCAATGTTCTTTCCCAATTATGGCAACAAGGCAGAATATATGCTACACCAACAAGATGTACACAGAGAATTACATTTCTACTTACATAGGACAAAGGATTTCAGAAAATCTGACTAACAATTTTGTTTCAATTTTGGAAGCTAAGAAAGGTGCTCCTGCCTTTATGATCACACTTTCAAAACGGATTGTATTACCTTTACATACAAATCTAACAACAAAGATATTCCCTGTAAAGTCAAGGGTCACTCTACGAGAGTTGTAGCAGCTTCTTCTGCCTTTCGTGCTGGACTACCAATTGATACCATTTGTGCTGCTGCAACATGGGCAAGGCCTCATACCTTTATCGCTCATTACAAAGTGGATATGGCCTCCAGGAACAGGTCCTCCTTTGGGTCCACTGTTCTGAAGAATATTCTCCTGTGAGCTGCCCAATAAATATGGTGCTAGGGACACGGTCAAAACCAATGAAGAATGAAGGGACAAAGGTTAGGGAGCCTGGTTATATTTGGAACTGGAGCAACCAAGCTGTTGATTTGAGGGTATGAAGAGAGGGGTGGAGTGTTTCTGATGAGGTCTGAAACTGGGTCCAGAATCCATGGCTTCTCCTGGAGATGAGGCCAAAGGAAGGGGAACCAAATTTGAAGAGGCCAGTATGGGGCGATTAGCATCAGATTGCTTCCTAATGAGCAGGCTTTCTGAAGAAGTTTAGGTAACAAGGAAAAGGGAGGGGAAGGCATAGAGGAGACCCAAGGGCCAATCTTGTGCAAGTGCGTCCCTTGGGATTCCCTCGGATGGTGGATTAGTGTAAAATAGCTGCTGCATTTGGCATTCATGGATGTGGCAAACAGGTCGCAGCAAGGCTGGCCCCATTTGTGGAAAATCATCTCCGTTACTTTTTGCTTTAGGGACCACTCATGTGGCATCAGAATCACT
>NC_056726.1:1485145009-1485282677 GCF_019279795.1 Protopterus annectens | reverse complement strand
TGAATGCCATAGGCCTCAACAGGTACAAATATGACTCTGTCATTGTAAATGTGGATGTGAATGACCTGAGATGTACCTCCCTGGACTACATGAAAAGAGACATGGAGGAGCTCTCAGATTATGTAGCCCAGGGAGGTATGACCCTAGCCCTGAGCAGCATCCTACCATCAGCCAGAATGGTACATAGGTTCATAGGTAGGTACTAGGCTATTGGTCCAAGGGCCTACATAAGCCTAGCCAACAAGGTTCCCTGGCTTACGCCATCCAAGAAAGTTATTTTCCTCTGCCACTGTCGAGCAGAGACACAGAAGTGATCCCTGGGGAGTATTTCCTATTTCCCATCCACTCATCAAGATTTTTCTTGAAGAGTGCTAATGAAGAACTTTGCTTGACATAGATGGGCAGCCTGTTCCAGAGTATGGGAAGTCTCTGGGACAGGAATCTATCCTTCCAGCATGTCCTGTTTATTGTGGTGACAAGGTTTAGGTCACTAGAGCGTGTAGCTCGGAGGGATTGGGATTTCTTTAGGTTTAGCATGTCCAACAGCTCTGGGTTTGACATAGCTTTATATGTTAGGCAGAGATCACCTCAGAGTAGGCGATATGCTATGGAGTAAAGCTGGAGTTTTTTGAGATGATCAGTGTAGGGCATTTGTTTGAGGCCAGTAATCCTCTCTGTGAGGTACTTCTGTGGCCTTTCCAGCTCCTGCAGGTATCTTGTGAGATACATTCCAAAAGGGGCATTGTACTCTATAACGGGTCTAATGAATGTCGAGTAGAGGGGAACAATTACCTCTTTTTTCCTGGATGAGAACATTTTTATGATGAGGTGTGCCACATAGAAGGACTTCCTGACTACTGTGGTGATGTGACTATCAAAGTAGAGACTACTGTCCACCTGAGTCCCAAGGTCTCTTATCACACATTCGGTGTTGAGTAGATTGTTGCCTATGTGGTAGTTCATGGTTACAGAGTTTTTTCCAAAGGGGATGACACTACACTTTTTGGCATTTAGCTTAGGCCATGGCTCTGACACCAGGCATCTGTCTTAATGAGGCCCTTCTGTAGGATGTCCACATCATTCGGGGACTTGACTATAGCTGCTAGTTTGCAGTCATCTGCGAACTTTGTTAGCCAGAGGTCTTTTGTGTTAGCCTGTACTTCAGAGAAGTAGATACCAAACAGGATAGGTCCCAGGACTGAACCCTGTGGTACTTCACTTGTCACTGGTTTGAGGTCAGATTTGGAGTCTGCAACATTTACAGTGTGGGTTCTGTCAGTGAGCCAGTTGGCAACCCATCTTGTGACATAGGGATTTATACCTAGTTTAGGGAGTTTAGCTATAATTCCAGAATGGGGGATGGTGTTGAAAGCCATGGCGAGGTCAAGATAGGCTGTGTGAACCTCCTTACCCTCATCTACGGCTTTGGTGACTGCCTCAAAGAAGTCGATCAGGTTCAGGAGGAATGATCTGCCTTTCACAAACCCGAACTGAGTTGGACCCAGAGGTTGGAGGTTACCAGTGTCTTTGTTTATGAGTTCTATGATGATACATTCCATGGCCTTGCAGACCAGGCTCATCAGGCTAATAGGGCGAGAGTTCCCGGGATCAGTGGTGGCTCTCCCTTTGTGGAGTGGGATAACTGTTGATGTGCACCATTCAGTGGGCACAACGCCTAATATGAGGCTATTATTGAACATAGTGCTTAGGTGGGGAGCCAGTTCGTTCTGAAGTTCATGTAAAACGCAGCCTGGGATGTTGTCTGGTCCCATGGATGAGGTGTTTTTGGCTTTAGAGAGTGCAGCTTTTGCCTGCATAGTTGTTATTACAGGGACTCTGCATTCTTCCTGTATAGATATAAGCCCTTCAGGGGATGGGGGGTAAAGTTAGCACTGAACCTATCTGCCAGAATGTTGGCAATATCAGTTGGTTCTGTAATTTTTGTGCTGTTGTGCTGTAACTCAGAGCAGATCTGGGTGTTGCCATCGAGATTCTTGACTTAGCTATAGAATGCTTTGTGGTTGTCCTTAGAATTAGTAGCAATTTTGTTTTCATAGTTAGCTTTGGAGGATCTTATAAGGGATCTCAGCTTCTTACTGAGGCTGACCAGGGAGCTCCTCCACTCATGGGATTTTACTCTCTTTTGCAACAGTTTCTTCCTTCTGTTGTACAGTTTGTTTTTGGCAGGGGACCACCAGATTGGCTTCCTTTTTTTTGGAGGATAGTGTCTTGGTTCTGTTTGGGATAGCACGACCCATGCACTCCTGTAAGTGCTTATAGAGTGCATTTGTGTAGGATTCAGCAGTTGTAACTGTATTGTCCATCTGCATGGGTGTCATGAAGTTCACCACTTCTGTCTTAAGAAGCATGAAGTTGGCTTTGGAGAAATTTTTACCATGGTTTCCTTAATGTGGGGTCGGGTTGGGATGTGGATATCAAGGGTGATTAGCTTATGGTCGGATCGGACCAATGAGGAGTTGACTTCAGGTGCGGAACACCGGTCACTCATTTGGTAATGACTAGGTCTAGGATATTGTTGCCCCTGGTGGGGGTGTGGATAAGTTGATCCAGGGCATTGGAGTTTATGAATTCCAGAAAGCGTTGAGTTAAGGAGTTGGTACACGAGTAGTGTTCCCAGTTAATAGTGGGGTAGTTGAAGTCGCCCATTATTAGGGTGTTTGGTTGTACCCTAATATTTTCCAGTACATCAAGAAAAGAAGAGTGGGAATCCTGGGACATGGTGGGGGATTTCTAGCAAGCTACAATTTGGATGGCAGTTTTGCCCAAATTATGCTGAGCAACTAGCCTGGAGGTGTGGATATCCTTAATGAATATGGACACACCTCCGCCTTTGGTGTTTCAGTTCAGGTTACATGGCTGAAAAGTGTGGTATGAGTTATAGCCTGGTAGTGCAGGGGTGCTGTCTGCAGCCTTGAGCCAAGTCTCAGTCACTGCACAGATATCGATGTTCTCCATTTTAAGGAGTGCATCGAGTGAGTGCATTTTGAGATTTAGACTTCTAGCATTGAGTAGCATTACCCTCAATTTTTGCTTGCATATTCCTGTTACGGTGGTGAATTTGTCATTTGAACCTTGTCTAAAAAAGGCACTATAGGGGCGGCAAGAGCCTTAGCCAGTATCCGGAATCCGAGGGGCGACAGGTACAGGCCATCTCTGGCAAAGCATCGTGGTCTGTCGACCATGTCATCCCAAGCAGACAGATACTGGATCCCCTTACAATGACACCAAAAGCTTAGCCAATTGTTGAAGTCAATCATTTTGTCCTTGTACTGCGGTATCATTCTGGGAGATGGCAGAATGCTACTGAGGCCTAGGGTCATACCTGCCTGGGCTACAAGATTGGAGATCACTTCCATGTCTCTTTTCATGTAGTTCAGGGAGGTACATTTCAGGTCATTCACACCAACATGGACAATGACAGAGTCATATTTGTACTCGTTGTGGAGTGACTTGAGTGCATGGGTTATGTGGTAGATCCTGGCACCTGACAGGCAGCTGACAGTAACTTTCTCCTTGTTTAGCCTGGTGAGTGGGACATCAGTGTGCCTGACTATAGAGTCACCTATGACTAGTGTGTTGGGTACATTGTTTTGCCTTATTGGCTGTGGTTGAGTGGCACACTGAGTCTGTGGGCTATGTATCATCTGGGTGGTGTTGGGGGATGGAGGTAGCTTGCGTTTCTGCTTTGGAGGTCTCTTTTGCTTAGACAGATTATTATTGAGAGCCTCCGCAAATGTTTTTGTGTTACTATATGTGGATTTTGGTGGTGTAGATTTAGTGAGACTATGTGATGAGTGCGGTGTGGTGCAAATGTTTACCTTCTCCTCTTGACTGTCAAGTTCAGTCTTGGTCGGAGAGAGCTTTACCTCCAGTTTGGCTAGATAAGTGCATCTCTCACAGGTTGTAGTGTTGGGTGGTAGGAGGAGAGGGTTGTCTGTGTACATGAGGCAATTTCTACATTGCCTCAAGATGCCCAGATTCATCGGATAGACAGGAGATAACACTGGGAGCAGACCCTTGGAAATGCCTGAATAAAAAAACTATTTTCCTCTAGATAAGTGAGGAAAGTGAGTACAAGAGCTGTTTGTCTCTAAGCAAGTGAGGAAAGTAAGTACAAAAACTGTTTTCCTCTAGGTAATGAGGAAGGTTGAGTGCTATAGTAATTAGTAGCTTATTTAGTGCTTACAAGTTCTGAACAAGTGCTGAGCACGAATAAGCAAATTTAAATGCTAAAACTAAGAATCTGTATCTGCACTAGATGGGTTACAAGACAGAAACAAGTGCAAATGCAGGCTTTCAAATCAGAAAGTTGACAGAGATGGAAAAGATTGCCCAAACGGCCAATAACTACAATTTCTGGGCCAGAACCACTCCTTATGTGGTAGACAGCTTACCTAGTGCTTACCACTCCCACTGATAAGCTAGAAGGCTTCCCTCCAACACAGAAAGGCTCGGGGGGCTCAGAAGCTTACATACAGTCCTGGATACAGCAAATCTGTATCTGGACTACACTAGTTACAGGAAAGGTAGGAAACAGGCTTACACTATTTTTTTTTACAGAAAAGTAGCTAAAACAGTAGTAAAAACAATTCTAGCACACTTGAGTATGTAGCAATATTAGACCAAACACAGTTTAAAAAATGCAATTAAATTAAAAAGGACTAAAAACAAGTGCAGAAAGAGTTTATTAGGTAGAATGTGTTAAAGAGATGGGACTGGGGGAGTGTCCCAGATCAAATCTACAGTGGGGCGGGCAACTGCAAAAGCCACCAAATTTAAACTACAAGCCAGAAATAGGGAGGGTGGGTAGGACAAAACACTTTCAGCAGAGATCTGAAAAACTATAAGCTGCAATTAACAGTACAAACTCTAAAACCAAAACATATACTTAGCTCTGTATATTTCCAGATAGATTGAAAAGCAGTCTCTCAGAACACAGGTTCCAGCAATGAAATGCAGGCTTTTACTAACAGGTCAACAGGTCTAATTTTATGCAAGTGGGCAAGTGAATTGGACAAGTACAGTACAAGCAGAAAATGACTGATTTCAACAACTGGCTAAGTTTCTGGTGTCATTCTAAGGGGATCCAGTATCTGTCTAAATTTGATCTGTCTGTTTGACAAGCAGTGTGCCTATTTCTACGTTTGAAGAATTTCTGAAACAAACTAATCTGAAGTTGAAAGACTATGAGGTTACTTTAATCGACAGGAAAAAGGGAAAGCTATTGCGTGATGTACGCGATTATGAAACCAATAGAGCTTTCATCTCCAGAGCTAATCGTAACAAGGGGCGTAAGCAAGTTAGGTTTCTACAAGGTACTGTTGGTAATCATCAGTACAATTCCTCAGCGTCGGAAGGCGGTTTCACTTCATTCGAAGAAGACAACACTGATTCTGAATATCCATTACTTCCTGCAGCTCAACAAATGGACAATTTCCGTCAAACTTTTCGTGGAGACTCTACCTCTTCATTCCAGAACGCTCAAGGGCAGAAACGTTCGCGTGAACAGTTTTCAAACTCAGGGGGCCACCGTTTTGGACAGGGGGGATTCAAACGTGGCAAACGGTGATTATAATTTTGACTATAATTCCATTAATACTAAGGAATATGTCATTAATCTATCAGGCTATGAATTCAATGATGTAGAAATGTTTGTGTTGAACAAGGGGTTGAAATTCATTCCCACTGTAGTTACAAGGCTACATGATATCCAAAAGGATGTTTATTTATTTGGCAGAAAATTGCATTTGAAATATTTTTTTAAATATAACAATCAACATTTTCAGTCTACTATGTGTAATGATAGCAACAGTAGTTTTTTGGATAGCTTTTATTCGTGTGTGTCAGATGATGCAGTAAATGCTTATTGCAAATTTGATACCACTAATGTTCCTTCTTCAAACAGTTTTATTCCTAATAGTCTTAATTTGGATGTATGCCATTGTATTAATTTGATTAATCATTTTACTGAGGTTGCTTATAAAGAGTTTATGGGCCACAAACAGAATATTGACTACAATATGCAGTTTGTTGAATGGCAGGCCCTATTGGCGCTTAGTAGGATGAATGATATCATATTTAAGCCATCTGATAAGGGTAATAAATTGGTAGTCATGGATTCTACTAATTATCTAACTATGTGTATGGACCATCTGAGTGATACCAGCACATATGAAGTAGTAGATTTAAATGTGTATGTTACATCTGTTAATGAATACCTGGAACTTATCAATAAAGGCGTTAGACTAGGGTATTTTTGTCAGGCAGATATTAAGAACAAATTTAAAGTAGAAGGTTGTTCCATGGCTTTATTCTACTGTTTGCCCAAAATACACAAAAATTTGTCTAAACCTCTGGGTAGGCCTATAGTTTCAGGCTGTCATTATTTTTTGCACAACCTTGGCATTTTTTTGCACCACTTTCTTACACCCTATGTAACTAAGTTACCATCCCATATTACAGATGTTTTTGATTTTTTAGAGAAAGTTAAGAATGTTGATTTGAATCATAATATGCTGTGGGTTACTATTGATGTAAAGAGCCTATATACCAATATCAAACATCAGTTTGGTATGGAAGCTATCAGGTTCTTTTTAGGGGATTCCCCAGCCACGGAGTATATAGTTGAACTTATTTATTTTTCTTTAACTCATAATTTTTTTGAATTCAATAACACCATATACCATCAGTTACAGGGAACGGCCATGGGGGCTGCATTTGCCCCCATGTATGCTAATCTTGTTATGGGGTTGTTTGAGTTGGAAGTTATTTACAAACATAATTTCTTTTATACACATGTTATTAAATATTATAGGTATGTTGATGATTTGATATTTTTAGTTGATGGTAGTAATTCTGCTATAAGGGATTTTTTTATTGACCTTAATGACAATAGATATATGTTACAATTTGATGGGTTGAAAGTTGGGACAATCGTTCCTTTTTTGGATGTGGTACTAGATATCTCTGATGGTACTAATCTGGTGACTTCTTTAAATAGGAAGTTTGAAGGGGGGTTCCAGTATGTACATGGTACGAGTAGCCACCCCCCGCATACATTAAATGCTCTCCCCTATGGGGAAATGTTAAGAATTTACAGGTTATGTAATAGGTCTGAAATATTTCATAAAGAATTATGTTCCATGGTGGAATCATTTTCTGCCCGTGGATATAGTAATAAAATATTAAGCAATAGCTATAATAGGCTTTTTAATAGTAAAAAACAAACTGGTTCTCAATTTCCTTTTATTTCTGGGTCTCACTTTAATTTGTATGATAGATCTCAGGAGAGAAGGGAGACTATATATTTTGTTACAACTTTTGGCTGTTTCACTATGAAATTTATTGAAATTGTTATTCAATTTTGGAATTATTTGTGTTCCTTGAATAGTGTTCAGCCATGGTTAAAGTTAAACTTGAAATTCTCCTATCGTAGGGGTAAAAATATTAAAGATTTTCTGGTTAGAAGCAAGTTTAGTTTACCCCCACTTGCCTTGTATAAAGAACTTGCCAAAGTTGGTACATATTCTTGTGGAAAGTGTAAAGCTTGTAAGTTTATTGTACCATACTTTGCTTCCATTAATAATATTAAATTTAACACTAAAAACTTTTTTCATTGTAACTCTGTGGGTGTTGTGTATTCCTTACAATGTCCATGTAAAAAATTTTACATTGGAGAAACTAAAAGGGCATTTAAGGTGAGGCTCTTGGAGCATATCAGGGATATAAATAATGGGAATGAGGAAAGCCCGATAGCCTTACATTTTTTACAATTTCATGGGGGCAATAGTAATTGTCTTAAAGGAACTGTTTTGGAACAGGTTTGTCTTTCTACATATCAAAATGTGAATGTTAAATCACTTTTACTACAGAAAGAAGCTATGTATATTTTAAAATTTAAAACAATGTCTCCATTTGGGTTGAATGAAGACTTTAATTGGAAAGCACTGCTTGATTGATTGTTAATGTGTGATTAGGTAATTAGTATTTGTATGAGAATATATAATGGTACATTTTTTCTTGTGACTTATACTCCTTGAAGGCTTTGGCCGAGACGTCAGAGAGAGAGAGTTTTATAATAAACCTTTTGGTGGATTCTTGTGGCTGTTGTTTTTCTACAGTGTGTTCCTGCGTTCTGGTTGTTTTATTAGATCCAGTATCTGTCTGCCTGGGATGACAAGATTGACAGACCTTAATGCTTTGTCAGAGATGGCCTGCAGCTGTCACCCCTGGGCTTCGAGATACTGACCAAGGCTCTTGCCACCCCATAGTGCCATTTTTAGCGGTGTTACAAAGACCAAATTACCACCATAACAGCTACAAACAAATGCAATCTGAGGGTCATGCTGCTCAATGCTAGAAGTCTAAATTTCAAAATGCACTCACTTGAAGCACTCCTTAAAATGGAGGACATCGACATTTGTGCCATAACAGAGACCTGGTTCAAGACAGCTGAAAGCAGCCCTGCACTACCAGGCTATAACTCATTCCACACCTTTCGGCCTCAGAACTTGGACCAAAGGTCCAAAGGCGATGGTGTTTCCATATTCATAAAGGACGCGCACATCTCCATACTAGTAGTCCAACATAACGCATCTGAGAAACTTCAGGTGCAGCTAACATTGGGTAAGACAGCAATTCAGGTTGTAGCCTGCTATAGGTCCATAACCGTGTCCCAAGACTCACATTCCATGTTCCTAAGCACCCTGGAGAATATTAGGGTCCAACCTAACACTCTCATAATGGGCAACTTCAACTACCTCTCCATTAACTGGGAAAACTACTCATGTACCATTTCACTTGCCCAATGTTTCCTGGAATCCATTAATTCCAATGCCCTGGACCAGCTCGTTCTTAACCCCACTAGAGGTAGTAGTCAAGTCCTCCCCAGTTAGATCCGACCACAAACGAATGACCTTGGAAATCCACATTCCACCCCCCCCCCCACACACACACACACAAAGGTAACCACCATGAAAAACTTCTCGAAAGCTAACTTTGCCTCCTAAAAACAGAAGTGGCTAATTTCATGGCACCCATGCAAATGGAGATTAGTTGCATGACCACCAATGCACTGTACGAACATGTACACAAATGCATGGATCTCGCCATACCCAACAGTACCAAGATGCTCTCCTCCAAAAAAGGAAACTAATCTGGTGGCCCCCTGCCATAAATAAACTCTACAACAGAAAGAGGAAACTGATGCGGAATAAGGTGAAGCCCCAAGACTGGAAAAACTCCCTTATCATCCTCAACAAAAAGTTGAGATCCCTCATCAAATCCTCTAAAGCTAGCTATGAAAATAGAATTGCAGCAGATAGTAAAGACAACCACAAGGCCTTCTATAGTTATGTAAAGAATCTCCACGGCAATACCCAGATTTGCTCTGAGCTACTGCACAATGGTACCTCCTATACTGAGCCAACAGATATTGCCAATATACTGGCCGACAGATTCAGTGCCAACTTTACCCCTCTCTCTCCACCCAAGGGACCAGTCACAATACCAGCAGATTGCCATGCACCCAGTATTACTGCTGCACAGGTTAAAACAGCACTGTCCAAGGCCAAAAATACAGCTTCTATGAGACCTGACAATATCCCTGGCTGTGTTCTACATGAACTACAGAATGAACTGGCACCTCACCTGTGTACCCTGTTCAATTACAACCTCATCTCTGTCTTTGTCCATACTGAATGGCACACTGCTACAGTCATCCCTCTCCACAAAGGAGGAGCAACTATAGACTATGGGAACTATCACCCCATTAGCCTGATGAGTTTGACATGCAAAGCTATGGAATGCATCATCATGAACCTAATAAACAAAGATATAGGGAATCTCCAAACTCTGGATCCCATAAAGTTTGGTTTTGTGAAGGGTAGATCATGCCTGCTCAACCTGGTCAACTTCTTTGAGTCAGTCACCAGAGTTGTGGATGAAGGCAAGGTGGTTAATACAACCTACCTAGATGTGGCCAAGGCTTTTGATAGCATTCCCTACTCAGGAATTATAGAAAAACTCACTAAGCTAGGCATCAACCCCTATATCACTAGGTGGGTTGCAAACTGGCTCACAGATAGAACCCACAGTGTGAAAGTAGCTGACTCCAAGTCAGACTGCAGACCAGTCACGAGTGGAGTCCCACAGGGTTCAGTCCTGGGTCCTCTCCTGTTTGGCATCTACTTCTCTGAAGTCCAGGCCAACACAAAGGGACTCTGGCTAACAAATGTTGCAGACGATTGCAAGTTGGGAGCTATTATTAACTCCCCAAGTGATGCTGCCATACTACAGAAAGGCCTCACTGAGACAAATGACTGGTGTCAGAACCATGGCCTTAAGTTCAATGTCACAAAATGTGTCGTCATCCCCTTTGGGAAAAAAATGGTTTCCATGAATTACCACATCAGTGGTAGTCCACTGAACACAGAAGGCATTATAAGAAATCTGGGAACACTGGTTGACAGCAACCTCTCTTTTGACCACCACATTGCCACTTTGGTCAGAAAACCCATGTGGCACATCTCATTACTAAGAGTTTTGCATCCAGGAAGAAAGAGGTCATTGTCTCCCTCTACTCTTCCCTCATTAGGACAGTCATCGAGTACAATGCTCCATTTGGCATGTACCTCACTATACACCTGCAACAACTGGAGAGGCCACAAAAGTACCTCACAAAAAGGATCCTAGGCCTTAAACATTTGTCCTATATGGACAGACTAAAAAAACTCGAACTACTCTCTGTCTCATATTGCCTACTTAGAGGTGATCTCTGCATGACGTACAAAGCCATGTCTGACCCAGCTCTGTTAGAAATGCTACATCTAAAGAAATCCCAATCCCTCCGCACCACACACTCCAGAGACCTCAACCTCATTACCACAATCAACCGAACATGTTGGGGGAGAGGTTCATAACCCAGAGACTGCACATGCTCTGGAATAGACTTCCCATACATGTCAAGCTGAGCACCTCACTGGCCATCTTCAAGAGAAATCCTGATGAGTGGATGGGAAATAGAAAATTTACCCCGGGGATCACTCCAGTGGCTCTACTCCACAGAGGCACTAGGAACTAAGGTCGGGTGGCACAATCCCAGAGTAATCCAATGGGCTAGGGTTGTAAATGCTCCAGGGCCATTAGCCTAGTACACACCTATGAACCTATGAATTACAAACGTTAGGGAAAAAGAACAGGAGTGGTAAGTACTGCTGCATTGGTACCACACAGAGACTGCCAACCACAGAAAAGCAGGGGAAGCTGTTAAATGCTGCATACTTCAGATTTTTTTCCTTAAATGAAGTATGAAGTGTTTAATAGCTTACAACCAGTGTAACAGCAGTGAAGAGCTTAATAAAAGCTTATTAAGCACCTTTCTGATGCCAGAAGGGTGCTTAACCAACATGTCTTTTACCAGATTTTGGAGTATTAACCGCAGTCCTCCATGTACTGCAGATTTTGTTATCCATCTTTGTAATATCAGAAAAGTACCTAACAACCTTCTCTTTTTTCCAGTATGAAAGCACAGTTGGTTCCCCCCCCCATACACCTTTAATACTATTAAGTACAAACAAAATCGGCTTCACTATATAATTACTTGGACCTGAGACCAGGTTCTAAATATGAAGCCTCTGATCCACATGCATATTACTGATTAAGATCCGACACATCTTTACTATTCCAGTAATTCTACATCCATGTAAAAGTGTTAAAAGCATAAAAAGGTCACAGTGCAATTGGTGTGTCAATCTGCAACACACATTCCCTTATTTAAATATTTAAAAAATAATTAATAGCCATTACATCCTAAGATTATTAACCATTGTAGGAGTTTAGCAAGAATTCAATGAAGATATGAAAATATAAATAAATAGATTATGCTGGTTACTACGCCAACCATGACCTTAAGAGCTTTACTTAATACAAATATTAGAAGTAGCAAAGTATTCTTCCTTGTTCAGAAACACTATGTTGTATATTCATCTCTTATAATATAAGCAGAGTTATGCAAAATATGTCCCTTGCACATTTTCACTTACTAATTAAATATTACCTCCTTCTTCTTCTTCTTCTTCTTTCGGCTTTTCCCGGTTAGGGGTCGCCACAGCGGATCACCTTGTCCGCACATTGAATGGCAGTAGAGTTTTACGGTGTCGAGTTGCCAGCCCGGCGCCCAACCTTCCACAGAAGGCACACTCACACACACACCTAGGGCCAATTTAGAATGACCAATCCACCTGCAGCATGTCTTTGGGATGTGGGAGGAAACCGGAGCACCCGGAGGAAACCCACGCGACCACAGGGAGGACATGCAGACTCCGCACAGAAGGCACCCCAGCCGAGGATCGAACCGGAGAACCTCTTGCTAACCACTGCACCACCGTGGCCGCCCTAAATATTACCTCCTATACATACCAATTTTATTACCAGATTTCTGTTTAATCATTTCACAAGTTTACAAATGGCCAATTACACATTCATTGTTTTTGCAAACTGTTGTGTATAAATCCTTTTATAATCGTTGTTTCCAGACCATTTTATACCGACCACAATTAAATAATAAAAATAATAAAATTATTTCAAAGTGGGAAGTACAAGTATTGTGTTTTCCCTTTTAAGAAGTCGGCATAATTTACATATCAAGTTTCATATTTAAGAAATAGGAAAAAACAGTCCAGTATTTAGATTACTAAATAAAAGTAAGAAACTTGCAATGTCTGATATTACCGTCTAGCTGTATTCTTCATCATATTACAAACAAAATGTTTTAAAAAGTGCAGAGGAAAATAAGAAAAGGGAGGCATGTTTTGGAAGGGAATACTGGAATACTGCTAAATGTGCCTAGTAACCTAGCAAGGATAGCTTAGCACTTAGGAGAAGTGAGAATTACCTAGAGCAGTTTTTTTTTTTAAGATCTAATGAAATGCTGTAAAACAGGTAGGTTTGGCTGTCAAATATAAGTTTTTGCAGTTAGGTGCAAAGGCTTATATGTGAGATGCTGATCTAGCTGCATTCTGATTCTGAGGTGAGTATTAGTAAAAAAAATAAAAATGGACTTGGACTAATTAGCACTTCCCAAAAGTGCTAAGTGTTTCCTTCATACTGCAGTCAGTGTGATCAGCTGCACTGAAGCAATGCAATTTGCACTGACAGCTTTTTTCATACCAGAATGAACCCATAAATGAATTTAAAAATAAATAAATAAATAAAAAGTAACATCCTCGTTGTACTAGCTGAAGCAGTTTAATCCAGGACTAAACTAAATGCATTAACGCACTGCACTTAATTGCTTTAATGCACAAGGACCATTTCTTACATTTCTTATTGTGCCATTTCTTATATTGCTGTAAATCATTCCAGAACTTAACAAAACATGTTTTGATTGAGAAAGCATTTGGGACAATTCAGAAACAAGACGATGCCACAATTGCTGTTATATGCTGACTGTAACAATGTAAAAACATGAGGCAAAATCGGGAATCGTTTGTAAAATGACCAAAGGTTTGTATTTTTAGAATGGTCCTGCTTATCAATTAAAAGTAAAACAATTGTTCTAAAATATGAAGTTTCAATATAAGGAGTAATTGATAAACAGATGAAACTCCATGCCATACCTCACAGCCGCTTATTGCAAGAAATTTGGACAAAGATAAAATAAATGGGGGAACAGAAAAGAAAAAAATAAAGATTGATCATATAAACTTAGAAAGTAGCTAAAATAACAAGACTTGTTAGGTTTGATGGTCTGAAGGATATAAAATGTGAAATTAAAGAAGCAAGGCATTACATACTGACTGCAAAACAAACTGTAGAAGGAACCGCAAAGAACATCCTTTTTTAAACCAATATTTTACATTTTTGTTAAGCATTTTATGCCAACTGTTAAACACATTATTGTAAAGTATCTCAACAATCATGCCTCTCAAATATCAAGAATTTCTTAGAATGTCCAGATTTTGAGCCTCATATTTTTGACCTCTTCCTGATCTTGCACATTATAGAGCATTGTCGTTCAACTATGCAGCTTGGTTCTAGCCTAAAACCATGTAATGTGTTGCATCCATCGCATTCCTCACTGTAACCAAACTCACTTTCAAGTATGAGGTTAACAAAAATACATTGTAGTGCATTTCTTACTTTAACTCCGAATACAGCGACAAAGGAAATCAGTCGCTATTGGCAACCAAGACCACATGCAACAGCTCAGAAACAAATGCCACAGCAAGGCAAACAACGTTTACAAAAGTAAACCAGTAAAGGGCCAGACAGAAGCTTCGGAGTTTAATAACAAAGTCCACACATGCACCCCATCAATTTTGTGCAAACATCACACAAACAGGCAATGGTTTACGTTTGTTGGACGCACGTGTGAACTGTAGTATAGCAACTGGAGAAAAGCCAGAATTATTGTAGCTAAGACATTAATGAGTGAACAAATACTTTGCCCTAGACCATTGCATTTAGAAAAAAAATGTCACACTCACCAATTAATAAGCCAAGAAAGAAGCTGCAGTAGAGACTTGCACAAGAGGTTCCAATACAAAAACACAGAGTACTGGAAACAAAGCAGAGAAAAAACTTTCTGACCTCCTGCAGCTATACTTGAGCACTCAAAGGGTGGGGGAAAGACAAGGGAGCAGTGACATCATATAATGGTTGGGTTTCATTGTTTTACTTAGAATCAGAGGCTGGCCGTGGTGATGTCACTTTGGGGGAGGGAACAGATCAGAAAAAGTACCTGAACTGCCTAGCCACAATGCCATCAGTAATTGGGTGACTCCAGCAAGCTTTACTAAAGCGCGAGAAAATGGATTTGAAAGTGAAATCGTCAAAGTCCATTAAGGTAGGCTCCTATTAGAGAAGTAAGGTGAATTAAAAATATTTTAAATGACACATTATTGTGGCATTATTGAGGGAACTGGAAATAGGGCGCAAAAGGGCCGAGAGGTTGAGGAATGCTTTATAGAATCCCATTGTACTCCTTTCATCTGTGTGAGGAGTCAGCCTCATGGACAAGTTAGAAATTGTATCAAGGGTTGCTAGATGAGAGGTAACTTTGTCCCGTACCCCTTCAGCCACTGCTCCTTCAAGAGTATTTGAGAGCTCCTTGATCAGATCCCTCTGTAGTCTTGTAAAGTACACAATGTAATTCAAGGACCTGACAGCAAAGGTCATTGAAGCATAAATGCTCTTCCCAAATCTATCCAAAGTTCTGGACTCCTTGTTAGGAGGATGGATAGTTGTACTTTCCTCTGCAAGTTCCCTTTTTATGGCCACTGCTGTCACCATGGTGTCAACAGGTATTCCTTTGGACCAGTGAGGCTCATCCTTAGGGGCTGATAAGATATGATTAGGCCTTTTGGGGATTGGCTCAATGGCATTGGACATCTTCCATGTCTGCTGAGCAATCAATTTAATGAGATTGTCAGCAGAAGGAGAGATCCAAGAAGTAGAGGGCTGGACATGAAAAGCCTCCAGGTATACTGACTCCTCTGGGGAAGGTTGGATGGATGACTAGCCACCCCTCTATTTCAGGATTTCTGGGATGTTCCCAAAGGAAGCATCATCAGAGGGTGACCTGGGGGAAACTTCCTCTTCATCAAAATCAGTATCTTCAGTGACAGACTCCACCGGGGAGTCTAAGTGCTTCCTCTTGCACTCCTTCTTCACAGAAACTTCCTCAGCGGGATGATCCGGGGAACTGTCAAAAGAGGAAACCACCAAAGTGGCTGTAACCTGGGACCTTGGTGCCCTCTGTCCTGGGGATGATAAGGATGGTAGCTGAGGTCGAGGGGGTGTAGACAGTTGTCATAACAGGGATGGCAAAGACTGTGAGTCCCCAATGGACAAGGTCTTCTCCATGATTTTAAAGGCTGACCCCCCCCCCAGTAGAGGGATGGGAGCCCAGAACCGAAATAGACTCCTTTGGAATCAGAGACATACTCTGCACTGAGAGGAGGCCTCCAAAACAGAAGCCTGGGTTGATACTACAAAGACCAAAGCACCAAGGGACATGGATGGCTCCAAAACTAAATAAACAGATCCATGCACCTCAGACCCAACCAGAGAGCCTCGAGCCCGGGAGCCCTCTGGTGCCAAAACCTCAGAGGAGCTCAAGGCATCTCTTGGAACCAGAGAAGAGGATGGTACTGAAACTAAGACAGGCAACACCAGGAGTGTCGGAACCGGGGGCTCCAAAGACTCAACAAGAGTTGGAGGAGGAGGAATTGGGGGGTGTCATAGATTGGGTGGTTCCAATGCCAGTGTGGCTAGGATCCAAGGACAATCTCCTCACCATCAGAAGCTGATCCACCAGTCTCAAAATGTCAGCTTCTGAGAGACTTTTAGTCGATTGGATCGAGGCAGTCAAAGGAGACTTAGGGGTTCTCGCTTTGATAAAGGGATTTGGTGGCTTGTCTTTAAAAGGATCATAGGTTGGTGAGTATCTTGTCCTAGGGAGCAGAGGTAACTGTAACTGTTTTAGCACAGAGGGTACTGTGGGTACTGAAGTAGTTGCTGTCGGCTCCAATACAGTTTTAGGTGTCAAGCCAGATAAACCTTCTGGTGCTGAAGAGCTCTTTGGTACCGAGGTCAGTTTAGAGACCTTCTTGGACAGTTCCAATGAACTAGGAAGTGAAGAAGGTCTTTTCTTGGAGGAGGAAGAAGAGGAGGATGAAGATGTGCTGGCTTCAGTCCTAGACCCAGAAATGGCCTCTTTGAAATCAGATTTGAGGAGTCCCTTCAAGATAAGTTTATTGTTCCTCTTGGTAAGGGTACAGGTGGAGAACCCATGACAAATTGAACAATCTTCCTGAAGATGTAGTTTTCTCAGACAGTATACACATAAGGAATGTCCGTCAGAGTTGGGCATGTTACCCTGGCACTTCTGGCACATTTTGAAATCGAAGGTGCCTTTTGAAGTTTTGACAGGAAAGTGTTGTTTTTCAGCCATAAGAAAAATAATGGCTAATACACACACAGACACACACACACACAGCTAGAGAAGAGATATGGAAATGAAGATTTTTTATTTTTTTATTTATTTATTTTATTTTTTGCAATTAAGAAGGGATAGAGATAGATAAAAAGAGGAAAATACCAACAATGGTAATATAAGAATACCTAAAAAGGTAGTAAAGGAAGAATTGTGCCAACAATGGTACTTAAAGAGACTACCAATGGCAGAAATATGAAGAGAAAAGAAACACACTCACGCGAAGCTATGAGAGGAGAGGGTAGACAGAGAAAAGATTGAAGAGGAAAATTAAGCAAAAATATGAAGAGATAAAGAGTTTTTAATAGCAATAAACGTACTCAGAATCGACCAAGGCTCGAGAAAAGGAAAACATTGTCTGACCTACAAAGCAGCAAATGAGGTCACCAGTAGTACTGAATAAAAAATGGTTATAAGATCTTTGTGAAAATAATACAAATGAGATTTGAAACTAAAATGGAAAATACTACAGAAGATAACGTATACAGTATAAAGGGCAAGGGATGTCAAGAATTTGTAATGATAATTAGAGAAATTGTGGACGATATTATGAACAGAAATGAAGAAGTGAAAATCATGACAGGAGATCTTAATAAGGCATTTAACACAACTGGACATGAAATCTTATGGGTAATAATGAAAGAAAATAATATAAGTGAGAAAGTTAGGAAATTATGTATGTCAGCATATAATAATAATAATAAATTAGAAATACTTGTAAATGGCTGGTTAAGCCAAGAGGAACATTTGAAGAGTGTTGTAAGACAGGGATGCCCAATGAGTTGCGTACTCTTCGCATTAGTGATGAATGTGATATTATGTGAAATAAATTACAAAATGAAGGCAGTGGGAGCTATAACACCTGAAGGGTTAAGAATTCCAGTTATGTTAACATATGCAGATGATATAATGATTGCAAAAAACACAATTTGAATAAAAGAAGTAATACCTTGCACAAATGAATGTCTAGAGATAATAATGATGGCTTTAATTAAAGAGAAAAGTAAAGGTTTAGGTGATGGAGTAAAGACTGGGGTATATATTTTACAATGAATGAAATTTCTATGTTAGGTATAAAATTTGGGAATAAAGATACAAGTAGAATTCAGTGGCAAAAGCAACAGAAGAAATACTTTTAAAATGTCCTTTCTTGAAAACATATACATCACCATTCAGAAAAAAAGCTTATTTGATAAATCCAGTACTGATGGGAACAATAGGATACTTAGCAAGTGTATTTATGTTGCCAAAAGTATTTAAAAAGGAATTATTGCAGATATTTTTTTTTCATTTACATGAGGTTCCAGATTAAACCCAGTAAAAAGAGGAGTTTGTATGTAAATAAAGAAGAAGGAGGTTTAGGGTTAATCAGCCCAGTGGTATACATTGCTTCATTAACAGGATAAATAAAAAAGATGAGAGATTAATAGTAAAACTGTATAAATACAAGTATGATAAATCTGAGGTATGGTAAAAGAGAAGAAGAGTGTAGAAATGAAGAAATAAAATGTTATCAAGAAAAAATATTTTTGTGGAAAATAAAAATGAATGATATAAAAAAGAAAGATATGGTATAAAATGTAATAATAATAATAAAAGATTACTATGTAAAACCATGGGAACATCTAACAGATGAAAATAAATAAAGCTATAAAAATTAGAAGCAAATGGTGCAATCAAAAAGTAGAATGTCAAGATTTTTTGTGAAGACTGGTAATAGATAAATTGTCAAATAAAGGAAATATACCATATAAAAGGAAAAGTGATACAATGTTTACATTGTCAAGAAAAGAAACAACAGAACATGTGTTCTAGAAATGGAAAAGAGTAAAAACGTTATGGGGAAAACTATGTAAAGAAGATTTTTTTGAAGATATAAAGAAGTGGATAAAAGAGATATGGATATGATTAAATATGGACATTATAAGAATGGAAGTAAACAATATGTTAAAAGAATAGATAAAAAGCTATTTTATGTTATATGAAATGAAAGAATAAATGAAATTATGTTTAATGGTAATTGGATTTTAGCAACAATATTAAGTAAAATCAGATGGTGATTATGGAAAAAGCAGTGCGGGTCTAATAGGAATGAAAATTTAGCATGATTGTAAAAGAAATTATGAATAGGTGTAAGCAGATTTGTACATTTATATATATAAATATATATATATATATATATATATATATATATATATATATATATACACACATACACACATGCATACATATGTACATATTTGTAAATATGTAAATATGTTGTAAATAAGAGTTTTATATATATATATATATATATATATATATATATATATATATATATATATATATACATATATGGAATATCTTTACCTGGCCAAGATGTTCCACAGCATGCCCCAGTTGCATTGTATGTAAGCTTATTGCCTTAAACATGGATCCCTGTGTAGCAAGGTGTAAAGCTAATTAGCTAAAAGACAGAACCCGCACAATGCAACTGGCCGGTACTTCATCAGAAAGTATGAAGGCAACTGGTGGTTTCCACAAGGGGCTCAGAGATGGGACTCTTCTTAGGGATTTACTTTTCTGACCTCCAGAATGGAAAGGTGGATTTCTGACTAACCGATTTTGCAGATGACTGTAAAGTGGCCATTACTGTCCAGTTCATCTCTAATACTGTTCTCCAAGAACTTTCATATATAAATACCTGGTGTACTGAGAATGTGCTTAAATTAAATGCAGAAAAATGCAATATTATATTTGGTAGACAGTAGTTTCCCTCAGAATATGGCTTGGATAGTACCCCACTACAGAATGTAAATGTATGTAGGGACCCGGGCATGTGGACTGATTATGTGTCTTTGTTGACGGGGAACGTCCAGCTGGGCAGATACCATTTTTGTTGGTGGCGTCTCCTTGATCATCGTGTTAACAGTAGGAAGTATTTCTACGTGGTGCAGTTAGTGTCATAGGGAATTATATGTGAATCTAAACAGGTCATTGTTTCATCATTAATTAGACCAATTGTTGAAACATTCCCTTTTATATGTACCTCACTGAATATCAAAGAGCTAGCAATATCCTAGTGACTCTTAAGAAAAAACATTACAGGCTTAAAGACCCAGAGCTCTGAAGAGAGGCTGGAAGTGCTGCTCTTATGCTCCACATCTTATAGACTCTCCGAGAGATCTATGCCTTGCCTTCCATCCTTAAAAGCCCAGTTGTCTTGGATCTCCTCCTGGCCAGGGGTTCCACAGTCAGTAGAAGCAGGGACATAAGTCTTGATCAGCAGTTGAACAGAGCACATTGGAGAGGCATATCTGTCAAGCAGTGGCCCGTGAACCTGTGGAACAGACTGCCCTGCAGAGGACTTGTGATGCACTGTCATTCTTCACATGGAATTGGATGGCTACCTATAATTTATTCCAGGTTTGTCCTGCCTCATCCTCCTGGAGAGCTGATACTGGCCAGGCATAAATGGTCCCATGACTTAGTTGTCTTGTAATTCTTATGATTCCTGTGCTGAAGTTCCATCACACTATTACTGACAAGTGGAACACAGGAGTTCTCTGAGTTATCCAACTTTTCCACTCAAGCCACCACCATTTATGTACCCTCCATCCTTACTGTGGACTTGACACAAAGTAGCAGATGGTGCAGAGACTAGGAGTGACATCATGCATGGCCTTACCTTTTGGATTTTATTTTCTTTGATAATTTTAAGTAGTATTTTCTTAATGTCCCCTTTAGTAGCACCAACCTTTTTGGGTCTGAAGTTAAGAAGAACGTGACTGACAGTAAAATAAGGAAAGACTTGTACAACTGCTGGAGTGAAATTCCAGGCTCTGCAGTACTTCTTTTCCATGATTCAGGAGAGCCGCACCTGATATGGTGTAGCATTACCTGACTTCAAACCAGTGATAAGTGGAGTCCCACAGGGTTCAGTTCTGGGACCTCTCCTGTTTGTTATCTACTTCTCTGAAGTACAGGCTAACACAAAGCCTCTGGCTAACAAAGTTCGCAGATGACTGCAAACTAGGAGCCATAGTCAAGTCCCCAAATTATGTGGACATCCTACAGAAGGGCCTCACCGAGACAGATGCCTGGTGTCAGAGCCATGGCCTCCAGCTCAATGCCAAAAAGTGCATTGTCATCCCCTTTTTTAAAAACTCTGTACCCATGAACTACCACATAGGTGGCAGTCTACTTAATGCCAAATGTGTGATAAGAGACCTTGGGACTCAGGTGGACAGTAGTCTCTCCTTTGATAATCACATTGCCACAGTAGTCAGGAAATCCTTCTACGTGGCACACCTCATCACAAAAGGGTTCTCATCTAGGAAAAAAAGAGGTAATTGTTCCCCTCTACTTGACACTCATTAGACCCATTATAGAGTAC
The DNA here is from genome assembly GCF_019279795.1 of Protopterus annectens. NCBI lineage: Eukaryota > Metazoa > Chordata > Ceratodontiformes > Protopteridae > Protopterus > Protopterus annectens. Next base: position 1,485,261,285 of record NC_056726.1, on the reverse strand, counting down.
AACATCCTTTTTGGAATGTACCTCACAAGACATCTGCAGCAGCTGGAAAGGCCACAGAAGTACCTCACAAAGAGGATTACTGGCCTCAAACAGATGCCCTATACTGACCGTCTCAAAAAACTCCAGCATTACTCCGTAACATATCACCTACTCCGAGGTGATCTCTGCTTAACATACAAGGCCATGTCAAACCCAGAGCTGTTGGACATGCTACACCTAAAGAAATCCCAATCCCTCCGAGCTACACACTCTAGGGCCCTAAACCTTGGCACCACAATAAACAGGACATGCTGGAGGGATAGATTCCTCTCCCAGAGACTTCCCATACTCTGGAACAAGCTTCCCATCTATGTCAAACAAAGATCCTCATTAACACTCTTCAAGAAAAATCTTGATGAGTGGATGGGAAATAGGAAATTCACCCTGGGCTGCTTGACAGTGGCACAGGAAAATAACTTTCTTGGGTGGCGTAAGCCAGGGAACCTTGTTGGCTAGGCTTACTTAGGCCCTTGGGCTGATAGCCTAGTACTTACATATGAACCTATGAACATATATATATATATATATATATATATATATATATATATATATATATAGGACCCCTACAATTTTTGATAAGTGCCATGGGATCTTTTACATTTACCTGAGCTACAACCAACTCAAGCAGATGGGGCCTCAGTTTAATGTCTCATCTGAAGGACAACACAGTCAGGAGTGTATCACCCCCTTATGCTACACTGCAGGGTCAGTAATCAATCTACCTGGTGTGGGAATAGAACCCACAGCCTTCTGCTCAAAGCTGAGGGTGCTACCTGTTGTTACACTGACACTACTGAAATTTGAGATAGCCTTTGATAGGCCATCATAAGAAAATAGTGAAGTTCTCTACTGACCTCAGAAGGCTATGTGGAAGATCAAATGATATCATCACTGCTCAGATATCTGCTGTTTCTTGTCTGGGCATTTCAGTTTGGAGCCTCTGGCTGAATAGAAGGGGGTTGAAAGCCCTCCCTTAGTAAGAAGCATTTTAGTTTTCCTTGCTTTCATCATCATTACAAGACTGAAGACGTTGGACTGCCAGTACTTTGAAACTACCAAAGTTTAATTGTTTTCAGCTAGCAGACAGGTCATACAGACTGTGTTGTAACCTTCCCAAGGTCCCAGCTATTCTGGAGTTCATATCATTCAGTGCCACCACTTTTCCCTTTTACATCCTTCAGCAAAGCTATTTTTCCTACTCAGTTTCTTTGTCTTAAATGTAGATTTTAGCTTAAGGTTCTGAACGTGTGGAACACCTGATGCCCCTGCTCTTTCAGCAAATGCAAATGCTTTGCATAACCCACTCATGTACATGGGAGGTAAGCCAGTACTTGCCCATAGTTAAAACAATTATGTTAAAGCTTGTTTTAACAATTTAATGAACACTGAATTGTTGAATTAATTTCTAAATGATTATAAAAATTGATCAGTACTACAGTACTACAGTATTACAATGCAAGCATTTAACTTTATAACTCTTTTTCATAAATTTAGCAAGAAGAAGAACAGATTCCGTACCAAAGAGAAAACACCTAACATTGCAAACTCAGAGGTACATTTAAACACCATACTTACACAGTAGAGTGTATGTGTCTGTAATAAGTGATGTGATGTGCCCCTGTGCTATGACTTATGCAGTATATGCACTTCCAGTTTAAATGCAATGAGAGACTGTACCCCAGGTTAGCAATGAATATGTGACCAAGTTAAACTCAATCACATTTTTTATCTGTAAGCTTGTTTAACGTCTTCCATTCTGTCTTTGTTTCTCTTTGTTGGCTATACCTGCAACAACCTGTTGTAAGTTCTAACACTCACCTTGTCTTTTTTTCTCTCTTTTAAGCCATACTGGCATATCCAACCCTACTATTAAGCTGCTATGCTCTTAATACAACCACCCCTACAAAAATTTCAATAGCTGCTTTATTTGGCTTGATTCCTTTGGTGCACCTCACTATAAATCCCTTCCAATTTCCCTGAAACCCCTATACAGAATGATTTAACATAACTAATGTAGTACAAGTGCATCATTCCTGACCAACGTGTCAGCATGCTCTCCTTCTCTATGCCTTATTCTTTTTATTTTCACAAGTCTGCACAGCCATCAGTGGGTTATTCTCATTGCTTGGTCAAAGATTTTATGTGACCTCTAACCATTATTAATTATTTTCTAGACCTCTTCTCTTCCATATCCACTTGTTTCCTCTTTCCTATCCCACTTGTCCCTGACCAGGTCACTCTGCACAGCCCCATTTCTTCCTTAAATTCCTTCTATCCTTTTGTCCACTGGCAAGAATCATCAGGCCTCTGTTTCCCCTTTTCTTCTTTCCACACCTCTTTGCCCAGTTTTTGCTGTCACTTTGTTGCCATTAACTGATTAATCTTATCCATTTCTTCATTTCAAGCTTTATTCATGTCTGACCTAATCCAAATCCTAAGCCCCTCTGTTCTCTCTCACATTATACCTTTCAAACAATGTATATCTATTTTATTTTTTACATTCAGTTTATGCTGGGACCCCCCCCCCCTTGTCCATGGTAATGTGCGAGTGCTGAATAATATCACACCCCTGTATTTGTTTTTTCAACAACCAACTCCAACTTCTGCACCAGCCTAAGAGGCTTAGAGGCTCTATTTAATCTGTGGCTCCTTGCTGTTCCATTTCTACAAGTATCCTGCTCATATCTGTTTACCACTTGGCTGTTTAAACTGTTATTCAGAGGTTATGGAATTGCTTTTTGTTTCCTTATTTATTAATGTTTTGCATCTGTTCATATGTCCAATATTCTTTACATGGTTTAAACTGTGCACATAACATGCTATTAACTTAACTGTTCAAAATGGATTTCATAATACTGTATAGAATATTGTAGTGAACCTCATACTGTGCAGCCATTATTGTAATTCCTAGTCTTTTATCCACCTATATCAACTGGATACCTGATATGGTTTACATGGTCTAAACTGTGCTCATGACATACTAATAACTCAACTATATGAAATGGCTTTCATAATACTATATAGAATATTGAAGCAAAGCTCATACTGTGCAACCATTATTGTAATTTCTAGATTCTTAATCCACCACTATCCACTGAATACCTTAATTCCTGAGCCCTTGCTTCCTTTTTTCCTCTATACTGGTTCTAGGTTGCTAATATACTTGCAAATCTTTACTCTCATAATTATACTTTCACAAGCACCTCTCTTTACGTCCTTTCCCACTCTGCAACTACATACTTTTTACAGGGGTACTGTGCCCTTTACCATCTAACTTACCTCTCTATCTCCTTCTTCATTCCTAGGTAACAGCCCTGTATTTATTTTTCAACAACCATCCCCAAGTTCTACACCAGCCTAATTGGGTTAGAGGCTCCATTTAATCTGCGGATCCTTGCTGTTCCATTACTACCTGTAATCTTCTGATGTATGTTTACCATTTGGCTGTTTAAACTGCACAGTTATTGTTACCCATATTTAGCTGTCCTGCACATCACCAAGACAGACTTGTACTCCTTTCAACTCCCCTTTTTTGCTCTTTCTCCTCCACATTTTATGCTATACTGTAATTTGCTCTATTATTCAAGTTATATGTCTTAGTAACTGGCAACTCTCTCCTGACGATTTTATTTTACCACACCTTGCTTTCTTTTTCCAATAGTCAAAACCCTAACATTCCTTTTTCCTACTTACCTAGTTCACTCTACAATCCAGGTCTTTACTACACACATGCACATACATTCACCTACTTTTCCTTATCCCCTCTCACTACATTTAGACTTTACTTTTTTAATAATAAACATAAAACATCACTGAAGCTGCCAGGGATTACTGACTGTTTCTTGCAGTAAGATGAGCAGCTGTGACTGGGTCTGTTCACCCTCGCTGCACTCGGGCTCACTCCGCTTCCCTACCCTACCCACAATTCCCACCTACCTACACTACTCTTACACTCATGCCTTTCAAAAACTCCTCCCACTAACATTTTTGCCAGTCAAAGCAATCCCTACACTACACAGCATTAGCGGATTTCCTCATACATACATTACATCTCTACTCAACCTAACCTCCTCCTTCTAACCTTCTAATGCATCAAATACTCAATTAGACTACCAACTTAATCCAACACACACACACATATATATATATATATATATATATATATATATATATATATATATATGTATATATATATATATGTGCACACACACACACACACAGATATATATATATATATATATATATATATATATATATATATATATATATGTATATATATATATATATATATATATATATATATATATATATATATATATACACACATATTTTCCACACAATTCAAAGCAGAGAGAATTAATGGTTAACTTTACACAGCAAAGTGAACCAAGACAAGGTAAAGGTATTCCACCCAAAGCAGAGGTACTCGGATAAAATTCAAACATTTATTCATAAGCACTTTCACAGTCATTAAAGACCACTTCATCAGACGTTATACAAAATAAAACAATTTCCTCTATATAAATACATTCAAATTCCAATAAGCCAATCACATCACTTAAATAACGAGTAACCTAGCAACAAACGAATCACACTACTATTCTCCTAATTTCATATGTAAATGCATTGCTATGTTCTTAAAACATCTATAATTTGTTTGTGTCTTTTGGCTTTTCCCAGTTAGGGGTCGCCACAGTGGAACTCCGGTCCACTAATGATTGGTAGTTGATTTTTACGTGTCGAGTTACCAGCCCTGACGCACAACCTTCAACGAAGGTACGCCCATTCACGCATGTCTCCACACAGAAGATGCTCTAGCTGAGAATCGAACTGGACAGCGTCTTAGTGTGAGGCGACAACACTACCGCAGCACCACCACTGCGGAACTCTTAAAACATCTATAATAACTATACTAAATACATGAATCAGTTTTGTGATGTATAAAAACATTTTTAACATATATAAACAATCTAAGAGATATATAATCAGTGTAAAAAGCATTTGTAGCATTGTTACATTTGTTACATATTATCAAAGAAGAGTGATGTACACAAACCTTCTTAAAGGTAAACTGTCACATTATATGTTCATAGGTTCATAGGTTCATAGGTAGGTACTAGGCTCTCTGCCCGAAGATATTTATAAGCCTAGCTGGAATGTGTTGGCTTTCGCCGCCCCCTTAGATTAGTTCCCTGTGCCTCTGTCCAGCAGAGTCATTGAAGTGATCCCTGGGGTAAACTTTCTGTTTCCAATCCACTCGTCAAGGTTTCTCTTGAAGAGTGTTAGCGAGGAGCTCTGCCTAATGTAGATTGGAATCTTGTTCCAGAGCATGGGAAGTCTCTGGGACAGGAATCTATCCTTACAGCACATCCTATTTATTGTTGTGGTGAAGTTTAGATCCCTGGAGCGTGTGGCTCGAGGGGATATGGTTTTCTTTAGGTGGAGCATGTCCATCAATTCTGGGTTGGACATGGCCTTGTATGTCAGGCAGAGATCACTTCTAAGTAGGCTGTATGCAACCAAGTACAGCTGGAGTTTCTTCATTTGAGCTGCATAGGGCATCTGCTTGAGTCCAGTGATTCTCTTGGTGAGGTACTTCTGTGGTCTTTCCAGTTGTTGCAGGTGTCTTGTAAGGCACATCCCAAATGACGCATTGTACTCTATGATGGGTCTGATGAGTGATGCATAAAGGGGCCCAATGACCTCTTTCAATCTGGATACAGACCCTTTTGTGATGAAGTGGGACACATAGAAGGATTTTCTAACCACTTTGGCAATGTGATTATCAAAGGAGAGGTTACTATCTACTTGGGACCCCAGATTCCTTATTATGTCTCCCATATTTAGGGGGCTACCACCTATGTTATAGCTTGTGGGTACTTTGTTTTTTCCAAAGGGGATGACTATGCACCTTTTGGCATTTAGCTTGAGGCCATGGTTTTGACATCAGGTATCTGTCTCAGTGAGACCCTTTTGGAGGATGTCTGTGTCAGCTGGAGAGTCAATTATAGCCCCTAGTTTGCAGTCGTCTGCGAACTTAGTCATCCATAGTCCTCCTGTACTTGCCTGTACCCCTGAGAAGTATATGCCAAACAGGAGGGGTCCTAGGACTGAGCTCTGGGGAATGCCACTTGTAACTGGTTTAGAGTCAGACCTAGCTCCCGCAACTCTTACCATGTGGGTTCCGTCTGTGAGCCAGTTGACAACCCATCTCGTGACGTAGGTGTTTTCATGTTCAGGCTGATGAGCTTATCTATAATACCTGAGTGGGGAATGGTGTTGAAGGCCTTTGTGAGGTCTAGGTAGGCTGTGTGGACCACCTTTCCCTTGTCTATAGCCTTGGTAACTGTCTCAAAGAAGTCCACCAGGGTTAGGAGGCATGATCTACCCTTAACAAAGCCGAACTGGGTAGGGTCCAGTGTTTGGAGGTTCCCAATGTCTCTGTTAATGAGATCCATGATGATGCGCTCCATAGCTTTGCAGACCAAGCTAGTCAGGCTTATAGGGCGATAGTTCCTGGGGATTGAAGTGGCTCCACCTTTGTGGAGTGGAATAACCATTGCTGTGTGTCACTCTGTGGGCACATAGCCTGTGGAGAGACTGAGTTTAAAGAGTGTGTTTAGGTGAGGAGTTAGTTCATCTTTGAGCTCATGTAGGACGCAGCCTGGGACACCATCTGGTCCCATTGATGTTGTGTTTTTGGCTTTGGAGAGAGCTGTTTTAATCTGAGTGTCTGTGATTTCAGGGGCGCTACATTCTTCTGGTATAGTTATGGGCCCTTTTGGGGGTGAGAGAGGGATGAAGTTTGCACTGAACCTGTCTGCCAGGATGTTGGCTGTATCGGTCGGTTCAGTGTATTTTGTGTTCTGTTCATACATTGATACATCAAATAAGTTCCGTCATCCAGACTTACACAGAGAATATTTATTTCACGCTGAAGCTACATGTAGAACCCCTAACATTGTATATTTAGCGGAGTGCCAAACATGCCATTGTTTTTACGTTGGCAAAACGAATAGACCTTTTAAGGACAGGATTCATGAACATTTATATAACATTAGGAGACGCTGTGATAATAATGCACTGGCAAAACATGTCATCAGATAAGATGATAGTCATTATTTTCTTTTTAAGGCTCTTGAGGTCATAACACCTAGTATTTGAAAAGGAGACATCAGGAGCCACACTGAATTTAGAGAGAACAACTGGATTATCATCCTCAGAGCTGACAGGGGTAGTGGGTTAAATGAGAGGGCCTCCATAAAACCTTTTTTAAATAAACAGAGAATACAGAAATGAAATATCTTTAAATAAACAGAGAATACAGAAATGAAATATTTTATATGCATCTATCATTTATTTTATATATATTCCTGGTATATTTTTATAATATACATTTTATAGTTTTTTATTATGTGCTTTTTGATGCTTCATATGGTTTATATACACCTTTTTATGTATACATTTGTGATTTCTGAAATATATACTGTGTGTATTTGGATATGCAGTTGAAATTTACATGTAGGTTTATTGGTTTATATGCATATTTCTTTAAGAAATCAGTACACCAATTTTAAGTTTCATGTTGTGATTGGATGATTAGGATTTGAATTGTTATATATAAAGACCATTTTTTATGCTGCCATTATGTGGTCTGATGAAGCTTATTGGCGAAAACGCTTACCGTGTGCACTTGAAGGAATAAAAGGTTTATGTTTTTATACCATTTGGTACAGCTTGGTTGCATCGTTGTGGTATTTGCTATATTCAGTGTATTTTGTGCCATTCTGCACTAACTCCGAGCAGATCTGAGAATTGCCACTTAGATTCTTGACATAGCTAAAGAATGCCTTGTGGTTATCTTTGAAGTCCATGGCAATTTTTCTTTCGTAGCTAGCCTTGGATGATTTTATGAGAGAACGTAGTTTCTTGCTGATACTGATCAGGGATGTCTTCCCTTCTTGGGATTTTACTCTTTTCTGTACTAGTTTCCTCCTTCTATTGTATAGCTTGTTTATGGTAGGGGTCCACCAGACTAGTTTCATTTTCTTGGAGGAGTGAGTATTGGTTTTGCTTGGGATAGCATGATCCATGCATTCTTGTAGGTGCCCGTAGAGTGCATTAGTAAAATATTTTGCAGCTTGGAGAGCGTTATCCTTTAGCATGGGGGCTTTGAAACTTCCCACATCGGTCTTAAGTAACATGAAGTTTGCTTTTGAAAAGTTTTTCATGGTGGTTTCTTTGACCGGGGGTGGTGGCGGAATGTGGATATAAAGAGTGATTAGTTTATGGTCAGATCTAACCAACGAGAGGATGACGTCCTGTGTGGAACACCGGTCACCCATGTTGGTGATGACCAGGTCCAATATGTTGTCACCTCTGGTGGGGGTGTTGACCAGTTGATCCAGGGCATTTGAGTTTATAAATTCTAGGAAATGTTGGGCAAGGGAGTTTGTACTTGAGTATTTCTCCAAGTTAATGTTTGGGTAATTGAAATCACCCAATATCAGGGTGTTTGGTAGGACCTTTATGTTTCCCATGCTTTCCAGGAATGTGGCGTGAGGGTCCTGGGACATGGTGGGTGATCTGTAGCAAGCTATAATTTGAATAGCAGTTTTGCTCATTGGTAGTTGCACATGGATGATCTCTGAAGCATCGTGCTGTGCCACTAACCTGGATGTGTGGGTTTCCTTGATGAATATGGATACTCCCCCACCTTTTGTATTTCGGTCCGGGTTTTGTGGCCGAAACGTATGATATGAGTTGTAGCCTGGTAGTGCTGGGGTGCTCTCTGGAGCCTTAAACCAGGTTTCTGTTACTGCACATATATCTATTTTCTCCATATTGAGGAGTGCCTCGAGTGTATGCATTTTGAGGTTTAGACTTCTGGCATTGAGTAGCATTACCTTCAGTTTTTTGTTACTTGTGCTATTTACGGCGGTCGGTTTGTCTTTTGAGCCTTGCTTAAAAAAGGCACTATGGGGGTGGCAAGAGTCTTGGCCAGTATTCGAAAGCCTAAGGGTGATGGGTCTACCTGACAACACCGAAGCACTACAACACCGACAACGAAATCACCGACACCACATAACCGAAAGTTCACAAACACGAAACCTCACATGTCCGACACGCCACAATCCCGACAATCAACAAACAAAACAAATCCCCTGTCCAAAAAGCACACACACAACACAAGCACACCAAAATCCTTACAAACCCACACGAAACCTTACATACACAACTATCTATAACCTTAACCCAAACCCTAACCCTAAGGTCCATCACTATCACACACTCACCTAACCCGCGCCCTAACCCTAACTCACTTAACCCGCCCCTAACCCTAAAGACTGTCACTATCGCACACTCACCTAACCTGCGCCCTAACCCTAACTCACTTAACCCACCCCTATCCCTAGAGTCCGTCAATATTGCACACTTACCTTACTCACACCCTAACCCTAACGTCCGTCACTACCGCATACTTACACAGCCTTTTCACATGTCGGTGTTCTCAGAGTCGGGGTTTTCATCCGTCAGTCATCTCAGTTTTCGATCTTCTGGTGTCAGTGTTCTCATCGTCGGCATTGTCAGCTTTCGGTGTTGTCAGGTAGACCCAGGGTGACAGGTGCAAGCCGTCTCTAGCGAAGGAGCGTGGCTTGCCGAGCATGTCATCCCAGGCTGACAGACACTGGATCCCCTTTGAATGACACGAGAAACTTAGCCAAGTGTTAAAATTGATCATTTTTTTCTCTGTACCATGATATCATTCTTGGTGAGGGTAGGATGCTACTCAGGGTCAGGGTCATACTGGCCTAGGCTACATGATCAGAGAGCTCCTCCATGTCTCTTTTCATGTAGTCCAGGGAGGTATGGCTCAGGTCATTCACACCAACATGGACAATGACAGAGATTACAAATATTTGTACTTATTCTGGAGTGACCTGAGTGCTTGTTTTATGTGGCGGATCCTGGCACCTGACAGGCAGCTAACAGTTTCCTTCTCCTTGTTCAGCCTAGTGAGTGGGACGTCAGTGTGCCTGACTGTAGAGTCACCTATTACTAGTGTGTTGGGTATGTTATTTTGCGATAAGGGCTGTGATTGCATGGCACACTGGTTTTGTGAAGTATGTGTTTCATGGTTTGTGTTGGGGGTGGAGGTTGCTTGGATGTCTGCTTTGAAGATCTCTGTTGCTTTTGAAGATTTTTATTTAGAGCCTCCGAGTATGTTTTCATGTATTTATGTGTGCTTTTTGCCGGTGCTGGTTTCATAGGTCTGTGTGAGACTAGTGGTGTGATGCAAGTAATTCCCTTCTCCTCTTGACTGCCTGGTCCAGTCTTGGGTTGAGAAAGCTTAGCCTCCAGTTTGGCTGTATAATTGCATCTCTCGCATGTATTAGCGTTTGGTGGAAGGAGGAGAGGGTTGTCTGTGTACATGAGACAATTGTAACATTGCCTCAAAATACCCAGATCCACCTGCTGGACCGGAGAGTACACCTGAAACTGCCTTTTGGACATGCCTGAATAGGTACAGTGAACTGTTTTACTGACTGGCTGGTAAAGGTCGCATAGAGAGCCTTGTCCTTCTCTACAGTATAGGGAGGGTCTAGTGCTAAGGTTTATTAGTGCTTGCTATGAGTTTTGAGCAAGTTCTGGGATGAGAAGTGAATGGTTTGAGTGGTTAAGTTGAAAGTTTGTCTAGTTCCAAGGGAAAAATTGAAGAGTTTGTGGAGCCGGGAATAGTTATACCCTAGCTAACCAGAGCTGCCTGGCACGCAAAACCACACAAATGCAGGTTTTATAGCAAGGAAATGAAAGAGATAGAAATTAGCCCAAAATGACCAACAAACTGCTAATTTCTGGGCTGAAACCACTCCTCCAGGAACAGATAGGCTGCTCAAAGCTCCCTCTCTTACAGTGAACAGAGAAACTTCCTTCTATCCAAGTAAGGTATGGGCAAACATAGAAACTTGTAACACAGCCCTGAATTCAGCACTAACCTGAAAACTGGGCTATACTAGCTTAGAAAGTGAGAAAACAAGTATTTTTTTTTTTCAGAAAATAAAGCAGATACAATCAAAAAACACTTTAAATGTACAGAAGTGGCTATCACACTTGAGTGTGTAGCCTACAACAGTTAAACAGGTAATTTAAACACAAAAACAACTTTGTTAAAGTGCGGGCAGTAAAATAAGTACAATATGTAGCTGAAACAAGCTTTTTAAATCACAGAAACTCTAGAAAATCTGCGTTTTAGGAGGAATTAGCTAAAGGCAGCAAGAAAATGCAGAAAAATGATACTTGATCACTCCAAAGTCTCTCTTTTGTCTCTCTGCTGCTTTAGACCTCTGCAGGGCACCAGGCAGGAGCTTGCTGAGCTGTATACTAGCCCAAAAACCTTGCAAATGTGGGTTTTATAGCAGGGAAATGAAAAAGATAGAAATTAGCCCAAAATGGCCAATAAACTACTAATTTCTGCACTGAAACCACTCCTCCAGGGACAGATAGGCTGCTCAAAGCTCCCTCTCTCACAGTGAACAGGGAACTTCCTTCTATCTAAGTAAGGTATGGGCAAACACAGAAACTTGTAACACAGTCCTGAATTCAGCACTAATCTGAAAACTGGACTGTACTCGCTTAGAAAGGAGGGAAAACAAGTATTTTTTTTTGTTTTTCTTTTTCAGAAAATAAAGCAGATACAATCAAGAAAACACTTTAAATGCACAGAAATGGCTATCACACTTGAGTGTGTAGCCTACAACTGTTAAACAGGTAATTTAAACACAAAAACAACTTTGTTAAAATGTAGGCAGTAAAATAAGTACAATATGTAGCTGAAACAAGCTTTTTAAATCACAGAAACTCTAGAAAATCGGCATTTTATGCAGAATTAGCTAAAGGCAGCAAGAAAATGCAGAATAATGATACTTAATCACTCCAAAGTCTCTCTTTTGTCTCTCTGCTGCTATAGACTCTGCAGGGCACCAGGCAGGCGCTTGCTGAGCTGTAATTAATAGCTTTATCTAATCACAACACCAATTTATTTAGTATAGTTATTATGGATGTTTTAAGAACATATCAATGTCTTTACATATAAAATAATGAGGATTGTAGTGGGATTCATTTCTTGCAGGTTACTAGTTATTTAAGTGATGTGATTGTTTTATTGGGATTTGAATTTATATATATAGAGGCAATTGTTTTATTTTGTATAATGTCTGATGAAGCAGTCTTTAATGACTATGAAAGTGCTTATGAATAAACGTTTGAATTTTATCTGAATACCTCTGCTTTGTGTGAAATACCTCTGCCTTGTCTTGGTTTGCTTTGTTGTATAAAACTTCATATACATACTTACTACATCTCTTCCATTTACCCCACCGCCTCCATCTCTACTCATAATGTAAGTTTAACAAGCCTCCATCCAGGTTACAATAAAATAATACTATGCCCTCAACACCACATACACCCCTGTTCATCTTTTTCCATGCTCTACCCTTTCTTATCCTTCTTCAACTAACATTGTATCATACATCTGATGTTAACCCTCCTATTTCTTCTGCAACATCAATTACTCCTATCTCAGAAAAACTCGAAACGTTACTAAAACATATCAACAAGTCTATTTCACACATCCACACTAATCTTTCCAAAAATCAAACTCCTAACTTATCACTCAAAATTTACTAAATCTCAGTTTTACTTGATTAAATCCCCTCTTATACACAAACTATTTTCCACCTATTTCTCTTTCATCTCCCTTGCTGGTGACATTCACCCTAACCCAGTCCTCTGCATTACCCCAACTCCATCCCCTACGCTATTAAACTCATCCCTAAGCAAGAATCTAAAACTCATTACCCTTAAGTTTCACAGCATCTGCAATAAAATCTCAGACTTCCATGCCTGGACAGCACTGCATACTCCCAACTTCGTACCTGCCACAGAAACCTGACTAAAACCTGAAATAAAAGACACTGAATTGTTATCCCAGGATATAATATGATTAGACAGGACAGATTACACAAGAAAGCTGGTGGTATCACATTATTCCACACTAGTCACCTCACTATAACCAAATATTCAGGTCCTATCCCCAAATTTGACAATATAGAACTTCTGATTACCACTTTAAAATGAACACTTCCAAAAACCTATGCATTGTAGTCATCTATGTTCCTCCAGGATTTAACATCACTACACTTGAAAATATCTTACATCAGATCACAACATGAAACTATCATTCTCTGTGACATTAACATAAACTGGCTAAATCTAACACAATCTCTCCTACTTGCTCTATTAATCTCTATAACTTTATACAAATTATATAATCCCCTACAAGACATGATAAAAACTACAAATCAAGGATCCATTCTTGATTAGATCCCAGTGCTGGAATCCTAGTAAATTCACACAAACCGATACTCTCCCCAATGCACTAAATGACCACTTACCATTACATAGCATCAGAATATCTAAATATCTGTCCAACAAATACTTCTACTAGACAATCCATAATTTATCTAAATTTAATCTAGAATCTTTTCTATATATGCTAAACTCTATAAAGTGGACTACCCTAAAAACTCGTCCATTAGATTAAGCTGTTAATTACTTCAATACCAAATTCTTAGACATACTTAATAGCTTAGCTCTATCTCAGAGTAAACAAACCAAAATAAGTCATGGCCCATGGCTATCCCATTCTACCAAGCAACTAATGTCCCTTAGAAATAAAGCAGGGATGAATGGCAAAAAAAAAAAATAACACCCAAGACAACTATTACATTCCCGAGAACTTCTAATGAAGTTAAAAAACTTATTACAACGGATAAAATTCTGTACCTACCAGCAATTAAATTACTCTCAAAACCCCAGAAAATTCTGATCAACAGTCAACTGACTTATTAAACCAGGCACAAAACAAAATCCTATCCCATTCCCAGATAAATATCCTGAACAAATTTCCATCCTCCTTAACTCTCATTTCATTGACAGCATATCTCACCTAGAGCATTCCTCTGCTAATAATACACCTTTACTAAATAATGTTATTTCTGATGTCAAACAATATTCTTGTACTACTGTTCTTACCTTTACACTTCATCCAGTGTCTACCAGCCATGTAAAAGACTTCTACAAAAACTCAAACCTTGTACTAATTCACATGATAACCTCCCAGCTGAGTACCTTAAGCTTTCCACTGAAGCCATAGCCTACCTAGTCAGTATTCTTATCAACAGGTCAATTACTGAATCTCATGTCAAAGCATCTGGAAAAAGTCCTATATTATCCCACTACACAAAGGAGGTAACTGTTCTGATTTATCTAACTACTGCCCCATTGCTATTGTACCACCTTTGTATAAAATATTGGAAAAATGTATCCATATACAACTCATTAAATACCTTCTACATAATCTCCTTTCCCCCACTCAGCATGGCTTCAGACCTAATCACAGCACTGCAACTCCCCAATATCGTTCATGGATATCATAAATCATGCTAGAGATTCTGGTCAGCTTGCATCTACATTATTTTTAGACCTCTCAAAAGCATTCAGTACTATTTCACATACTAAATTACTACATCAACTTACTTCAGTTGGTCTCACACCCATCTGTCTTGCATGGTTCACAATTTATCTATCAGACAGACAGCAGTAAGTAAAATGTCATGGGTCACTTTCTCCCTTCCTGACAATTATCACAGGAGTACCCCAGGACTCCATCCTTGGACCTTTTTTGTTTAATATCTTCATAAACAACCTACATTCCTCCACCTACCAAGCCTCTTTAATCCAATTTGCTGATGATTCTACTATTATCTGCATAACTAATAACTTAGCTGACCTTCAAAAATACTCAAGAAGCTTTCTCATCTGTTCAACTCTGACTAAACAACTCTCAAATGCATCTTAATTCTAACAAATCTAAACTCCTATTCTTTGTCCCAAACAGCCTACAAAGATATAAAACAAATTCAACATTCATTCCTTAAATATCATACCGATTGAAAAGTGTCCCATACACTGAGCGGGTTCCTATCAGCTGACCGAAGACGCAGGTTAGTGAATGCGACTTGGTCGAGCAGTAAATGCCGAAACGGCAAAATATCAAAGCAGCATGTAAGCAAATTCTTTCCCTGAGAAAGAATTTGTTTGGCCACTTTGGCAGTTTGCCGTTTTCGGCACTGTAGTGTGGTCTCAGAGTTGGTATATTTAAGCAGGGGGTGTGTGGGGGGTGAAGCCACCCACTTAATATCATGTATTAAAGTGTTTTATTTTTTTTTTTTGTTGGAACAGCTATTTTTTTCCCTTGGAAAAAATCGTTGTTCTGACAGTTCGATTTTGTAAGCTTTCACTTATATGTGGTTGATGAATCACCATTTGCTAACCTAAGCGTTCGGTGATCTAATATAGACCCTCAGCTGCTATGTGTAATTACTGATGATAACTTAAAATTCGAACTCTATATACAAAACAGCATAAAAAATCATTAAAAGTTAGGTAGGCACTAGAGACATACACCTTTTCTTAACCAGTCTACTAGAATCGCTCTTGCTAATACTTATTACCTTCCCTCTTGTATGGCGCCAATATCTTTACTAATCTTCAGACCGCTCTTATAAAAACTTGAAACCTGCTATAATAAAAATGCAAAATTTGCCACAAACTCTTCATATTCCACTCATCACTGCAATACAATTCAATCATTAAAATGGCTGGAGCTCCCACAACAACTCACTTACAACTCTTAACAGCCCACAACATTATCTACAGGCGGACTGCCTGTCCTGTACTAACATCTGTTCTTTCTACCTATCTCCCTAATAGATCTCTAAGAGACAAAGGCAAACAACTTCTTTCTGTACATAAGCCCAGCAAAACTGCTGGAAAATCCCTATATCCCTATTCCACTGCCAAAGCTTGGAAAAAACTTCCCACAAACATTAGATCAAACAACTTCCTCTCATTTAAAATCACTCTAAAGGAATACTTCAGCAAAGCAATGATCTGTTCCTGCTCTAACCCTACTCGACTACCTCAAACTACCTTTTCACTATATCTAATTCTGCTTCCCTTACACCCTTCTTCTCCCCCTTTCAACTTTTTATTTCTCCATCTACTGTCTGTAATAGGCCTAAATTTCTCTCTGATATCTCTGATATCTCCGTACCCCACTACCTTCACACCCCAACTATTTTCTATATCTCACTCTATCTCCTTCTTTCTGCTCTTATATTATCCTCATTCCTTTCCCAATGTAACCCTCTTGCTCTGTGTCCCTTTCTCATCCTTTACCCTGTTTTTCTCCACTCGTGTTTCACTGACTGTCACAACCATAAGCGGATCTACTTTGAAAGCTCAAAACTTCAAACTTCATATGGTCGAGACCATGTGATCAAAGATTTGAAACTTCGAAACTGCAATAAAAAATAAAACAACTTTTTTTTTCTGCATTTTTGCAGGGGGGCAAGCCCCCATGCACCCCCATGGGAAGAATGCACCACACCCCCTGCTAATTAAATATACCAACTCCAAGATCACACTACAGTGAAGAGAATGGGAAATGTCCAGTTCCACGCTATACAGCAATCTCCATTTAAACTGTTCGAAGTTTCAAAACCTTGATCATATTATCTTGACCATATGAAGTTTGAAATTTTGAAACTTTGAGCTTCCAAAGAAGACCCCCATAACCATATAACTATTGTCTTACAGTCCAATTTCCTCCTATAATAATGTATTATATTTATCATAATATTTTCATTTTGGTCTTCCCATTTTTTATTTTATACTTTTATTGTCTTAACTTCTGTATTAATATTCCTTGTCACATGTATTTGGAGCTTTTTCCCCGGGCCTCTTCTAGTAATAAAATGTCAAATAAATAAATAAAATACATTTTATATTCTTTATCCACTTTTCCCACCAAACCACTTCCTGTTATAGTCTTCTTTCCAGCATACTTCTCCCCATTGTTCTCACATTTCCCTTGCCTCTACCCCTTTGCAGATTCTCAGATTATCATAATGTGCAGTGAACCAAGTTTTCCTCATCTTTTTCTTGTTTCATCATTTCCTTTATTAGTGATCATTATGAACCACTCCCATCTTCATCCTTTCCCCATCAATTGCCATCTCTCTTCTTACTTGCCACCAGATAGCCTCTGATATCAGACATCCCCATCCCTAAGATATTGAGTGTTTGGCCCACTCTTCTTCTTTCCCATAATGGAACTCATCACATTCACCTTTAGCCTGTTAACTAATGCACTTGATGTCTGAATTGGATTAAGAAGCATTCTACATGTTGTATCATTGGCAAACTCATTTATTCTGCCTGTTTATTGGTTTTCCAACCTGGAACACCTTATGTAGGGCCCTGCATGTTTTCTGCAATACTTTATAGTTTTTGTTCTACTGTTTTTAACACATTGCATACCTTTATCCCTTAATATTTCATAACTAGCCTCCAAATGGTATAGTCCCCAGTGACATCTTATTATAAGCACACTTAATTATACCATTTTATTCCATTTACATTTAAATCTTAATTGCCTCACATAGTCTTCATATATTTTTCATAGCCTTAGAAGATTTTATTTTAGTTTAGTCTGTAATCAGAATTCTGACCTAAGGAAGCAATAAAAAGTGCTCCCATTACCATATTTCCGTAATACAATACTTTACAAGACCATCTGACCAACACAACAAAAAGGAGTACAAATGATAGTTCTTCCTGGTCCTGTTTTCCATTGTTTCTCCATCAGAAAGGGAATTCTGAATACTCTCATTCTTAGATCTCTGTACAAGGCAGAAATCTATTTCCTGCAATGGTCTTCCACTCCTGAATGGAAAATCATACTCTTCACAGTTAAACAGTGAAATAAAAATAGGGTATGCATTACTTTACTCTTTCCTCAAACCACCATCAAAAATGTATGTAATTACTATAGGTTCTCTTCTGCTGCCCTTCCACTTACAGACCCTCTTTGCTATTCTGCCATCAAATCTGGAACTATACACTCTGTTGTCTTCATCTACATATTTTCAAAAAAATTGTGTTAGCATTTATGTGGGAAACCACTTAATTACAATGATTTTCTTTATGTTTCTTCCTCCAGCTGAAAGCTCCACTCACCATACTTTGTTAAAAAAAACTTTATTCCTGCAGGACCTCCTGTTTCATGTTTCTGTATCCACTGAAAATCCTCTTCTCTTGCTGATTCCCACATCTGCAACTTTGTCTTCTTATGCTAAGGTTTTCCCTGAGTTTCACCCAGCATGGATACCAGCCAAATTATCCTACATTTTATCCTTACTTTGTTTTTCCCAATACTGTAAATCTCCTCTTAACATTTAGAGAACCTCCTTCTGTAGCCCTTCCTTGCACATACATTTATTTCAATATTTGTTTTTATCTCTAACATTTCAGATTATCTCCTTCTCCTTTAACCTCCATGACAGAAATTCACTACCTTACTGCTCAACCTAAAAAATATTCTGCCTCCTCAAAAGGCACCTTTTCACCACTGTTATCTCCCTTTCCACAATCCATTGCCTCGGCTTTTCCTGCTCTATTGTCACTTCCTCTTTTTGTCATCCCCTGCATCATCCACATATTTCCTTTTCTTCGGTACCCATAGTCCTCTAACCTTACTTTCTTTCTCTGTGTTTCTCCTCAGATATCCATCCCGGTCCACCTCTTCACCTCTCCTGGCAGTCTGCACTGTGTCTTACCATTATATCTTTTCTAGTATATCCTGCCTTGGATTTCTCTCTGTAACCTCATGTTTCAGTCATGCTAACATATTTATCCATTCCACATCCATATGCCAACCATTTCTACCCTCTCCTCTTCCATTCTAATTACCATTGTGGACATACATAAGTTGAATCAAGAGATAATGGTCCCTGATCTCACACCCAACTGCCACTGTAGCTAAGCACCTCCTACCCAAGCTACATGTCACTTTAACTTAAAATACTTGACTGACTCTCCAGCATATGTCAAATCATCTTTGTATTCCCCAGATTTTTCCCTCTATGATCAAAGTTTTTATTACCCTTGAGTGTAGTTGTTTTATCTGAAGCTTTCTTTCTCTGGATTTACAGTAACCTAAAATCAGACACCACTTTCCACCCCCTTACTTGCTTCCTTCTCATTTATCATTTTATTCTTTATTTTTATTTTTTTTACTTTTATTTCACAGGTGGATGAGCTGAACCAAATGTGTATCAGTTACAACCAGTTAATACAAAAATCAAAATAAAAGTATCAAATATTACAGCAACATTGCTTACATATAACATATAACAACCGTTTTGGAAGTAAGAGAGAATAAAAAACCCTGATCACATTAACAAAGAGGCACTTGCCAATTGCTTGGATTCTATAGCCGAGTAGAATCTGCTGCTTCATTTTGACCCAGATAAATTTTACATCACTACCAGGATATAAGTGACAGCAAATGGGTCTCATGCAGATTAACAAAGGCAGGTTGCAGACCTCTCTTTCAGTAGAAGTAACATTCACTAGAAACAGTTTTCCAAGATGGAAACTTTAGGTCAGCATAGTCAAAAGGTTTAAAGACAATGCTTATATCTCACGGAGTATGGAAGCAATGGAACACGAAGTATAAATTATAAGAATGACTTTCAAAAACTTCCTCCAATAGGTCTACAGTCAAAGTAGTCTCTGTGTTTAAGCAGGATTATATGGCTTAAAAGTGTACAACAACAGATGATTAAGTCAGTCCCATATAATACAGTGGATACAAGATACTCCATTACTTGCGGAACTGGCATAACATCCACAATGAGAGACATGATCCTATATTATATGGCAACTCAAGATCGCTTTAAAAGATAAGATTTTGTAGTGTAATATATCTTAGCTCCTTAAATGTTAGACAAATCCTCATTTGAGGGTAAATTACTATTAGAAATTGTCCATGCAATGAAGGCTTAGAGAATGGGGTGAATGAAATGTCCTGCTTTGCTTCTAGAAAAAAATAAACTGTTTATGAAAGGTAGTGCAAAGGCTGTACTACTGACATTTTGGTTAGCAGACTTTGGCTGCCCTGGCCATAATGGTGTTATCAATGTTGCCTTTTTGTTACTGCTTTTAGCAGCACATTGGCATCAGAAATGAAGAAGGCAAGATATAGTGGCTGCATGGCATTGCAAAGGTAATTATAGTCTGTGTTAGGGGAAGAGGGGAACCTGAAACAAATCAGTGGAAGTAGATGGTACAGATGTGAGACAAACAGTCCTATATCTGGCCAGTCCCACTTTTTTACCATCTCTAGTAACAAAAGTCCTGTCCAGAGATCTACTTTGAGACACTTTCTTCTTTACTAGAATGTCTGCTGTTTACACTTCTGATTTGGAGTATGAATTACTTTCATAAATTATGTTTAAGTGAATTGCTTGCACCCATATTATCACTGCTAACCTGCTCAGCTGTAAGAATGTTTGTTTATATAGCACTATATGGGTGGGTTGCTGGTTACTCTCTACAAGCCACCTGGCTAAAGGACTGCCATTTTTTTGCTTATATTTTAGGTGAAAGAACTGTTGGAGATTTTCATGTTCCAACTTTAAAATAAATGTTGTGCTTAGCATGGGTTTATTGTATATTCATAGGATAAGATTATAGTATATTACAAGGCTATCGACCCGGAGGTAATTTTAAGCCTAGACGTTTCAACTCAATGTAATACCGTAAAAGTACTAGTCAATACCCAAGACTGCATTTAGTGATGTTTGCCTATGTCCAGGAGGGTTGTAGACCCTATCCCTGGTAGGGATTTATGGTACCCCATCCACTTGTCCAGGATCCTCTTGAACAGTGCCATACAGGTGCTCTGTTTCACATTAATCGGTAGCCTGTTCCAAAGACATAGCATCCACTGGGAGATAAATCTGTCCCTCCAGCAAGTCCTGTTTAAGTCCCAGGCCATATTTAAGTCCCTGCAGCAGGCATCCCTAGACCCATATGATTTACAGATATGCAGTAAGTTTATTAGCTGTGGGTCTTGGATTGCTCTGTAAGCCAGACATGAGTCTCCCCTAATAAGTCTAAGCATTACAGAGTATAGTGACAGGGACTTTAGTCGGTCCATGTAAGGGACATGGTGGAAGACCTTGATGTTCTTTGTTAGAAACCTCTGAGGTCTCTCTAATTGCTGCAGGTGCTTAGTACGGTACATACTGAATGGGATGTTATACTCAATTATGGGCTGGATAAGTGCTGACTTTGGGGGGGGGTTATAACCTCTTTTGCTCTTGAGGTGATGCCTTTACTAATTAAGTGAGCTACATGGAAAGCTTTCTTTACAACAGTAGACACATGGTGGTTGAAGTCAAGGCTGCGGTGAACCTGTGAGCCCAGGTCTCTTACCACTTCATGGGTACTTAGGGTATTGTTGTGAACTGATAGACTGAAGTGACACTGTGCCAAAGTGAATGATGATGCATTTCTTTGCATTCAGTTTCAGACCATGAGTAATATACTAGTCGATGGTCTGTGTGAGACCCTCCTGGAGTATACTGACATTATTTGGGGATTCAGTGATTGCACCCAGTTTGCAGTCGTCTGCAAATATGGTCAGCCACAACCCTTTAGTTTTGTCCTGAACTTCTGAGAAGTATATACCAAACAGTATGGGGCCCAGCACTGACCCCTGTGGCACCCCACTGGTAACAGGTCTACTGGTTGATGTGGAGTCCCCCACTTTGATGGTGTGCATCTGGTTTGTGAGCCAGTTGGCAACCCATCTTACAATGAAGAGGTTTACATTCAGTTTGCTAAGTTTAGCTGAATGTGGGACTGTGTTGAAAGCCTTTGCAAAGTCAAGGTATGCTCTGTGCACAGATTTGCCCATCATCATCAATGGCCTTGGTCACACTTTTAAAGAAATACACCAGATTTAGCAGGCAAGATCTGCCCTTCATGAAGCCAAATTGGGTAGGATCCAGGGTTTGGAGGTCATCTATGTCTTTATTTATGAGGTCCATAATGATACGTTCCATGACCTTACAGATGAGGCAGGTCAGGCTTATGGGTCTGTAATTCCATGGGTCTGTTGCTAGGCCACCTTTGTGGAGGGGAGTAACTGTAACTCTTCTCCATTCCACAAGAACAAAGCCTGTGGTTAGGCTATGATTGAAAATTGTACTTAGTGGTGATGCTAGTTCATGTTTTACCTGTTTAGAAGACAGTCTGGGATGTCGTCTGAGGAGAGTTCTTTTCCATTGTTGGGTCCTTGTCTTTGTTTTCTTGGACAGCAAATTTTTGCATTTATTGTAGAGTTTATTAATGCCAGAAGTCCACCATGTCAGTTTGAATTTACTTGGGGCTCTGCCTTTGACTCTATCTGGTACAGTCAAGTTTATACACTTTAGTTAGTGTAAGCTTCGGCAAAGTTACCACTTTCAGCTTCGGGGGGAGCTTGGAATGAATTTATACCTTCACCTAGAAAGGTATAGTTGGCCTTGGTGCAGTTTTTTAGTCTGATTGCACCGTCTGTGAGTTCTGGTGTTAGTGTCAGTTCGAAGGTGACTGATTTGTGGTCAGCTTTAACTAATGAGGGTCCAACAGTTGCAGCAGTGCACCTGTTTGACATGTTGGTGAGGACCAGATCTAGAATGTTTGTTCCTGTTGTCGGGGTATGGACAATTTGCTCCAGGGTATTTGAAGCAACTTTTGTGCTAGTGAGTTTGGGCTAGAGTCGGTTTCCTAGTTGATGATGGGATAACTGACATCCCCCATAACCAGTGTGTTCAGTAAAATTTGGATTGTCTGCTGTTTGGTTAAGTAGGCTTCATGGGTCGTTACCCATGGAGGAGGATCTATAACTGCCTAAGACTTGAATGGGGGTCTTAGCCACCGTAACCTGGACCTGGAGTAACTCCATGGAGTTGTCCAGTCTAACTAGACAGGAGAAGAATTTATCTCTAATATAGATTAAAACATCACTTCCTTTGGTTTTCACACATTCATTTTGTCGTCTAAAGGTGGGGAAGGCATTGTAGGTTTGCAGGATCAAGGTACTCTCTTTAAACCAAGTTTCTGTGACTACACAGACATCTATACCCTCTAGTGACAGCCATGCTTCCCGGGTGTGCAGTTTTTGGTTTAAGCTCCTAGCATTTAGCAGCATGACCCTAATTTTGTTCTGATTGGTCAATTTTATGTTGGTAACCTTGTTTTCAGGATCTTGCCTAAAAATGGCCCTATGGGGGAGGCAAGAGCCATTGTCAGCAGCTGAAAGCCTAGAGGTGCCAGGTGCAAACCGTTTCTGGAAAAGCAGTGAAGTTTGTCAACTATGGCTTCCCAGGCAGATAAGAACTGGATTCCCTAGGAATGACACAAAAATCTAAGCCAGTTATTGAAATCTATAATTGTTTGTTTATACTGTGGCATTATTCTAGGTGAGGGTAGTCTACTGCTCAAGGATAAGGACATACCTGCATGGGACACATACTCAGAGTGCTCGGCAATGTCTCTCTTCATATAGTCCAGCGAGGTACGTCTCAGGTCATTCACACCAACATGAACTATGACAGGGTCATAATGGTACTTTTTGCTGAGACATGAGTGCATGCATAATTTGGAAAATCCTGGGGCCAGACAGGCAGCTGACTGTGACTTTTTCCTTGTCCAACCTGGTGAGTAGGTGTTCAGTAAAATTTGGATTTTCTGCTGTTTGGTTAAGTAGGCTTCATGAGTTGTTACCCATGGAGGAGGATCTATAACTGACTAAGACTTGAATGGGGGTCTTAGCCACTGTAACCTGGAACTGGAGTAACTCCATGGAGTTGTCCAGTCTGACTAGACAGGAGGTGAATTTATCTCTAATATAGATTGAAGCATCACTTCCTTTGGTTTTCACACATTCATTTTGTGGTCTAAAGGTGTGGAAGGCATTGCAGCTTTGCAGGACCGGGGTACTCTCTGCGGCTTTAAACCAGGTTTCTGTGACTACACAGACATCTACACCTTCTAGTGACAGAAATGCTTCCAGGAAGTGCAGTTTTTGGTTTAAGCTCCTAGCATTATCAGCATGACCCTTATTTTGTTCTGATTAGTTAATTTCATGTTGGTAATCTTGTTTTCAAGATCTTGCCTAAAAATGGCCCTATGGAGGAGGCAAGAGCCTTTGTCAGCAGCCGAAAGCCTAGAGGTGCCAGATGCAAATTGTTTATGGAAAAGCAGTGAAGTTTGTCAACCATGGCTTCCCAGGCAGACAAGAACTGGATTCCCTTGGAATGACACAAAACTCTAAGCCAGTTATTGAAATCTATAACTGTTTGTTTATACTGTGGCATTATTCTAGGTGAGGGTAGTCTACTGCTCAAGGCTAAGGACATACCTACATGGGACACATACTCAGAGAGTTCGACCATGACTCTCTTCATTTAGTCCAGCGAGGTACGTCTCAGGTCATTCACACCAACATGAACTATGACAGAGTCATAATGTTACTTTTTGCTGAGAGACATGAGTGCATGCATAATTTGGAAAATCCTGGGGCCGGACAGGCAGCCGACTGTGACTTTCTCCTTGTTCAACCTGGTGAGTGGGTCATCCGTGTGTCTCACTATTGAGTCTCCAATAACAAAACAACTTGTTTTTTTAATGCTACACCTTACAGGCTTGGTGGGTGCAATGTGTCATGGGTGCTGTGGAGACTGTGTTAGCTGCAGCAGACTTGTGTTTTGGAGGTCTCTGGTGTTTTGGTAAGTTTTTTGAGAGAATCTCTGCACATGTGGATTTAAGTGTTTGATGCGTACTAAGTGTGTGAGTAGTGGTACTATGTGAATATGTAGTGGTGGGAAAGTTAACAACCTTCTCTGTGTTACTGTTTTGAGTGAGAGAGAGCATGGATTCTAGATTCTTGGTGTAAATACATCTCTTGCACTCTGTACTAGATTGTGTTATTACTGGAGGATTGTCTGTGCACATGAGGCAACTGCTACACTGCCTCAAGAGACCCAAGTCAACAAAGTTGGCAGGAGAAACATGTGTAGTCCAACTGTCCATAATGCCAGGTTGAATACTGCTGTCACTAGTGGCAGCTTTTCAGAAATGATCACGGAGTACCTCGAGCTCAGAGCTTGGAGAATAGATATTTCTGCCTGGATTTTAAGAGAAAATTTGTTGAATTTAACTGTCCGGCTTTGGCGCACAATTGTGCAATAGTGCACAGTAGTGTGTGGTGCTGTGTGACATGAGTGCATGCATAATTTGGAAAATCCATACTGCAGAAAAACTTGAAAAAAACTCTTAACAAAATTCAAAAAGACCAATGAGGATGCTTATTCCAAGCCCTAGACCATCCCCCCTTTACCAGTCAGGTCCCAAACAACACAATTCTCTCACAAAAGTGCAGACAGGCCCCTTCCAGTCCAAGATGGCCTGGAAAACAAACCAGTACAAACAGTTCCAGAAGCAGCAGGCCTGGATTTGGACTATGCTACAACTACTAGCTATCTTAGTTTCAGCGGGAAACACTAGAGAATGTTTACTGACTCTGAAAATCTTCAAACTGCAGTTTTTCTTTGTAATTTAAACATAGGCAGTATATGCTGTACATATGCTCATATTATGGAAGTTTGGTCATCTAAAAATAATGGATATCACAGTTTCTTCATCTCTTCAGTGTTGCTCTATTCTTATGACTACTGCTAATCCCTTCCTTGCCACAAGACTCCATTCTTACTTAAGTAGTTAGTATTAAATGCTTCTACTCGTAGTCAGTTGTACGAATGCAACTTCCTCCTGGTTGGAAGACCCTCCATTCAAGTGCATCCAGTGTTGTATGTGTCAGTAGCTTCCCAACTTCCTTTATTTAATGGATGGCAGCCTATTGTTCTTTGTCCCTGATCTCTATCATGTCACAGTCATGTAGTAAAGCACAATGTACCTTGTTCCATGAGGGCCAGACCTGTCAGTGATCTTTCAATCTTCTTTATCAATAGAGTCATTGATACATTGTATCCTTTCTCTAAACTGTAACACAGCTATACTAATGCTTCTGTGACCTTAACTTCTGACAAAAAAAATGCTTGCATGGCACTGGCAAAATGCCATAAAATTCAGCAAGATATATGTACGATCAAATAATCTTTAAGTCTGATATTTGACTTTCTTGAGGTGTATTTACAAGCCATCTTTAATTATTGTGGTTTTATATCTCAGTTTATAACAACTTCCATTATGTGCACAACTGCAGTTTGCCTTTATTCACAGGGTATATAACAATATGTTTAATTTTATGTTTCATTTTGTTTACCTGTTCTTATTTTGCCTCATTAGCTTCCAGCAACTGATTTAGAAGTTGTGAGAAAAAAGATTAACTCAATGAAGATCAAACTTCTTAACTTTAACACACAACTGGACTACCTTAAACCAAAGATAGGTGAATTGTTATTAGAGAGAGAGGTGTTTCAACAAGAAATGCAAGACAATATTGAATATTTCCAGAAGATAGTTACTGAAAACCAAAGATTAAATACTGAAAGGGGTGGTCTGATAGATAATATTATGGAACTTGAATGGGAAAGGGCATCACATGGCGAAGAGAAAGATAAGACAAGGGTCATACTTAAACAGTGCATTCAGAAAATGACCAGTGAAATGGATGCTCAGGAGGACATAATAAATTATATATTAATACAGCTGGATGAATCTGAAAGAACCAATGGAATATTAAATGAACTTATGAGGGCATCTGTTAATGAAAAGCAAGACTTGACTGCTGAAAGAGATGTATTACAAAAAGAAAACACTGATCTGCTTTTAACGTTGGAAAACACTAAAATTAAAAATGAAGAAATTCGTCTGCAACTGGAATCACTTAGAAAAGAAAAGAAAGACCTTGATTTATATTTACAGAGCATTCTTTATGAAAATCAGGATTTGACTATAGAGAGGGATAATCTGAAGCAAACAAAAAGCAACCTACTGTTAACAACGGAAATGTACGAAAGAGATAAAGCAGAGATGGAACGACAGTTGCAGACATTTGTCAGTGATAACCAAACTCTGACTGTGGAAAAGAGTGATTTGCAGTGCAAAAATAGTGACCTGCTGTTAACATTAAAATCATTTAAGAAAGAAAAAGAAGACATGAATGCAAATCTCTTTATAGTTATGACTGAAAAACAGAACTTGATCAACGAAAGGGATGATCTGCTACACAATAATAAAGACCTGCTCCAAGCTTTGGAAACACTGAAAAAAGAAAATGAAGAAATTAACATACGCTGGCAGTCCGATCTTCAAGAAAAACTAAACTTGACCACTGAATGTAACAACCTGCAGCATATTAACAGTGAACTAATGTTAACAGTAGAAACATTTAAAGCAGTACAAGTGGAGATGGAGAACAACTTGCAGAAAATTGTTAGTGATACACAAATCCTGACTGAGGAAAGGGATGAACTGCAGTGCAGAAGCTGTGAGTTGTCAGTGCACCTGAAATCGCTTCAGGAAGAAAATGAAGACATGAATACTCATGTCCTTGCACTCACCAAAGAAAAACAGGACTTGATTAATGAAAAGATAGTGTTGCAAGAACATGTTAGTGATCTGCTCCTGGCACTGGAAAAAGTAAGAAAAGAAAAGGAAGAAACGGACATATATTTACAGACGGCTGTTCATGAAAAACAAAACAGCATCTGGGAAAGGGATAGGCTAGAGCACACTATTGGTGAACTACTGCTGATAGTGGAAACAGGTAAAAGAGAAAACGAGGAGCTGGAAAGACAGCTACAGATGAATGTCAGTGAGGAACAAGCAATCAGTGTAGAAAAGGAGGACTTACACTGCAAAACCACTGAGATGTTGCTAACTCTGAAATCAATACTGAAGGAGGAAGAGAATGCAAGTATGGATCTTTGCGCAATAACTGGTAATGCACACAAATTAATTAATCTCACAAAGGAAATGGAATGCAAAACGAATGACATGTTCCTGTCACTAGAAACAATAGTAAAAGAAAAAGAAGACATTAACAAAGGTTTGCAGACTACTGATGAAATGCAAGTTGAGATCATTGAAAGCAATAACTTACAGCACCCTAACATTGATGTGCTGTCAGCGGTGGAAACACTTCAGAGAGAAAACCTGGAGCTGGAAAGGCAGTTAGACATAGTTGTCAATGATAAACAAACACTGATGGTGGAAAACAATGATCTGCAATGCAAAACCAGTGACCTTCTGCTTTCACTGAAAATGTCTGAGAAAGAAAAAGAAGACATGAATACAGGCCTACTTAGGGTTATTAATGAAAAAGAGAACTTAGTCAGTGAAAGGAATGAACTTCTAAACGATATCAGTAACCTGCAACTGGCATTGGAATCAACAACAGAAGAAAAGGAAGAACTTTACATGCAGTTTCAGACAACATTTACAGAAAAACAAAGCATAATCACTGAAAGGGACCACCTGCAGCATGATAACAGGGAACTGCTATTAAGAGTGAAAACACTCACAAGACAAAGTACAGAACAAGAGAAACAGCTGCAGATAGCTCTCCATAACACAGAAACACTAAGTGGAGAAAAGAACGAACTGCAATCCAAAAACAATGAGTTGCTGTTAACTCTGAAATCATTACACAAAGAAAATAAGGATATAAATTTGTATCTGCTCACAGTAAACAATGAAAAACAGGATTTGATTAAAGAAAATAACAAGTTACAAAAGCATATCAATGACTTGCTTCTGGGTTTGGAAACTACAACAAAAGAAAAGGAAGATGTTTGCAAACATTTACAGACCATTATAAAAGAGCAACAAAATACGCTTGCTGAAAGAGATAACTTGCAAGAAGCTACCAGGGAACTATTGCTAAGAGTGGAAATATTTAAGAGAGAAAAGGCGGAAATGGAAATGCATTTGGAGACAATTACCATTGAAAAACAAACAGCAGTCATGGAAAATGGTGATTTGTTGCACAAAAACAGTGAGCTGATGTTAGCATTGAAATCCTTTCAAAAACAGAATGAAGATATGACTAAACAGCTGTGTGTAATGACTGAGGAAAAACAGAACTTTCCCAGAGAAAGGAATAGACTGAAAAAGAATATCAAGGACCTAGTGCTGACACTGCAAACACTAAAAAAGGAAAAGGAAGAAGCTAACACCCATCTACAAACCATTTCTCAAGAAAAAGAAAATCTGATTACCGAAAGAGATGCCTTAAAAAAGACTAATGAGGAGCTGATTTCACAGATGCAAGCATGTAA
The DNA here is from genome assembly GCF_019279795.1 of Protopterus annectens. NCBI lineage: Eukaryota > Metazoa > Chordata > Ceratodontiformes > Protopteridae > Protopterus > Protopterus annectens. Next base: position 1,485,231,982 of record NC_056726.1, on the reverse strand, counting down.
AAATGTACTGAAGGCATCTTCTGTGTTATGTGGGGCACTAACTTCCATGCAGTTTTCTTATTAATTTCATTTTGTCCTAATGCAGAATAACTTGACATAGTGGACAAAGCCATATTCAAAGAACGCCCCATATAGTAACATAATGTAAGCTGTCAGAGTGAACAAACCATCACATCTGGATAGTAGGGACAATGGCCTAATGGTTAAGGTGTTTGCCTTACAAACGCAAGGTACAGGGTTTGAATCTCACAGGGGATAACTGGCTAGGCTTAAAATGGCTCACAAGGGCAGTTAGCCTAGTACTAACCTAACTCTGGGCTAGGCTTATAAATGCCTTAGGGCAGATAGCCTAGTATAAACCTATGAACCTATATCATCTCTGTGTCACTGCTGGACAGAGGCACAACAAACTAATGGGCACAGTATTTTTTAACATAAGGGGTGGCGTAAGCCACAAAAACTCTGGGCTAGGCTTATAAATGCCTTAGGGCAGATAGCCTAGTATAAACCTATGAACCTATGAAACTATACACAGCTGGATCATGTTGCATTCCATCCCTCACCTCTTCAGGCGAAGTCCAAAAAATAAAAGGGACTTCAATTTTGTAGAAAGCCGATTAGTACATTTCAGCTTCCTACAAATCCACACTTCGGTCAGCTCTTCAAGAGAAGAGGAAAAAAAAGGACTTTGGCTGAATTGTAGCAATGAGATTCATACAGCAGCCAAATCCATGCTTCAAATGAAGAGCAAAAAAAAGAAAAAAATAAGTCTCTTCAGCTTTGTAGGAATCCAGCTGGTAAAATGCATACCTCCCTCAGCAATTTAAGAGAACAGAAAAATAAAATGACTTTGCCTTTTACTGCAGAAACCCAAGGTACCTTAATACCAGTCAACTTCTCCTACAGCAGCCAAACCCATGCTCATCCGTCAGCTTTTAATGTGAAATGAGAGAAAAAAAGGACTTTGGCTTTAACGGCAGAAGTTCTCCGACTCTCTTAAGTGAAATAAATAGAAGATTTTGGAGGGATATTTATGTATCATAGAGAATAGTGTTCTATAGAACCATCTTCCACTCCACTTAAAGTATTTCACCTGCTCTATTCAAAACAAAGAAACAAGAGTGGAATTCCAGTGCTGGAAGAAATAAAGACTAAGTAAAGCAAAACAACCAGCAAGTCAGCTACGAGCCTCAATACACATTGCAGGATATGTTTAATGTCAAAACTAAAGTTAAAAACATCTACAGTTTAGCACTTTCATCTTTACTACACAGACGTCATCAGAACTGTGAATGCAACACACACAAGGCCATTTAAGAACATGCAGCAAGGTAGACATACCTCTTGAAATCAACCATCTTCTGCAGACATCAGTGCAATGTTAAAAATCATAATAAAGACCATAAACGTCAAATAAATGCACATTTTCCACCTGAACCAACAAATAAAATAAAAACATTAAGCAAAGCACATAAAAAAGTTAAGCAAAGCACATCATAATCTATGGGCTCTCCTTTCTAATTCACTGCTAATAGAAATATTGTCATTCAAACTGGAAAAGGTGATAGCATCCAGCTTTAGCTGCCAAAGCATTTCCCGGTGAAGAACATTATTCTGCCAGTCATCTGCATAATGAAGAATCTGCATTTGTTCCAGAACCAAAAATAATAAAACCAGCAACACGATGTGGAATGTCTGGTCAGTGTACTTTTCTGATCTTTGCATTGAATACTGTACACATGCTGATAAATATGCTTATTCAAAGAGTTCTTTGTTTTTCCACAATAGAAAGCGGGGCAAGATGAACATGTAGCCAGATATACTACTCCTTTTGAAAAACAGTTAAAAAAGCCATACTGCCAAGTGTCCAAATTACTTAAAAGGGTGCCATTATAGCAAATGTTTATATAAGGATACTGATGGCAATTCCCACATTTCCTAGTAGGTAATAGTCTCTTAGGATGATCGCTGGCCCTCTCCAACAAAGATTTAATGTTAGAATTGTTTCTCTGTTTGAAAGATGACAACCATAAAAATGCTGTCTAATATTCTCATCACATTGTAGCATACACCAATTCTTCTGCATGATCTTTTCAATGTTTTTAACATCTAACGAGAAGGAGAGACTTTTTTGCTGATCTAAGAACCTTTTTGGATTTCTCTTAATTGTTTTAACTTAATCACACTTAAAAAAGTCATTTTTAATGTGGTTCTGTTGTATTTCTCCTGCATTTTACTGTTGCATCGTATTACTGTGTTTGTTCTTAATTTATTTGCTTAAAAGTTAAAATTTAAACTGCAGGTGTCACACTCAAGTGTGACTGCTTTTTCTGTGCATTTCTACTGTTTAAATTGCTTTTCCTAATTATTTTCTAAAAAAAAGAAAAAAAAATACTATCTGTACTGCTCGTTTCCTGCCCTTTCCTATACTAGAATAGTCTGGAACCCAGATCTGCTGGTTTCAGGACTTTAGTCTGTGTTTCTGAGTGGTCCAGACCTTGTTGTGGTAGTGGGAGGTCTTTCTGCTTATCAGTGAGAGTGGTTTCTTCTGCATGAACTTTTCAATGTTTTTAACATCTAAGGTGTAATGCAAAACAAGCACAAACCCATGCAAACACAGGTTTTTAACTCAGAAAGTTGAAAGGGATAGAAATTAGCCCAAAACAGCCAATAAGGTTAATGTCAGAGCTGGAAACTGCTCCTCTAGCGACAGGTAGGCTGCTCTAATGCTTACCACTCTCACTGAGAAGCAGAAAGACCTCCCACTACCACAACAAGGTCTGGACCACTGAGAAACACAGACTAAAGTCCTGAATCCAGCAGATCTGGGATCCGGAGTATTCTAGTATAGGAAAGGGCGGGAAATGAGCAGTAAAGATAGTATTTCTTGGGGAGGGGTTTCGTTTTTTTTTTAGAAATTAAACAGCAAAAAGCAGTTTAAACAGTAGAAATGCACAGAAAAGGCAGTTACACTTGAGTGTGATGCCTACAGTACTAAATGCAGTTTACATTTTAACTTTTAAGGAAATAAATCAAGTGCAAACACAGTAAAATGATTTAACAGTAAACTGCAGCAGAAATCCAACAGAACCACAGTTAAAACAGCTTTTCAAAAGCAATTAAGCTAAAACAGTTAAGAGAAAGCCAAAAAGGTACTTAGATCAGCAAAAAAGTCTCTCCTTCTCATTTCTGGTGCTGTAGTGGTCTGCTTGCTGCCCAAACAGGATTCATTGAAAGGTGTGGGAGTCTCCAGACTCAGTGGAACCTGTTCCTCAGAGGCCAAATAAGTTTATTTCTGCACCTTCGGACAAGGAGTTTCTCTCTAAGGGTGTCCCAGTAGATGTTATGGTGCTGGCAGCAGCCACCAAAAAAGAACTTTCAGAGACATCCTCATCTGTCCATCCACCGAACAAGGACTCTTGCATGATGGACAGATGTGGGAAGTGCATGTTCTCTTCAGTTACATTTGCACTCAGATCACTGAATTATCTAACTCATTTTACTAGGTTGCAGAGAGATCTCCTGAAAGAGCTAGGAGATATTCTACATGGTTCAGTATTTGGGGGGTTTCAGACAAGGTTTCTTCTCAGCTCTCCACCTTAAACTCTGTGGTTAACTCCTCCATGAGGCTTATTTCTTATGCAGCAGAGTGAGCAGGGCAGTGGGTTCAGGAATTTACCTGAGAAGACATTCCTGGATGCGCTTGTGTGACTTTGCAGAATATTTTAAGTCTACCTTTGTTTATCCCCCTTTTGATGGCTTGTCACTCTTTGTGACAAAAGTTAAGGACACACTCACCAGGTGCGAGCAAGAAGAAAAAATTCTCTCTGCCGTAGGAGTCAATTTTTCACTACCTTCTAAACCTTACCCAAAAGATCAAAAGGGAAGAAAGATGTGGTTCTGAAAATCCCAGAGAGCTTTTCAGGACACATGTGGTGACTCTTACCCCAGGAGCAGAGGGGGAAGCAGTAATGGGAGATGCTCTCTACACAGCAGAGGGGGTCCGCAAAATCAGGGTGACAGGGATTCATTCAGTGGTAGGCCCTTTCAGTGCTCCTGGAGGGAGGCCCATCTGTCCATCTCTGGAGGCAGTCGGGGTCACTTATCTTTGTACCCAGAAGCCTAGCTTGAAATAAAAAAGATAAGGTGGTACAAAGCATCATATCTAGAGGCTACTCTATACCCTTTTCCTTCCCCGTCCCAAACATATAGACCATCCCAGACATTCATCCAGTCAAAGGGTACAGGCAACTCTAGAAATTTAAAAGTTGCTAGACAAAAGAGTCATCCAAACAAAGCCCACAGACCAAATGGGATCCGGAACTTACTCATGGTTCTTTTTAGTTCTAAATAAAACAGGGGACTGGAAACCCATACTGGATCTCACCAGATTTAACAGATCAGTAAGAAAAACAAAGTTCTGAATGGTAACACTGCAGTCAATATTTCCCTTTCTGGGAAAAGACAATTGGATGTGCTCTATAGACTCCAGGATGCGTACTACCACATAAAAATGGACAGGCCATCCAGGAGTCATCTGCACCTTCAGCTGGGAGCCAGTCACTATCAATTTTGAGCTCTGCCCTTTGGTCTCACTATAGCCCCCAGAGTGTTGACCAAGTGTATGGCAGTGGTCACGGCTCACTTGAGATATCTAGGATTCCAAGTGCTTCCGTATCTAGATGACTGTCTGCTAAAAGCCAACATCAAGCATCTACTACTAAAATGTAAGAGACACTACATTACTTCTCGGCTCTGAACTAGGAATCACAATAAATTATAAAAAAATCTGCCTTGTTGCCATCTCAGCATTTATAGAGGCAGATCTAGACACAACAAAGATGATGGCAAAACTTCCTCCAGAAAGAGTTTTAGTTCTGCGACATCAGGTCTTAAACCTTCTTTCCAAGTAAAGGGTACAGGCGAGAACAGTTCTGAAAGCCTTGGGAACCATGGCAGCAGCGATAAACTTAGTTCCGTTAGCACGCATGCACGTGAAAATTCTGCAGTGGCTACTATTCACTCAGTGGTCATTGCAGGAACTACCCACGTCTCACCAAATTCTGATAACAGCTCCTGCAAAAAGGACCTTCGCTGGTTACTTCAATCCACTAACGTGGCATCAAGTTTCCCCTTTGTCTTTCTACAGCCTTTAGCCACAGTCACCATGGATGCCTCACAGATCAGGTGGGGGTATTATCTGGGCAAGACAGTCCAAGGCACTTGGCAGGAACATGAGGCCAATTTGCACATCAATATCCTAGAGCTGAGAGTGGTGCTTCTGGCATTGCAGGCACTTCAGAACTCCCTTCTGCTGAGGACGATTGCAATTCAGACAGACAACATGTCAGTTATTTGGTACATAAAAAAATAAGAAGGAACCAGATCTTACCCCTTTCTTGAGACGCTTTAAGAGTATGGCAGAGGGTGACCTCTACCCATCACTTTCTAATAGCAATACACATCCTGAGGAAATCCAGTGTAATAGCAGACAAACTGAACAGAGTGATTCTGATGCCACATGAGTGGTCCCTAAAGCAAGAAGTAACGGAGATGATTTTCCACAAATGAGGCCAGCCTTGTTGCGACCTGTTTGCCAGATCCATGAATGCCAAATGCAGCAGCAATTTTACACTAATCCCCCCTCCAAGGGAATCCCAAGGGATGTACTTGTACAAGATTGGCCCTTGGGTCTCCTCTCTGCCTTCCCTTCCTTTTCCTTGATACCCAAACTTCTTCAGAAAGCCTGCTCATTCGGAAGCAATCTGTTTCTAATTGCCCCATACTGGCCTCTTCAAATTTGGTTCCCCTTCCTTTGGCCTCATCTCCAGGAGAAGCCATGGATTTTGGACCCAGTTCCAGACCTTTTGACTCATGCATCACGAACACTCCACCCCTGTCTTCATACCCTCAAATCAACAGCTTGGTTGCTCTGGTTCCAGATATAACCAGGCTCCCTATCCTTTGCCCCTTCTGTCAAACATATCTTGATCTCATCTCATAAGGCTTCAGCTAGAAAACTTTATATGAGCAAATGGAAAAGATTTTCTTCCTGGGCATTAAGTAACCACATTGATCCCTTTTCTGCTCCTATAGGCTCTATTCTTGAAATTCTAATGAAGCTATTTAATGAAGGTGCAGCTGCAGCCACCATTTGAGTCCAGTTAGCAGCGATATCTAATTTTCATATAAGTGATTTGGCCCCAAATTTGATGTCTCACAAACTATGCAAAGCCTTTCTGAAGGGCACAATTTTGCTAAGACCACCCATTAAAACTCCTCTACCACCATGAGACCTAAACTTTGTTTTGTCCTGTTTGATTCTTCCTCCCTTTGAACCTGCAACATCCTGTGATCTAAAGTTCTTGACATGGAAAACTATTATTTTGGTTGCCTTCACTTCCGCGAGAAGGGTTTCAGAGCTGCAAGTATTATCAATGAAGCCCCCCTACATGCTTTTCCACAAAGACAGAGTATCCCTTCGAATGAGCCCATCCTTCCTACCAAAAGTATGCTCACATTCTATTTTAAATCAGTCCATAGAACTACCAGTGTTCTTTCCCAGCTATGGCAACAAGGCAGAATATATGCTACACCAACTAGATGTACACAGACAATTACATTTCTACTTACATAGGGCAAAGGATTTCAGAAAATCTGACCAAGTTTTTTTTTTAAATTTTTGGAAGCTAAGAAAGGTGCTCCTGTCTTTATGATCAAACTTTCAAAATGGCTATCGGATTGTATTACCTTTACATACAAATCTAACAACAAAGACATTACCTGTAAAGTCAGGGGTCACTCTACGAGAGCTGTAGAAGCTTCTTCTGCCTTTCATGCTGGACTACCAATTGATACCATTTGTGCTGCTGCAACATGGGCAAGGCCTCATACCTTTATCGCTCAATACAAAGTGGATATGGCCTCCAGGAACAGGGCCTCCTTTGGGTACACTGTTCTGAAGAATATTCTCCCATGAGCTGCCCAATAAATATGGTGCTAGGGATGTTGTCCCAACCAGTGAAGAATGAAGGTGAGATAGGAAGACATCACATAAAGAGGTTATGTACACACCATAACGTTCCATGTTTGTTGTCCATCTCACCTTCATTCTTACAGCCCACCATCCTTCCTCCAGAAATGAGCGGTCACATTTGGCAAATAATGTTCTCTGATCCTCTTCATTGCTATATAAAGTGTAAAATAATCCATTGGGAAACTATTATTACCAGCACACAAGATCTGGGGAACTCTCCTATTGCATGATGGGATAGGGATACAGCCATGAGCCGATGAAAGTCAGTATATTAGAACATCAAGGTTGACATCTAATGATGCAGTTTGTCTTGAACAATTTGAATTTTTAAGACTGATGTTTCTGGATTGGGGATATCCAGAAAGCAGCACTCCTAGATCCCATTGGGAATGAGAAATGTATTGAGAGAAATAACAAATATGCCTGTATCATTAAAAGTGAGTTGAATCAGATACATAAGAAAGACAATTCTACAAGTTTTGAAGGGTAACTTATTATGGTTTTGCATTACACTGAAGTAAAAAATCTTGGGAAAAGGAAAATCCTCTTTAAGAATATCATAAAGACCTTGTAAAGTCTTGTCAAAAAGCAGTAACTTATCAAGAGCCACTTTGATAACCCATAAGCTATATTAATTTCATTAATAGAAACAGCACTATAAACACTGTTATCATGCAAAAGATTAAACATGCACCCTGAATAGTTCACATAATCCATGATAACCAGACCCCAACACTTGTCTGGTTTCATACATCTATACACTAAGAACAACAATATCACTTCATTATTTGGTTACCATATTTACAACTTTACTGAAATAATAATTATCCCTGAGCACCTGTTTGTTTTTAAAGGGGTTCAGCTTTATAACTTCTATCAGGGCCAAGGTAGAGGACACTCTTCTTGATTTAAACATTTTTAACAGCAAGCTTAATTTCCAAATACTCTTTGTGGATGATGACAGTAGCAATACCCCTGAGACATTGAAAAGGAAGAGTATAGCTAATCCTCCTTTGCACCCGGCCATCAGTATGTTTGAGAAGAAAGTAATAATAAAAAAGAAGTTATGTACTCACCATAACGTTCCATGTGTGTTGTCCACCTCACCTTCATTCTTCACAGGATGCATTCGGAACCGATCCTTAGTTCTGACTCAGCTGTGTACAAAAGCTCGAGGTGTTCCACTGGCTCATTGCTGTATCCCTATCCCATCATGCACTAGGAGAGTTCCCCAGATCTTGTTTGCTGATAATAATAGTTTCCCAATGGATTATTAGACATTTTATATAACAATGAAGAAGGTCAGATAATATTATTTGCCAATAATAATTATTCTGCTCAGTCCTGCAGAAGCCAAATCAGTGTAGGAAGAAGGGTGGGCTGTAAGAATGAAGGCGAGATGGACAACACACATGTAACATTATGGTGAGTACATAGTTTCTTTATATGATGTTGTCCTATCTCACCTTCATTCTTCACTGGTTGGGACAGCGTCCCTAGCACCATATTTATTGGGCAGCTCATGGGAGAATATTCTTCAGAACAGTGGACCCAAAGGAGGCCCTGTTCCTGGAGGCCATATCCACTTTGTAATGAGCGATAAAGGTATGAGGCCTTGCCCATGTTGCAGCAGCACAAATGGTATCAATTGGTAGTCCAGCACGAAAGGCAGAAGAAGCTGCTATACCTCTCGTAGAGTGACCCTTGACTTTACAAGGAATATCTTTGTTGTTAGATTTGTATGTAAAGGTAATACAATCCAACAGCCATTTTGAAAGTGTGATCATAAAGACAGGAGCACCTTTCTTAGCTTCCAAAAATGAAACAAATCGTTAGTCAGATTTTCTAAAATCCTTTGTCCTATGTCCTATGTAAGCTGAAATGTAATTGTCTGTGCACATCTAGTTGGTGTAGCATATATTCTGCCTTGTTGCCATAGTTGGGAAAGAACACTGGTAGTTCTATGGACTGATTTAAATTAGACTATGGGCATACTTTTGGTAGAAAGAATGGGTTCATTCGAAAGGAAACTCTGCCTTTGTAGAAAAGCATGTAGGGGGGCTTCATCGATAATACTTGCAGCTCTGAAACCCTTCTCACAGAAGTGAAGGCAATCAAAATAATTTTTTTCCATGTCAAGAACTTTAGATCACAGGATGTTGCAGGTTCAAAGGGAGGAAGAATCAAACAGGACAAAACAAAGTTTAGGTCCTATGGTGGTAGAGGAGTTTTAATGGGTGGTCTTAGCAAAATTGTGCCCTTCGGGAAGGCTTTGCATAGTTTGTGAGACATCAAATTTGGGGCTAAATCGCTTATATGAAAATTAGATATCGCTGCTAACTGGACTCGAATGGTGGCTGCAGCTGCACCTTCATTAAATAGCTTCATTAGAATTTCAAGAATAGAGCCTATAGGAGCAGAAAAGGGATCAATGTGGTTACTTAATGCCCAGGAAGAAAATCTTTTCCATTTGCTCATATAAAGTTTTCTAGCTGAAGCCTTATGAGATGAGATCAAGATATGTCTGACAGAAGGGGCAAAGGATAGGGAGCCTGGTTATATTTGGAACCAGAGCAGCCAAGCTGTCAATTTGAGGGTATGAAGAGAGGGGTGGAATGAGTGAAAAGGCCTGGAACTGGGTCCAGAATCCATGGCTCCTCCTGGAGATGAGACCAAAGGAAGGGGAACCAAATCTGAAGAGGCCAGTATGGGGCGATTAGAATCAGATTGCGTCCTAATGATCAGGCTTTCTGAAGAAGTTTGGGTATCAAGGAAAAGGGAGGGAAGGTATAGAGGAGACCCAAGGGCCAATCTTGTACAAGTACATCACTTGGGATTCCCTTGGAGGGGGAATTAGGGCAAAATAGCTGCTGCATTTGGCATTCATGGATGTGGCAAAAAGGTCGCAGCAAGGCTGGCCCCATTTGCGGAAAATCATCTCCGGTACTTCTTGCTTTAGGGACCACTCAGGAGGCATCAGAATCACTCTGTTGAGTTTGTCTGTTATTACGCTGGATTTCCTCAGGATGTGTATTGCTATTAGAAAGTGATGGGTAGAAGTCGCCCACTGCCATACTCTTAACGTGTCTCAAGAAAGGGATAGTATCTGGTTCCTACTTGTTTATTTATGTGCCAAATAACTGACATGTTGTCTGTCTGAATTGCAATTGTCCTCAACAGAAGGGAGTCCTGAAGTGCCTGCAATGCCAGAAGCAGCACTCTCAGCTCTAGGATATTGATGTGCAAATTGGCCTCATATTCCTGCCAAGTGCCTTGGACTGTCTTGCCCAGATAATGACCCCCACCTGATCTGTGAGGCATCCATGGTGACTGTGGCTAAAGGCTGTAGAAAGACAAAGGGGAAACTTGATGCCACGTTAGTGGATTGAAGTAACCAGCGAAGGTCCTTTTTGCAGGAGCTGTTATCAGAATTTGGTGAGACGTGGGTAGTTCCTGCAATGACCACTGAGTGAATAGTAGCCACTGCAGAATTTTAACGTGCATGCGTGCTAACAGAACTAAGTTTATCGCTGCTGCCATGGTTCCCAAGGCTTTCAGAAATGTTCTCGCCTGTACCCTTTTCTTGGAAAGAAGGTTTAAGACCTGATGTCGCAGAACTAAAACTCTTTCTGGAGGAAGTTTTGCCATCATCTTTGTTGTGTCTAGCTCTGCCCCTATAAATGCTGAGATGGCAACAAGGCAGGTTTTTCATAATTTATCGTGATCCCTAGTTGAGAGCAGGGAAGTAATGTGGTGTCTCTTGCTTTTTAGTAGTAGATGCTTGGTGGTGGTGGTTAGGAGCCAGTTATCCAGTTACGGAAACACTTGGAATCCTAGACGTCTGAAGTGAGCCGTGACCACTGCCATATACTTGGTGAACACTCTGGGGGCTGTAGTGAGACCAAAGGGCAGAGCTCGAAACTGATAGTGACTGGCTCCCAGCCAAAAGTGCAGATGACTCCTGGATAGCCTGTCCATTTTTATGTGGTAGTACACATCCTGGAGGTCCATTGAGCACATTCAATTGTCTTTTCCCAGAAAGGTAAATATTGACTGCAGTGTTACCATTCAGAACTTAGTTTTTCTTACTAATCTATTTAATCTGGTGAGATTCAGAATGGGTTTCCAGTTCCATTTTATTTAGAACTAAAAAGAACCATGAGTAAGTTCCAGATCCCATTTGGTCTGCGGGCTTTGTTTGGATGACTCTTTTGTCTAGCAACTTTTAAATTTCTAGAGTTGCCCGTTCCCTTTGACTGGATGGAATGTCTGGGATGGTCTTTATGTTTGGGACGGGGAAGGAAAAGGGTATAAAGTAGCCTCTAGATACGATGCTTTGTACCCACTTGTCTTTTTTATTTCTAGCTAGGCTTTTGCATACAAAGATAAATGACCTCCAACTGCATCCACAGATGGACAGATGGGCCTCCCTCTAGGAGCACTGAAAGGGCCTACCACTGATTGAATCCTTGTCACCCTGATTTTGCAGACCCACTCTGCTGTGTAGACAGCATCTCCCATTACTGCTTCCCCCTCTGGCCCTGGGGGAAGAGTCACCACATGTGTCCTAAAAAGCTCTCTGGGATTTTCAGAACCACATCTTTCTTCCCTTTTGACCTTTTGGGTAAGGTCTAGAAGGTAGTGAAAAATGGACTGCTACGGCAGACAGAGTTTTTTCTTCTTACTCACACCTGGTGAATGTGTCCTTAACTTTTGTCACAAAGAGTGACAAGCCATCGAAAGGGGCATTAACAAAGGTAGACTTAAAATTTCCGCAAAGTCACACAAGCGCATCCAGGAATGTCTCTTCAGATAAATTCCTTAAAACGCTGCCCTGCTCACTCCATCTGCTGTGTAAGAAATAAGCCTCATGGAGAAGTTAACCACAGAGTTTAAGGCGGAGAGCTGAGAAGAAACCTTGACTGAAACTCCACAGCTACTGAACCTTGTAGAGTATCTCCTAGCTCTTTCAGGAGATCTCTCTGCAACCTAGTAAAATGAGTTAGATAATTCAGTGATCTGAGTGCAAATGTCACTGAAGTGAACATGCACTTCCCACATCTGTCCATCATACGAGACTCCTTGCTCAGTGGATGGACAGATGAGGATGTCTCTGAAAGATCTTTTTTGGTGGCTGCTGCCAGCAACATAACATTAACTGGGACACCCTTAGAGAGATACTCCTTGTCCGAAGGTGCAGAAATAAACTTATTTGGCCTCTGAGGAACAGGTTCCACTGAGTCTGGAGACTCCCATACCTTTCAACGGATCCTGTTTGGGCATCCTGCTGACCACTACAGCACCAGAAATGAGAAGGAGAGACTTTTTTGCTGATCTAAGTACCTTTTTGGCTTTCTCTTAACTGTTTTAGCTTAATCGCACTTTAAAAAGCCATTTTACTTGTTTTGTTGTTTTTCTGCTTCATTTTACTGTTAAATCATTTTACTGTGTCTGAACTTGCTTTATTTGCTTAAAAGTTAAAATTTAAGCTACATTTACTACTGTAGGCATTACACTCAATGCAACTGCGTTTTCTGTGCATTTCTACTGTTTAAATTGTTTTTTGCTGCTTAATGTCTAAAAAAATGAAAAAAACCAAAAAAATACTATTGGTACTGCTCGTTTCCTGCCCTTTCCGATACTAGAATAGTATGGATCCCAGATCTGCTGGTTTCAGGACTTTAGTCTGTGTTTCTGAGTTGTCCAGACCTTGTTGTGGTAGTGGGAGGTCTTTCTGCTTATCAGTGAGAGTGGTAAGCATTAGAGCATCCTGTCTGTCACAAGAGGAGTGGTTTCCACCTCTGAAATTAACCTTATTGGCCTTTTGGGGCTAATTTCAATCACTTTCAACTTTCTGAGTTAAAAACCCGTGTTGGCATGAGATTGCGTTTGTTTTAGCTTGGTGGATCCTGTTTGGGCATCCTGCTTCTTCATACTTAGCACTGGTTCAGAACTGCTGTACGCACTAAATAAGCTACAAGTTACTACAGCACTCAACCTTCCTCATTACCTAAGTGGATAACAGTTTTTTGTACTTATCTTCCTCAGTCGCTGATAGGAAAACAGCTCTAGTACTTACTTCCCTTACGTGTCTAGAGGAAAATAGTCATCACCCAGACATGTCCAAGGGACAGCTCCCGGTGTTCTCTTACCCAGGCATGTCCAAGGGACAGCTCCCAGTGTTCTCTTACCCAGGCATGTCCAAGGGACAGCGCCCGGTGTTCTCTTACCCAGGCATGTCCAAGGGACAGCTCCCGGTGTTCTCTTACCCAGGCATGTCCAAGGGACAGCTCCCGGTGTTCTCTTACCCAGGCATGTCCAAGGGACAGCTCCCGGTGTTCTCTTACCCAGGCATGTCCAAGGGACAGCTCCTGGTGTTCTCTTACCCAGGCATGTCCAAGGGACAGTGCCCGGTGTTCTCTTACCCAGGCATGTCCAAGGGACAGCACCCGGTGTTCTCTTACCCAGGCATGTCCAAGGGACAGCTCCTGGTGTTCTCTTACCCTGGCATGTCCAAGGGACAGCTCTCAGTGTTCTCTTACCCAAGCATGTCCAAGGGACAGCTCCCGGTGTTCTCTTACCCAGGTATGTCCAAGGGACAGCTCCCAGTGTTCTCTTACCCAGGCATGTCCAAGGGACATCTCCCAGTGTTCTCTTACCCAGGCATGTCCAAGGGACAGCTCCTGGTGTTCTCTTACCCAGGCATGTCCAAGGGACAGCTCCTGGTGTTCTCTTACCCAGGCATGTCCAAGGGACAGCTCCTGGTGTTCTCTCCTGTCTACCTGGGAAATAGTGATTATCCAGGCATGTCCAAGGGACAGCTCCTGGTGTTCCCTCCTGTCTACCTGATGAATCTGGGCATCTTGGCGCAGTGTAGCAATTGCTTCATGTACCCAGACAACCCTATACTTCTACCATCATGCACTACAACCTGTGAGAGATGCATTTATCTAGCCAATCTGGAGGCAAAGATATCTCAAACCAAGACTGAACTTGTCAGTCAAGAGGAGAAGGTAAACACTTGCACCACACCACACTCATCACATAGTCCCAATAAACCTACACCACCAAAGCACACACATAGAAACACAAAAACATTTGTAGAGGCTCTCGATGAAAATCTTCCCAAGAAACAGAAACCTCCAAAGCAGAAACACAAGCAACTTCTGCCCCTCAACACAGCCCAACCGACACATAACCCACAGACTCAGCATGGCACTCAGCCGCAGCCCATAAGGCAAAACAACGTACCCAACACATTAGTCATAGGTGACTCTATAGTTAGGCACACTGATGTTCCACTCAACAGATTAAACAAGGAAAAGGTTACATTCAGCTGCCTGTCTGGTGCCAGTATCCACCACATAACCCACGCACTCAGGTCACTCCACAACAAGTACAAATATGACTCTGTCATTGTCCATGTTGGTGTGAATGATCTGAGACTTACCTCCCTGGATACATGAAAAGAGACATGAAATAGCTCTCTGATCTTCTAGTCCAGGCAGGTATGACCCTAGCCCTGAGTAGCATCCTACCTTTGCCCAGAATGATACTGCAGTACAAGGACAAAATGATTGACTTCAACAATTGGCTAACCTTCTGATGTCATTCTAAGGAGATCCAGTGTCTGTCTGCCTGGGACAACATGGTCGACAGGACACGATGCTTTGCCAGAGATGGCCTGCACATGTCACCCCTGGAATTCTGGATACTGGCTAAGGCTCTTGCTGCCCCTATAGTGCCTTTCTTAGGCAAGGTACAAATGACAAACCCACCACCGTAACAGGTACAGGCAAGCAAAAACTGAGGGTAATTCTACTCAATGTTAGAAGTCTAAACCTCAAAATGCACTCACTCGAGGCACTCCTTAAAATGGAGAACATTGATATCTGTGCAGTGACTAAAACCTGGTTCAAGGCTCCAGAGAGCACCCCTGCATTACCAGGTTATAATTCATACCATACCTTTCGACCATTTAACCTGGACTGGAACACCAAAGGTGGAGGTGTGTCCATATTCATTAAGGATATCCACACCTCCAGGCTAGTTGCCCAACATAATGCATCCGAAATAATCCAAGTGCAACTAACTCTGGCCAAAACTGCAATCCAAATTGTAGCTTGCTACAGATCCCTCACCATGTCCCAGGATTCCCAGTCCTCTTTTTTTGATATACTGGAAAATATTAGGGTTCAACCAAACACTAATAATGGGCGATTTCAACTACCCCACCATTAACTGGGAAAACTACTCCTGCACCAACTCCTTCGCTCAATGCTTTCCAAAATTCATAAACTCCAATGCTCTGGATCAACTTATCCACACCCCTACCAGGGGCAACAATATCCTAGACCTAGTCATTACTAACATGAGTGACCGGTGTCCCAGACCTGAAGTTAACTCCTCGCTGGTCAGATCCAACCATAAGCTAATCACCATAGATATCCACATCCCACCCCCATCCTGCATTAAAGAAACCACTGTAAAAAATTACTCCAAAGCTAACTTCATGCTTCTTAAGACAGAAGTGGTGAACTTCACAACACCCATGCAGATGGACAATACAGTTATGACTCCTGAATCCTACACAAATGCACTCTATAAGCACTTACACAAGTGCATGGATCATGCTATCCTTAACAGAACCAAGACACTATCCTCCAAAAAAAGGAAGCCAATCTTGTGGTCTCCTGCTATAAACAAACTCTACAACAGAAGGAAGAAACTGTTGCAAAAGAGAGTAAAATATCATGAGTGGAGGAGCACCCTGGTCAGCCTCAGTAAGAAACTGAGATCCCTCATAAAATCCTCCAAAGCTAGCTATGAAAACAAGATTGCCACTGATTCCAAGGACACAAAGCTTTCTATGGCTATGTCAAGAATCTTAATGGTAACACCCAGGTCTGCTCTGAGCGACAGCACAACGGCATGAAAATTAAAGAACCAGCTGATGTTGCCAACATCCTGGCTGATAGGTTCAATGATAACTTTACCCCCCTCTCACACCCTAAAGGGCCCATATCTATACCGGAAGAATGCAGAGCCCCTGCAATCACACCTGCACTCTCCAAAGCCAAGAACACAGCATCCATGGGACCGGACAGCATCCCAGGCTGCCTTCTACATGAACTTCAGAATAAACTGGCCCCCCCCCCACCTAAGCACCATGTTCAATCATAGCCTCATGTCAGGCCTTGTACCCACTGAATGGTGCACAGCAAAAGTTATAACACTCCACAAAGGGGGAGTCACCACGGACTCCAGCAACTATTGCCCTATTAGACTGATGAGCCTGGTCTGCAAGGCCATGGAATATATCATCATGAAACTCATAAACAAAGACATTAGTAACTTCCAAACTCTGGACCCCACCCAGTTCGGGTTTGTGAAGTGCAGATCATGCCTCCTGAACCTGATCAACTTCTTTGAAACAGTCACCAAAGCCTTAGACAAGGGTAAGGCAGTTTACACAGTCTATCTTGACCTTGCCAAGACTTTTGACACCATCCCCCTTTCTGGAATTATAGATAAACTCACTAAACTGGGTATAAATCCATACGTTACAAGATGGGTTGCCAACTGGCTCACTGACAGAACCCACACTGTAAAAGTTGCAAACTCCAAATCTGACTTCAAACCAGTGACAAGTGGAGTACCACAGAGTTCAGTCCTGTCTCCTCTCCTGTTTATCTACTTCTCTGATGTATGGGCTAACACAGAAGGCCTTTGGCTGATGAAGTTCGCAGATGACTGGAAATTAGATGCCATAATCGAGTCCCCAAACCACGTGGACATCCTACAGAAGGACCTCACTGAGACAGATGCCTGCTGTCAGAGGCATGGCCTCAAGGTCAACTCCAAAAAGTGCATTGTCATCCCCTTTGGTAAAAACTCTGTACCCATGAACTACCACATAGGTGGCAATCCACTTAATACCGAAGGTGTGATAAGAGACCTTGGAACTCAGGGGGACAGTAGTCTCTCCTTTGGTAATCACATCGCCACAGTAGTCAGGAAATCCTTCTACATGGCACACCTCATCATGAAAGGGTTCTCATCCAAGAAAAAATAAATAATTGCTCCCCTCTACTCAACTCTCATTAGATCCATTGTAGAATACAATGCCCCTTTTAAAATGTACCTCACAAGACATCTGCAGCAGCTGGAAAGGCCACAGAAGTACCTCACAAAGATGATTATAGGACTCAGACAGATGCTGCACGCTGATTGTCTCAAAAGACTCTAGCTTTACTCCGTAGCATATTGGCTACTCTGAGTTGATCTCTGCCTAACATACAAAGCTATGTCAAACCCAGAGCTGTTGGACATGCTGCACCTAAAGAAATCTCAATGCCTCCAAGATACACGCTGTAGGGAACTACACCTTATCATCACAATAAACAGAACATGCTGGAGGGATAGATTTCTGTCCCAGAGACTTCCCATAGTCTAGAACAAGCTATCTATGTCAAGCAGAGTTCCTCATTACCTAGCACTCTTCAAGAAAAACATTGATGAGTGGATGGGAAATAGTAAATTCACCCCTGGGATGACTTCTGTGGCTCTGTCCAACATGGGCACAGGAAAATAACTTTATTGGGTGGCAAAAGCCAGGGAATCTCGTAGGCTAGGCTTACCTAGGCCCTTGGGCTGATAGCCTTGTTCCTACTTATGAACCTATGAACCTATGTTCATGAGTTCACCAAAAGGTGGAGACACCCAAGAGTTGGAAGAGTGAAACCCAAAAACCTTGAGTTATACAGACTCCTCCTCTGAAAGGTTGATGGACTTCCAGCCACCTCTCTGCTTTTGGATTTCTAGGATGTCTGTGAAGGAGACATCATCAGAGGGTGACCGTGGGGACACTTCCAATTCATCAAGGTCTGTATCTGAAGTGATGGACTCCTCTGGGGAGATTAAAGTCTTTCTCTTTCATAACTTCTTTCGAGGGACCTCTTCAGGAGGGTATTTTGGAGAGGTTTTGGAAGAGAGGGCTTCACCCAATGGGGCATCCTCAGGCTTTGCGTCTCTATGTATGTGTGGATATGATGGTACTAAGACAGACACTGGCACCTTTGGGGAAGAATGCCTGTACCTGGGAGTGGAGCTGTCAGTGGTGACAGCACTCTCCTCATCACCTCAAAGGCTCCCCTCCCCTGATCTGAGGAAGCTTCCAGCTCTGAAGTACCAGAAAGCATCCCCAGATTCAAGGGGGTTGGCTCCGAGGCCAATGAAGGAGCTGAGCTCACCCATACCAAAGCCCCGAGAAGCAATTTCGGATCAGGCAACTATCCAACCCGATTCTCCTCCCCAGACCTGACCAGAGAGTGCCAGCTCTCAGACCCATCGAGTTCAGATAGAACCAAGGAAGTCAGAGCAGTAGCCAAGTCTGAAGATCCTGGTGAAGGTCTTGAGTCCAACAGTTCCACTTCAACCAGTTTCAGACACTCCAGCTCTAAGGTCTTGGACCGGATCGGAGGAGTAATCATTGGAGGAGGGGTGGTCTTCATCAGCTCTGAATCCCTCTAGGTTGGAATTGACAGTAGTTTGGCCAGCCCCGGTGTCTTCAATGTCCCTGCACTACGTGATCCACATCATCATTGGAGAGGCTTCTGGATGATTAAGAGGATGGAGTAGGAGATCTAACTCATTGGAGCAATGGAGATCTCAGGTTTGGGGAGATAAGTTCCAGTTCCGAGGACTGGCTCTGTGTTTGAAACTCCATTGGCACTGAAACCACAGCAGGAGCTGAGGAAGAAGGTTTTTCAGGCCTGACAGTCTTCGGGTCCAAGGAAGACTCTTTGGCCAATTTCTTTGTCGGCTCCGAATGAGTAGAAGAAGCAGAAGATCTTTTTCCCGATTTCTTAGTTTTGGAAGATGGGGATTTTGGCAATTTCACTGTACTCTGACCCTCTTCAATTGCTTCTGTGAAGGGAATCTTTAGTAACCCTCTCCAAATTAACTTATTTTTCTTTTCCAACAACACTCTACTACTAAATACATGGCAAATGGCACATGATTTCTGCAGATGGACTTCTCCAAGACAATACACACAAACTGTGTGACCATCAGTTAAAGACATTTTTTGATTACATTTAACATTTAAAACCTGAAGGTTTGGATTTTTTAGGAACCTTAGACATTGTAATAACAACTCACATTGCAAGTATATAGTGTTTCTAGCCACAAACAATGAAAAATAAATAAACACTATATTAGGGTTGCCTGAAGGAAGACACTCACTCACACCGGCAATAATATAACCTGTTTAATGCTTAAAAAATGACATAAAATTAAGATATACGGATCTAGCGCTTTCATCCACTACAATGTGGACTTCATCAGTAATACCCCATGATGTGGCACACGTTTATTTACTGTTAATACCCCATGATGTGGCACACGTTTATTTACTGTAATACCTCATGATGTGGCACACGTTTATTTACTGTAATACCCCATGATGTGGCACACGTTTATTTACTGTAATACCCCATGATGTGGCACACGTTTATTTACTGTAATACCCCATGATGTGGCACACGTTTATTTACTGTAATACCCCATGATGTGGCACACGTTTTACTGTAATACCCCATGATGTGGCACACGTTTATTTACTGTAATACCCCATGATGTGGCACACGTTTATTTACTGTAATACCCCATGATGTGGCACACGTTTATTTACTGTAATACCCCATGATGTGGCACTTCAGTGGTTTGGTGAGACTGTAGCACAGTTTGGCCTACTCTCTGAGACTGACAATGACTTGGTTACTGAGTTCATGGATTTGGTGTTACATAAGTTCTTGAATTTTGAGCATGTGCCCCATTGTTTGTAAATGTTGTCCTTTAAGATAGGAACTTGATTTGCTTTTTAAACTCCTCGTTTCAAAAATGTTCTGTTTTTTTTCAAATATTTGGATGATTTGATCATCATTTAGAAAGGAACTGTTGATGAACTTGAAGTTTTTATTTCACAGACTGCAAAAATGTGCCAATTTTCTCAAGTTTACATTCTCTTGTAAACATGATCAGATTAGTTATCTGGACATTAATATCAGGAAAGGACTGAATGATGAATTCAGTACATGAATTTTCATGAAGCCCACTTACTGCAATACATTTCTCTTTTTAACTAGTTGCCATCCCCTCCATCAAAAGAGAGGGTCGGTGAAAAGTCAGTATATTAGAGCATCAAGGTTGACATCTAATGATGCAGTTTGTCTTGAACAATTTGAATTTTTAAGATTGATGTTTCTGGATTGGGGATATCCAGCAAGCAGCACTCCTAGATCCCATTGGGAATGACAAATGTATTGAGAGAAATAACAAATATGCCTGTATCATTAAAAGTGGGTTGAATCAGATAGATAAGAAAGACAATTCTACAAGTTTGAAGTACAGCTTAATATGGTTTTGCATTACACCTGACATGTTAAAAACATTGAAAAGCTCATGCAGAAGAATTGGTGTATGCTACAATGTGACAAAAATATTAGACAGCATTTTCTATGGTTGCCATCTTTCACTTACAAAAACAAATTTAACATTAAATCTATGTTGGAGAGGGCCAGTTATCATCCTTGAGAATGCTACCTGCTAGGAAATGTGGGTTAAAATAGCACATTTTTAAGCAATTTGGACACTTCTGGCAGTATGGCTTTTTAAACTGTTTTTAAAAAAGAGTGGTAGATCTGGCTACAGATATACCACTCTTGCCCCACTTTTTTTTTGTGATGGAAAAACTAAGAACACTTTGAATACATATATTTATTAGCATGTGTACAGTATTCAACGCAAAGATCAGAAAATACACTGACCAGACATTCCATCATGCGTTGCTTGTTTTATTAAGTTTAACTGTTTGGTTCTTGAACAAATGCAGATTCTTCGTTATGCAGGTGACTGGGAGAATATTGTGCTTCACCAAGAAATGCTTTGGCAGATAAAGCTGGATGCTACCACCTTTCCAAGTTTGGAGGACAGTATTTCTATTAGCAGTGAATTAAAAAGGAAAACCAGAAGTTTGGTTAACTTTTTTATTTTATTTGTTGGTTCAGGTGTAAAATGTGCATTTATTTGACTCTTATGGTGTTTATTTTGATTTTCAGCTTTGCACTGTCTGTAGAAGTTGGTTGATTCCAAGAGGTATGTCTACCTTGCTGCATGTTCTTAAATGGCCTTGTGTGTGTTGCATTCACAGTTCTGATGATGTCTCTGTAATAAAGACAAAAGCGCTAAATTGTGGATGTTTTTAATGTTATTTTTGACATTAAACATATCCTTCAATTTGTACTGAGGCTTCTTCTGGCTGACTCACTGGTTGTTTTGCTGTTTCTACTCTATTCATATATAATTTGGAATAATTTTGGTAACCAAAAATGACTTACAGTTTAATATCCCTGTCTCTTATGTGTAGGATAAACATTTAAATGCCCCAACATATCCACATTTGGCCTGTCTGCGGGTTATTCATTTGTAAAAAATAGAGGGCTAAAAGCTGCCAGGCAATGTAAGAGAAGACTTCTTAAGATACTCACAGTTCAAGAGATAATAAGTACCTATGAATATATTTCCAATTAAACATCTAAACTGTTACATTCATGCAGAAACACTAATCATTTGTAATGTGAATGAGAAAAAGGTAAATAAAAGATGATCTTTAAAAGTATTTTTCATTGTCAGCTGTAATTTGCTTCTGGGGATGAATAAGGGGCTTGCTATAATATGATTTGAATATTAATGACCTGAACCTAAATCTACCATTACAGAAGCATGTTAGTTATCACTGATAGGACTATATGTAAACTATATGCAAACGTACAACTGTTTCCGTAGAATGTTAACAAAAAGCTATGGAATGTATAATCTTGTATAACACTTGCCATTTTTTTCTGTAGTATTATAGTATGTATGTAAAATATCAAATGCAGGAAAAATGTGAAAAACACTGCGAGATGCCTGAGTGTTCACTGTCAATGTTCAGCTAAAAGCAAAAAGTAAAATGTAAAGTGCAGAGCTGTTATTGTGTGTGAAGGACAGCTAGAATATACATGTATGCTCTCACGCACTCACGGTCACACACACACACACACACACACACACACACACACACGCACGCACGCACGCACACACACACACACAGTCACACACATATTTTCTCTCTCTCTCTCTCTCTCTCTCTCTTTTTCTCTTTCTTAGATTACCAGGAGGACTTAAATGAGCTATGTAATGTTTGTGTGAGAAAGAATAGGTAGATTATAAGTGAAGTATAATGTTTGCAACTGGGAGTGTGTCAGTTTGGTTTGTGATGTAAAATGCCTGTCACTAGTACTGTGCCGGTGTGGTTTGTTTTCATTTATATAAATGTATGATTGTCTATGTAGTAAGTGATTGTTTAATGAAGATGTATATTGTTAAAAAGCAGGAATTGAATAATTTATGTAATATTAGGTTCTATGATCTATAGCAATGTAAGTGAAGTATATAATGTTTGTTATGTTAATATAATTTGATTACTTTTATATGATTGTAAATGTGCCTGAGTCACAAGTGACAATTCAGTAAAGGTGTTTGAAAAAAAATGTATCTATGCCTGTCTCTCTCTCTCTCTCAGTATATATATATATATATATATATATATATATATATATATATATATGTGTGTGTGTGTGTGTGTGTGTGTGTGTGTGTGTGTGTGTGTGTATAGCATGAAAGAGAGACAGAGACAGAGAGAAGCCTCCATTAAGTTTGCCTAGAAGAGTTTCAATGAAGGTGGTATATGCAGCATTTTGTCAAAATGTGCTACTTTGAATACTGTTCTAGTGATCTGTCTGTATGTTTGACAAAATGTGCTTATTAGTACTTAACAATGCATGTGAAAGGGTATGACTCATTCACTTGCACTGCTACTTTGTAGAATTTAGGTTTAGGGTCAGGGAGCAGGAAGGGGATATAGATTTAGGAAGTGGGAGTGGAGTCTTAGGGTTAGGGAGTGGGATAGAAGACTTATGGATAGGAAAAAATCATGTAGTTTCATCTTACTGCAAAGGAGGGGAATCTTAGAGTTAATGTGCAATAGGATAGTGTCAGAAGAAAAATTCAAACGAGTCACATCTGCCTCAGGTGATGAAAAACTTCTTTATTAGCAGCTAACCAGATTACACATCATGTTGGCCAAGATGATCTCCTCCTCTGGTCAACTTGTTTACTGACATCAACTTTTATACTGTAAGCAAAACAACTTTTTGTTACATTTCTGACCGTTGACAGTTGGCTATGGAAAAATACCTGTGGTAAACATGTTTACTACAAATCACTTCAAACCAACAGTTAGTATAGAATTTTCAAGAAGTACAGAATGTTCAGTTCTACAATGGTAGCTCAAATTTTCCAGGACACACAGCCTGCTTCAGTAAATTAACTCTTACTCTGCCGTTCGTCCTTATCCCAGGCTTCGCTAAGCTATAACCAAGTCTCTTTATTCTGAAAAGCAGAAAACAGTTATAATTCATGTTTATAAGCAATGCTGCATTTTGTTCACAGATGAGGCCCATCTTTAATAGGCATATCCCAACAAATAACATGTTCACTTTGCAAGAAGAGGAAAAAGACAAATAACAGTATGTTTTTAAAACTTTTCTCTTAACATTTCCCCCCGAAACCACTTTTATTTGTCTTTTTATTTCAGCAATATATGGTAAAAACTAAGTTTTTCTTTGCATACATTACTTCATTGGCAAGACAAACTTTTAAACTTCAAAAACATTTGCAAAAAGTCATATTTCAATGTATCCACTTTCACCAGTCTGTTGCAATTGCTGGTACATCGTTTTCATAACAGCAGTATCAACCAGTCTTTGTAGAAGACCTCTGATACAGGGTATACAACAGCAACCACATACCACCACGATAGCCACAGCAACTCCAATGGACACCAGGAAACTGCTGATGAGATGACTCCATTTTCCAAACCACGCTTGTAGAAAGTCTGTAAAGGGATTACTTACCCCAGAGTTCTCTGCCAATTCTTTGGATAACATCTCCAAACCTTTCAAAGTTCGAGTGATACTTCCATCAGGCGCAGTGTTGTTTGGTATATACGTACAGCAGAAAGTCCCAAACATCTTGCAAACTCCTCCTTCTTTGGCCAGGAGCATATCCAACGCAATTCGATTCTGCCATGCCACCTGCGAAGTGGCCTCTAGTTGTTCAGCAATTCCTTTCAATGCATCTTTGGTATAATTCACAAAACGCTGCTGGTTATAGTAAATGTAGTTGATCCAGTCCACATTCTTATTAGGTTGAATCCAGACAAAGATATATGTAAAACCAGCTGCTATTTGGTTTATTGCTTTGTATTCATCAGGTATGCCTCTTGGTACGCCAATGCTATCGATGTAGACACCATTATCGAAGGATTGCTTCAGTGCCTCTCTTTTTCTCCTACTCAACCACTTCGGCTTTATTTCAAGTTCTCTTACGAAATTGCTTGCTGGAACTGGAAAAATGTAGAATGGCAGAATTAACTTTACAAGTGCACAAGTTCCCTTCCAGGGAATTGCAAGCCTTGATCTGAGTTTGTTGTCTCCACATAACCACCATACGTCTGCTAAACTGTGAGTTTGGTTCTCCAGAAATGGATTCTCATTGCCATTCACAGTAACATTGCAATAGTTCTGTCCCATATTGCCATAATTCTTCCCTGTGCCATCTCTGGAAATGCACATATATGAACCTGGATAGGAAATCGCTGCAGGCGGTTTCTCAACTTTGCTTATGACTGGAAAATGCTGAGTTTCATTTTTGCATTTATCTTCAGTTCTGTTGAAGAATAATTTTAACAGACACGTTAGATTACCTTCATCTCGCATCAATGGGACTGTCACTAGTTGCTGTTTACCTTCAGCACAAGAAACACAGTTCTCACGATATGCCTCTCGGGTACTATATCTAACCCAAGATAACCATTCATTACGGTGTACGAATCCCGTCTCGAGTAACAATTGTTCTTCTTCTGTGAAGGCAAAATCTGCTTTACTTGTAGCATTCTTAAGGCTTTGTACTTTAAGTTGGAGGGTCCCCAAAGGATCAGTTCCAACTGGAAGGGACACTCCGATTCCATAAACTCCTGAATCACTTTCTTGTGGTGACACAATGGTTATAGTAATTACTTCGGTACCTTGGAAATGCGCAATTTTTATTCTTCGTTGCCTGCTTTTATCTTTTTCTGGTATCACTGCACCACTTGTTTCCCATTCATTCACATCTGTTGACCACCAAACATTTGACCAGGACGTACAGTCTCTATTGCACAAGTATTTTGCACGAGTCAAGAAATCATCATTGTTCCATTTAGAACAGTCCAAAATCCTTCACAAAGTTTCACCTTAAACACAGTAGTAACACCTGTTTGCGCTTGCAGCACCACCATTCCTTTTTCTCTTGCAACTGTTCCTTCTCGTATGGACATATTTACTTTCACCACCAAAATCATCATCATGTAACAGTTCAAGTACCAGTTGAACATGGCCATCCTCCCTAAGGACTACCTCGCGCCGTTGGTTTCTTCACTGGGTTTGAGACGAACTAACCCCTATTGGGCTAATCCCCCTTTGTAGCCAGACTTTGCGCTCAGAGGTCCGGTGGAGTTTGACCAATATCAATGGCAGAAGGAAAAGTCTTGAGTTTTTTACAGTGGGTGATATGAATCCACAAAGTCCTCTCAGCGATCTTTACAGCCGTAGATGTCGAGATAAGTACTTGGTATGGGCCTTCCCACCTGGGGGATGACCAATTCTTTCTCTTCACAATTCGGATCCACACCCAGTCCCCGGGTGCCAAGCTCAACAAGGCTTCACCTCTGGAATCTGCAAAGGAGTCATTGGTTACAAGAGACTTGACATTTAGCAGTTTCTTCATATAATTCGCTAGATCCTCACCCCCCTCACGTTCCGCTGGCAACAATCCTTGCCACTGCGGGACGTAATATGTTCTCCCAAACAAAAGTTCAAATGGTGTAAGTCCTTTGTAGGAGGGTGAGATTCGCATATACAGGAGTGCCAAAGTAAGGCACGCAGTCCATGATCTATGTGTTTCTGCCATCAGTTTGCGGAGTTTACTCTTCAGGACACCATTGTGTCTCTCCACCAGTCCAGCTGACTGCAGATGGTAAGCACAATGCTACTTGAGATCAATTTGAAACACTTGACCCAACTTCTGAACAATCTGGTTAACAAAATGAGACCCATTATCACTGTAAATGCGGGTCTTGGTAAACCAAATCGGGGAATTATTTCTGTAGTCAAAAGTTTTGCTACTGTTTGTGCATTCAGATGCTTTACTGGAAAAGCTTCTACCCATTTAGAAAAAGCATCAATAATGACTAAACAGAACCTTTTTCCCTCTGAGGGTGTCAATTCAATAAAGTCCATACAGAGTGTGTGGAATGGATATGGAGGGGTAGGGAATGCCTGCTGAGACTTTTTAACTCCCCCCTGAGCATGATACTTTGCACATAATAAACAAGATAAACAAAATTGCTTTGCATAAGTTGAAAACCCCTTACACCAAAACACCTTAGACACTATTTGAATCATTGTCTGTACTCCTACATGGGCAGGTCCATGGCTAACCAATGCCGCATACCTAAAAAGGTTGGAGGTTAATACCATTTTGCCATCTGATACCCTATACAACCCATCCTGTTGAGTGATACCATATTTTACCCAACAACATTTTTCCTTCTGTGTTGTTAATGTTTGCATCACTTTTAGTGTCTCTAAGTCTAAGAGGTGTCCGGGCTCTAAATCATTGTCATGCAAAAGCAAATCATTTTCTTGAGCTGCCTTTTTTGCAGCCATATCAACAAGGGCATTTCCCCTGGAGACAGGAACTTTTTTGTTGGTATGTGCGGAACATTTACGTATCGCTATCTGAAGTGGTAGTTGCACTGCATCTAACAACTGTAAAATTAAATCTCTGTGATTTATTGGTTTGCCTGTCACAGTAACCATTCCCCTATTCTTCCATTGTTGAGCAAAAACATGTACAGTGGAGAAAGCATATTGACTATCTGTATAAATTGTCACTTTTTTACCCTCCCCCAAGGTACAAGCTCGAGTCAAAGCCACCAACTCAGCTGCTTGTGCAGAATAAATGTTTGACAATCTCTTTGCCTCCAAAACTTCAGTTTCTGTGGTGACAGCATACCCTACTAGTGTTTTTCCTACAGTGTCCTTCTTTGCTGATCCATCTACAAACAAAATGAGACCAGAATCTACCAACGGAATATCCGTTAAATCTGGTTGGGGAAGCACTTTGTCATGAATGCCCTCTAAACAAACATGTGGAGTACCTTCTTCTGGAGTCGGCAAAAGTGTCGCCGGATTAAGAGTAGTACATCTTTCTAATCTGGAGGAGTAGAAAGCTATCGGTCTCTGTTTATCCCCATGTACTTGTACCAGAACCGAAGTCATATATCCTCCCTTACAATCAACCATTTGTACAAACGGTTTAGAATAGTTCGGAAAACCCAAAACAGAGGATCCTGCTATCAATTGCTTAATTCTATTAAATGCTTGTATTGCCTTATTTGTACACTGTATATTATTCTTAGCTGCCATGGGAGTGTCATAGATCAGTGCGGTCAATGGCCCTACTTCCTCAGCATAGTTAGGGATCCAACTTCTACAAAAATTAGTCACACCTAAAAAGGACATCATCTCCTGCTTAGTTGTGGGCATAGGTGCCTCAAGAATTGCTTGTTTTCCTTTGTTCTCCAATTGTCTACCTGCCTGCGAAATTAAATAACCCAAGTACTTTACTTGTGCTTTCCACAATTGCAATTTTTCTTTATTTACCTTATGTCCTTGCTCAGCTAAAAAACTAAGAAAGGCTAGGGTATCCCTTTTACTACTTTCCTGCGTGGGTGAGGCCAACAAAATATCATCTACATACAACAGAACCTGGCTTCCCTCTGGGGGAACAAACTGAGCTAAATTCGCAGCCATTTCTTGTGTGAATATTGTCGGACACTCACAATAACCTTGTGGCAATCTGGTGTATGTGTATCTTTTACCTTGATAAGTGAATGCAAACCCAAATCTACTCTCCTTATGTAGTGGTATGGAGAAAAAAGCATTGCTTATATCTATGACAGAAAAATATCTGTGCTGAGGTAGTAAATCATTAAGTAATGTATAGGGGTCAGGGACCACCGGTGCTCTTGGGATCACAGCCGAATTAACTGCTTGTAAATCCTGAACCAACCTCCATGACCCATCCGGTTTCTTCACAGGCAACAACGGAGTATTGCAGGGTGAATCTGGGCATTCAACAAGAATTCCTACCTGTTTTAGCTGCTCAATAACTGGCTTAATTCCTTCCTCTGCTTGTTTACTTAGTGGGTATTGGTGCTTACGAGGTCTAAAACCTGACTTTGGGGTTATACAAACTTCACCTGCTGTTTTCATCAGTCCTACATCCCCTTTACCTTTTGACCATAAATCTACAGGCAAGGCACTTAACGCACTATCTTCCTCTTGAGTTAGGAAGATTTGTCATGCCATTTCTGTTTTCTTATCCCTGAGGTGCACGCTTGGTTGTGCCCAAGTCACCCAATTTAATCTTTGTACATGGATCTGCTGATCTTTCAATTGACTTTCGGACATTGTGTCCCAATTCATTACCTTTTTCGCCAAATCTACCCAATGTGTCCCCATCGCTTTAGTAATTGAAATATGTGGGCTGTAACCTGAGCGATATAAAGAACTCATTTCCTTGGTCAAAGTACAGGTCACTACTGTATTACCTTGCGTATCCCAAAACATATCATTCAAAATTATCCTTGCACGTTTGTGCTTAAAGAATTCTTTTTCAAATTCTTTATCCAGACCAGGGGCCTTTCTATAGAACATTGTACAATGTAAGTGTGCCGCAACCTGCGGTGACCCGCTCCTAGATTTACTTAAAGCTAGGTTGATCGAATCTGTATCAACCCTCCCTGACCCATTTGAAATCAAGTCCTGGCTATACCAGTAAAACAAGTCTTGTACTCCCTGTACCACCAAGCCATCCGCTAACCTTTTCGCCTCAATGCCTTTAGGTGTGGGAATTGCCGCTATTCCAAACAAATGCATCAAATCTCTTCCCAGCAAATTAACTGGACAAACTTTCGATATAATTACCCTACACCTAACAGTTTGGTTTGTTTGTGGATCTGTGAACAATAGAGGATGTGACAGTGGTTCCTTATAGATTTTCCCGTTTGCCGCTTTTACAAGGACAAACTCATCTGTTTTGCAGTTCGGAAGCAGAACTGCTGGACCCAAAAGTGTATGCGATGCACCTGAATCACATAAAAACTCCACTTTCTGTCCCTCAACCAAAAACTCTATCATGGGTTTTTGATCTAGATGCATATCAATACCCAAATTTGCCAGGTTTATGACTTCACAGTCACAATCCCGCCCTTCCTTATGAGTGTTCTGACATTCATCGCAGAGAGTGTCTGCCTCATCATCATCACAATCATTCTCACTTTCTTCTTCTCTACAATAATCACAATAATGAATTTGGCGCCTTCCTTTACTATCATATAGTCATGCGGAGCCCTTGTTCATAAGCTGTGGGGGATGTAACCACTCTTCACAGTCGGCAGCGAAGTGCCCATGTCTACCGCATTTAAAACATTCTCCACGTTTTAACCTTCCCTCATATTCCTCTGAATGTCCACCCGGTTCATTTAACGTGTCTCATTTCAGGCCCCCACGTTTTTTTATGCCACCACGGTGCCCTTGCCCCCTTTGGTCCTGTACCAAGAATATACCACCATCATCCCCTACTGCTAACACTTGTACTTTCTTTTTCTTTTTTAAATTGAAATGTCGCTCAGCATGCCGTGCATATTCAAACAAAGTTGCAGTCTACATGTTCTATGATCTACCATATGCTTAGTTATAAAACTACTTATCGGAGCCTTACAACCTTTAAGAAAAGCATTTTTCAATTGCTGTTCATACGGACTATCATTGGTCTGATCCTGCGGAATCATCATTCCACAATGGTTATTGAACACTTCTGTCAATCTTACAATATAGTGATCTACAGATTCATCATCATTTTGGATGCACTGATTTATTACTGTCCAATCTGCTCTTGGATGCCACTTAGAAATTCTCTTTAACAGATCAGTGACTCGCGTGTCTAACACCCCAGAATTATGCTTTAAAGTAGTGCCGTCATCTGCCTTACATGTCCAAGTACCACAAACTAAGTGCCAATCTGGACCCAGGATTTGTCGCACTACTTGTTCTACTTCTAAACCATTTAGATGATAACTTAAACGCATACCAACTATGTCCTCAGAAAACTTTTAAAATTAACCTTGGGATGAGGAATACCATCTGTAGCTCGTTTTATATCCTCTCTAGCCCAGGGACGATAAACTAAAATAGTTGGTTCTTGTCCAACATCCCCTGCTTGTGGGTTTGCAACTTGTATTAAGGGAAGAGCTTTTGAGTAGTCAGAAAGTTTAATGGCCCAACGTCCTTGCCCTGCTGGTCCTGACCTTAACTGCATAGGTTGGTCTACCTGTTGCAAAGCAATCTTGGGTACTACGGGAATTTGCGGGTAAATTGGAGGGGTCACAACACTTCCTTGAGCAGCCAATAACCCACCCTGCTGTACAGATCCCACATCTTCAGACTGATATTGAGGAGGTTCCACCGGTACGGCAGCAGCAATTTCCCCATACGGTGGGGCAGTTGCCTGCCTTTGTACCGCACAAACTGTGTGCTCATCCTCCTTATCTAAAAATAAAGCTACTTTTCCACTTGGCACCAGTGATCCCTTTTGATTTATGTTTTCTTTTTCCTGGCACTGTTTTGCTTTTATAGCTCGTTTATTTGCTTCTTCTAACCATTTCTGTGCTTGGGGAAATCCCAATTGTCTTTGCTTCTTAGTTCTAGTTCCTGCAGCTCTTTTCAAATCTCTAACCAATTTTGCACAGGCATTCTTATTCAGGGTACCATCAAAATCATATTTCAACTTCCACTTTTTCAAAAATTTAACATTATTTTTGTTTAAACCTTTCATATACTTAGCATCAACATTTAAACAGGCATCACTCTCACACTTGCAGCAACTCGAACCCATGTTTCCCCTAGATTTCTTACTTCAGGACTGTATCAAAGTTATTATATCTAGATTTCTTATTTTAGGACTGTATCAAAGTTACTTTACAGGGCTTATAAAATGGGGCTATCTTAATGGGTGATCCTAACAAAATAATCTTAACAAGTAATCCTACCCACCCTTAACTAAAAATAAAACCCTTGTCGACAAGGTTAAATTAAATTAAAAGAAAATTTAGTTTTCATCCTACCTGAACCAGATGAGACTCCGTTTCCCCTTTTGTTCGGAAACCGTCCCTCAGATAGGGATCAGAGAGCGGCCGGCCTCCTCTCAACGACAAATCAGTCGGAAGGCTTTCAGTCGAGGGAATCTTAAGATGAGAAACCCTCACCTGCACAGGTTTTTCGGTCTCTCTGTCGGTCTGATCCGTATCTTCGAAGAGGTTTCCGGTCCGAAGGACCAAAATGTCAGAAAAAAAATTCAAACGAGTCACATCTGCCTCAGGTGATGAAAAACTTCTTTATTAGCAGCTAACCAGATTACACATCATGTTGGCCAAGATGATCTCCTCCTCTGGTCAACTTGTTTACTGACATCGACTTTTATACTGTAAGCAAAACAACTTTTTGTTACATTTCTGACCGTTGACAGTTGGCTATGGAAAAATACCTGTGGTAAACATGCTTACTACAAATCACTTCAAACCAACAGTTAGTATAGAATGTTCAAGAAGTACAGAATGTTCAGTTCAACAATGGTAGCTCAAATTTTCCAGGACACACAGCCTGCTTCAGTAAATTAACTCTTACTCGTCCGTGCATCCTTATCCCAGGCTTCACTAAGCTATAACCAAGTCTCTTTATTCTGAAAAGCAGAAAACAGTTATTATTCAGGTTTATAAGCAATGCTGCATTTTGTTCACAGATGAGGCCCATCTTTGATAGGCATATCCCAACAAATAACATATTCACTTTGCAAGAAGAGGAAAAAGACAAATAACAGTATGTTTTTAAAACTTTTCTCTTAACAGATAGTTCAGGATTATTCAACTGCTTATTTATTTTTGATTGTTAACTGGTTCCAGCCTACTGAAAATTTCCAGTCAAGATCCAGTTGGTAAAGTACAACCACAGAAACACAAAGCACAGTCTGTCTATGTATCTATCCATCTATCTTTTATCTTTTTGTCTTTCTCTCTGTATCTATATATTTACAGGAATGACATACAGAACATTAATTTATGCAGGAATATATGCAAAATGTATGATCCATTGGAGTTAATAGTAGATAAAACCTCTTTTAGAAATTGTACCACTGTCATATTATTTACACATTTGATATTTAGATAAATATATATGAAACTATGCACACACATATCAGGTAGGACTCTGAAGGTCATTGCAATGCTTGGCATAAGATTCCACAGAACTGTTCAACCAAAGTTCAGTGAAGCTCAGTAATTTAGAATGAAGGCTCCAAATGGATATTCACCTGTACAGTCTGGAATTAAGCAGGTACTCTGACTCATTCACATTTATTATGCATATAGTTAAAATGACCATTGAGTAGTCTAACCAGCCACAGCACCTCAAAAGACTGGTAAGTGTAGTAGGAAGTTAATACATTAGCCAATTAGCTGTCTATCAGACTAGCTTGTGGAGTTTTAGTCCTGTGTTTTTCTTATTTAAACATTTTTGAGGACTTTCAAGTTTAGAAGGGTGACTGGAGAGGTACATGTCAAAGAAGACATTTTATTTGAAAGTAGCCCTAATGAGAAATGAAGGAATTATGGCTTTTTGCTAATAATGGTTGATACGTGATTCTTGACATGACATGTAAATTCTTGCTTCCCAAACATAAATACTCGACATTTTATCCTTGAGCTTAAAGACGTGGTCACTACAGCAGAAAGTTTTCTGATCGAGTCTTTGCTGGAGTATTGGACAATTCACAGGGTAACTGGCAACAGTGTCCAGCTTGCAGCAATTAAAAACGTAGTCAGACAAAGGCCTTTTGCGTTTGTCCTCATACTGAAGATGTAGATGCCCATGAGGAGACACACCTTTTTATGATAACAATATCACCAGACCTTACTCTATAGGTTCTGGCAGTGAGGTGACTGTCTGTTCTTCATAATGCACAGAATTTGATGTTTAGTCAGGTAAGCCTATTGACTTTTCCAGCATCAGGATATGTGTTACGGGCTTTTGGCAGTTCCAGATTGGCTCTATGGATAGATTGACTCTGGTCTATTGCTTCAGTAATTTATTTCAAAGAAGTGAAGTAGGCTGAGAGGATCACACACACACACACACACACACACACACACACACATATATATATATATATATATATATATATATATACACACACACACACACACACACACACACACACATATATATATATATATAGATATATATACACACACACAGACACACACACACACACATATATATATATATATATATATATATATACACACACACACACACACACACACACACACATATATATATATAAATATATATATATACAAACACACACACACACACACACACACACACACACACACACATATATATATATATATATATACACACACACACACACACACACACACACACACACACACACACACACACACACACACACACACACACACACACACACATATATATATATATATATAAACTAAGATTCAGACAGCTAAGGAATGGCAGCAAAAAATCCATAACCTTAGACAAAAAGAACTACTACTACTATCTACTGCAAAAACACCAAAACAAACCTCAAAAGTTCTGGGCAGAAATAAACAAACTACTCCACCCAAGCCAAACTGCCACTCCACCCCCTCAGCTTCTCAACAAAAATCCCCAGTAGACATTGCTAATAACTTCAATAGCTTCTTCACAGAGACTTTCCAGTCTCTAGCCAGCCAACTCTCTCCCAATGGCTCTAATTCTAACGCAGCCACACCCACTACCCAAACACACTTTACATTCCAACCTGTTCCTGCTCAACTTATTCATGCCCTACTTTAGAAACTAAGACCCACCACCCTGGCTGTCGACCTCCTCCCAGCAGACTATCTGCAAAAGGCTGCTTATACCATAGCATACCCCATCTCAACCTTGATCAATAGAGCTATATCTGAAGCTACTGTTACCACTATATGGAAAATCTCCCATGTCATACCTCTACATAAAGGAGGCAGTCCCACTAAGCTGTTAAACTTTAGATCCATAGCTATTCTTTCAACTCTAGCTAAAATTATGGAGAAATGTGTACACATACAGCTCATGCACTACCTCACACAGAGCAAGCTGTTGTCCAACTTTCAGCATGGCTTTAAGCCACACCACAGTACTACTTCTGCCCTCCTCTCTTTCTATAACGTCATTAACCACAACTGCAATAATAACAAACTATCCTCAGCACTCTTTCTAGATCTATCCAAGGCTTTTGACATGGTTGACCACAAAATGCTTATAAATACCTTGAAAGCCTTCTCCTTAAACAACCATGCATTCCAATGGTTTCAATCCTACCTGCAGGGCATGCAAAAGGCAGTCCTATGGCAGGATAAGCTATCATCTCACCTACCCATCACATTAGGAGTCCCCCAGGGCTCGATACTATGACCCCTTTTTTTCTCCATCTTTATCAATGACCTTCATTCAGTCATCCCAGATGCTACCTGCATTCAATATGCAGATAATGCCACCTTGATTTGTTCTGACACCTCACCAGCTACTTTATTCACATTAACCCAAAATACCTTCAATACAGTGGAAAAATGGCTCTCCAATCAACATCTAATCCTAAACCCCAACAGAACTAAGATGCTCCTCCCCCCCACATGCAGGACCACCCTGCCATCCTTCAACATAACCGCTAACAATGGCACTATCATCTCCCCAGAAGCCCAAACTAAACTACTGTCATAGTTGATAAAAACCTGAAGTTTGATGCAAATATCAATCGAACTATCAAAACCATTAATAAAAAACTTGGCACTTTACAGAAACAAATCTTTCCTTACCCCACTTGCTAGAACTGCAATTGCCCATTCCCATCTACTATCAACTCTTCTCTACACCTCACCCCTATTCTCCAACTTAAACAAAACAGATTTTAATAAACTATCATCCTGCTATAACCACATTGCCAGATTTGCTACTGGAACAGTCTACCGGACACACCACTGTTACAACCTAAATCGCATAGGATGGCTTGAACTGCCTAACCTACTGCAGTTCAAACAGCT
This sequence comes from Protopterus annectens, assembly GCF_019279795.1. Classification (NCBI taxonomy): domain Eukaryota; kingdom Metazoa; phylum Chordata; order Ceratodontiformes; family Protopteridae; genus Protopterus; species Protopterus annectens. The sequence goes on along the minus strand of NC_056726.1, from coordinate 1,485,196,532 downwards.
AATAGTGGCACATAAAGTCCTTTACCAACCAGAAAATACACCTGCACTAAAAAATATTATCAGCCCCTACACCAGCAACCGGCCACTGTGATCATCCACTAGACTCCTAGTTCAAACATACAAATCCAACTACTCAGCTGGGGACTCTCTGTTTGCCACCTCTGTTGGAAAAACATGGAACAGACTCCCAGCTGACTTGACCCTAGAACCCTCGCTAACTCAATTCAGAAACAAACTCAAGAAATACTTCAAAACTCATTGGTTATGTCCTTGCACTAACCCCGACTAGTGAACTCTCTATTACTTAGGTGCCTTACCTTCAACTACTTCTAACTTTTTTCTACCACACCATTTCAGGAAGGGTCAATTGTATAACTGCTGCTCAATGTGTCTTAAACCTGAATGTAATGTTATGTATATATAACTTTGAAAATAATGTTATGTTTTGTAAAGTGTTTTATAATAAGTTAGTACTATATGTGCTAAATGCTGGTATTGCTTATGACTGTAATCTGCTTGAAACTAGCATTTTCTAAATGTTCAATGTGTATTATTATCTTGGAGCTTTTCTCCCATATATTATTGTTTATAAACTCAACTAAGATGTAATTTATAACATTAAATATGATACTTCTGGGGCTTATGTGTCTATAGTTGTTTGTTTGTTTATTTATTTATTTCCCATTTGTTTACCGGGGAGGTCCGACCGGATTAGTTGCCTGTTTTCAGTGGAGGCCCGCAGAGAAAATCTCCAAAATAGACTTAACAAGCGTAAGGAAAAATTGTAACAAACACAGATAAGATACAGTGTAGTTACACATTAGTTACAAAGTAAACAATCATGCCTATCGAAGTACAGAAAAACTATATACAGAACTATATACATGAAGATTCATCCTCAATGAATGGGTGTATAGGCCTTTCTCCAGTAGACAGTAAGTAGAAGACAGATGCTAGAAAGGAGCAAATGGAGAAATAGGAGGTGCTAAAGAGATGAAATGCAAGGGAGAATGAAGTAATAGAATGGGGTTAACAGGAAGTGTGAGAATTAAGGAATGGGGTTAACATGAAGTGAGAGAGTTAAGGAATGGGGTTAACAAGAAGTGTGAGAGTTGAGGAATGGGTTAACAGGGAAGTGTGAAAGTTAAGGAATGAGGTTAACAGGAAGTGTGAGAGTTAAGGAATGGGGTTAACAGGAAGTGTGAGAGTTAAGGAATGGGTTAACAGGAAGTGTGAGAGTTAAGGAATGGGTTAACAGGAAGTGTGAGAGTTAAGGAATGGGGTTAACAGGAAGTGTGAGAGTTAAGGAATGGGGTTAACAGGAAGTGTGAGAGTTAAGGAATGGGTTAACAGGAAGTGTGAGAGTTAAGGAATGGGTTAACAGGAAGTGTGAGAGTTAAGGAATGGGGTTAACAGGAAGTGTGAGAGTTAAGGAATGGGGTTAACAGGAAGTGTGAGGGTTAAGGAATGGGTTAGCAGGAAGTGTGAGGGTTAAGGAATGGGTTAACAGGAAGTGTGAGAGTTAAGGAATGGGGTTAACAGGAAGTGTGAGAGTTAAGGAATGGGGTTAACAGGAAGTGTGAGAGTTAAGGAATGGGTTAACAGGAAGTGTGAGAGTTAAGGAATGGGTTAACAGGAAGTGTGAGAGTTAAGGAATGGGGTTAACAGGAAGTGTGAGAGTTAAGGAATGGGTTAACAGGAAGTGTGAGAGTTAAGGAATGGGTTAACAGGAAGTGTGAGAGTTAAGGAATGGGTTAACAGGAAGTGTGAGAGTTAAGGAATGGGTTAACAGGAAGTGTGAGAGTTAAGGAATGGGGTTAACAGGAAGTGTGAGAGTTAAGGAATGGGTTAACAGGAAGTGTGAGAGTTAAGGAATGGGGTTAACAGGAAGTGTGAGAGTTAAGGAATGGGTTAACAGGAAGTGTGAGAGTTAAGGAATGGGGTTAACAGGAAGTGTGAGAGTTAAGGAATGGGGTTAACAGGAAGTGTGAGAGTTAAGGAATGGGGTTAACAGGAAGTGTGAGAGTTAAAGAATGAGGAAAATAGAAAAAGAGCTAATTGGAGTAAAACCTGCCACCCTGGGGCTGTGCATAAGCATAGCCAGTTGTCAGGTAACTGTGCCTTGAGAACTTGCCAGGTTTGGGATGGTACTACTCTTATGCATGATGGCCCCATTATGACAGTTCTCCAAACATTATCTTCCCACTCAGTGAAGACTTTAAATTAAAATAGGTTGAGGTGGGACTGCGCAAAGTTATATAAATTGCATACTTGGAGATGACCAAGGACTCTTTTGGTGTCCATTTAAATGATACTTTTAGGTTTAGATAGTGCTAGTAGGACATGGTCTAAACTGATTTTAAGGAGAATATTATTTAATGGAGAAGAGAAGGGACAGAGGTGTAAGTGGCTTGAGTGAAACTGGAGATGGACTTGTCAGGAAAAGATATTACATCGGTCAACTTACTGATCAAAATAAGTTGCTCCATTACATAAAAATTTGGAACAGCACTAGAGGCTTCTTCCAAGTTTCTTATTTTAGTTAATAAGAACATATAATCATTTTCAGAGGAGCTAGCAACTTTATATTCATAGCTAGCCTTACGTTCTATAATAGTCTAATTGAGATTCTTGCAGAATCCTGCTGAGCATGTTTAGTATCTTTTTGTAATAAATGAAGTATATTTAGACTCTGTACAGTGATTAATTTTTTATCTTGTTATTCATTTTGTTTATGTTAGAGTTCTAGTATAAGCATTTGGTTTAGGCACATATCAATCCACCAAAGGCAATTTCAGTGAACGCAAAGAAACCAAAGCCAGTTTGCAGAAATTGCCTTTGACAAAAGTGGAGCGTGCCTTTTTCTCCACTTTTGCGCAACCTTGGAACTGGCATATATAATTTTTGGGGTGGTGTCCCCCTACATGGGGAGTACATGGGGCTTGATCCCCATGAAAAAGTTTCAATGTTCCCTGAAGGTGGTTTTGGTGAGCTGGTTTTGGTATATTTGTGCTCGGCAAAAATGTCTTTGATGCATTGGCATGAATCTTTTGGTTTTGAGTTCTCCATCATATTTACAGTGGTTAGGATAGACAGCTCTACATCGCTGTTGAGATGTGAATAGAATTTGGAGGCAGATGAAACAGTATTACTAATACAGCATCATGGGGGAAATGGTTTGACTTTTTCAACACACATGCAAAAGATAAGAGGTAGGTTCTACAACTATTTCTGAATATAGTGCTGTTTATAAGAGCATCGGTACTTGTTCTAAGGGAGAACATAGTGTCATAATCAAGAAGAAGTGACATGTTGAAGTGTGCAGGGTTGGACAATATTTATACAGGCAATACTAAAGATATCTGTACCTCTAGCAAGGAGAACTAGGGAGCTGGCATTAATAAAGTTAAGGTAATACTGTGCAGACTTACTGCTGCTGATTATATATGTCTGTCAATTAATAGCCACATAGTTGAAGTCATTTAAGAGTAGCACATTTGGATTAGTATAAATATTTTCCAAATTATTTAAATATATTTCATTGTCATCAGGGAGGACCAGTGCACATAGATGAATGACAAATGTAAAATAAATAAAGATGAAAACATATAATTAACAGTAAAATTTTAATTTTATTTAACTGAAGTATGAATTTCGTAAGTTAAAGGTTGTTATTCAGTGGGATCTGGAATGAAATGATGGTTTCACAGATAAATAAAGATATGCCTCTGCAGCTCCCACAAGACCTACACAAGGGCTAGGCACTGAACCTTTTTATACCAGGAGTGTTATATAAACATTGAAACAATGTTTCCATAACTTCACTGATATGAATGAGATCAAAGGATATAAAGGACTCAAGCATGAGTATTTTAATACTACTCCTCGCAGTTAGTGCAAGATGATTACGACACTGAGCTGTTAGGGTTCTACTTCCTGTAACCTACACTTCACAAGTTAATGCATTGCATCTCCATTTACCTATTTACCTTGCGTATCTCTCAACACTTCACAAGTTAATGCATTGCATCTCCATTTACCTATTTACCTTGCGTATCTCTCAACACTTCACAGGTTAATGCATTGCATCTCCATTTACCTATTTACCTCACATATCTCGCAACTGTACAGATTTTTGCAGAATGTCCAGATTTTTGCCTTAGATTTTGGGTCTGTTCCTCACAAAAATCTGTGTTTGTTTCTGGATTTTTTTGGCAAATCAGTAAAGACTAAATTTACTAAATAATGACAGACATTTCATTTTCAGACTTTATATCCTTCAGAAAATGCATGGTAACACAAGACCGTTTATTCTAGCAACTTTCTAAGTTTCTAAGAGGACCATTAAAATGTGTCCCTATTTTCAAGGCTTTGTCCCCCCCATTATTTCTATCTTTGTCCAGATTTTTTGTGCTAACAGGTTGAAACCTATGCCTGTATGACTTTAAGCAAGTCACTTAACCAGGCAATTCTTCTGGGTCACTACTGAAAAAAGACCCTTGTTTCTAGTGTATTGAATTGGTTAACAGATGTGTAGTAAAATTAAATAAATAAACAACTAAATAAATAAATTAATCTGTACGACCTTAATATGAGATGAATTGGAATTTGTTACATTGGTATGTCCAAGAGTTGGATTCTGCATGAAAAGGCATTATAAAATCAGCAAATATTTTAGCCAAAATTTAGAATCTGTAAAGAGGGGGTGCAGGTCACCTCTAGTAAAGCAGGTAGGTCTATCAACCATTCCCTCCTATACTATCACATATTAGATCCTCCTGAAATGATGCAACAGTTAAATGTTTTATTTATCCTCAACTTATGGCATCATCCTTCGTGATGGCAAAATATTGCTCAAGACTAGTGTCTTTCCTGACTTCAACACATAATGTATGCAAAACTCTGACATACTCACCATCTCCCTTAATGTAGACTGTCTAAAGTAATTTGTTACTACATTGACAGCCACAAACTTGTATAGCACTGCCATACCCCATTAGTGAGCTACCTTTCTCAGCAACATGATTCTGTAGTTATGTCAGGTTGGCAGCTTCACCCTCACAGAGACAGCTTGGTAAGCTCCATGTAGGCTTTTCACATGTTCGTAATATACACATGCAAGCTTATTCTTGCAATTCATTTCTAGCTGTGGACGGCAATTAAACAAAGAGAGCAGGTGCTGAATGCTGGCATGCAGAACGTTTTAGAACAGAATGCTGACACACACAGCTATTTTGCTTGTCTAGAAGTACAGTGCTTGTGAGTAAGGTATGTGCATCGTATTTTAACCTCTATGGTTTACAGAGTTAAAACAATGATGTAGGGTTGTAGCTCGCTGACTTCCAACAAAACACAAGCTGTCTCCTCTCTCTTATCCTGCACATCTCAGTTGCCATCCTTGAATATGTTGCCACTTGCAGCTGTCTATACAGTTTTCTGAATTCCCTACTTCATCTGTTGTACATGTCTTTTGTTTTGACTCTGCACACCTATGCCTACCCTCACTAGTTACATGATTTTACAGAATATTCAGTAACACTTCTGGTGCAACACTTAAGGTAACTCTACAGTGACAGCAACAATTAAGGAAGGTCTTCATATGTCAACGTTTTCATGAAGGATGTTGTCAATTCATGTTTGCCTGCATTTACTTCATTTCATGACTCTTTTAGGTTTGACATACAGTACTGACTTACCAACACCTACTCAGCATGGGGTGTGCTTTTCAGGAGATCAGTGTAAATTAGCTTTTGCTGTCAAACCTTAGCCTTGGCTTTCAAATCTATGACTTGTGTTACATTAAGTCTGCATCCACTGAGAGCACATTCCAGCTACTTTCTGGTGAGAAATATCAAATCCCAAATTATTGTTGCACAAAATACCCACCTGTACCTGTCATTATTGGAAAGCAACCATCTTCCCAATATAACTATTTAAAACTGTAAAGTATCATTAATTCTTTCCGAAAGTATTGCATATTTTAATATCATATGATTGCATGCTTATTGTAACAGAGGTGGAAATATGCATTTTTTAGAATTGAGTGCCATATTTTTCTTCACATAATCTGGTATTTGATTAAACTGATAAGACTGGTAAAAGCTGTATTAAATGATACATTAAATGCTCATTTCATATAGGTAGTGCAATAACTTATGCATGGAGTCAAGTAAATGGAATTTACAAGTGAGAAAGGACAGGTGCATAATTTTACTTTAATAGCAATAATAATAGTTACAAGTTAAAATGGTGGACACTGGTACAAAAGACTTGAGGAATCATTAAATTATTTAAACTGATATATTACAGAATGGAGAGATGATTAGGGTCCGAATGGAGAGATGATAAATCAGTAAGTAAAGAAGAGTAGTATTGCTGAAATTGAATTCACTCTCAAGTCTTGGCGAGTACCTTTACGAGGTGGACCCTGTTTTTCACAAAATCTCACCAAGATGACACTGATAGATTGTAACTATATAGCATATATCATGGACAGAAGTAGGTCAAAAATAAAAAAAGATAGCTGGGTGCTCAAGACCCAGGATAAAAAAGTGCCCAATTCTGGTAAGCGCACTAGTGCCAGGACTGGGAAAAATGACAGTGTAGAATCCTCAAAATATGGAAACATTCCTACAATGGGGCCAAGCCTGGCCCAGGGGGAGGATGGCCCCATTGTTGTAGAAGGAAGTAGCAGTGCACAAAAATCACAAAAACTGATAGGCCAAAGAAGAGCCATAAAAACGACAGAGTGGAGTACTGAGGATAAGAAAGAAATTATGTATTGTTACTATTATGTATTGTTACTATTATGCAAAAAGACCAGAATTTCCAGACACAAGTTATACAAAAAGATTAAGAGATAAATTATAGGAAAGAAAAATACTTCCACAAGAAAAACTGTCAGAAGCTTCAAATAAAAATCTGTGTTCATTAATACAACAGATTTGTGAAAAACAGTATACAGACCAAGAAACTTTGATCTGTTTGCAAAAAGAAGCATCTGAGGAAGTGCAAAAATATAAACAACAAAACATAGAGATTTTTGAAAAGTATAAAAAAGAAATATGGACATGAGAAAGAGAGATTTGATATGGTACAATATCTATGCAAAGGAGAAAGCCAAATTAATCAATATAAAGAAGGCAGCCCCAAAGATATTCAAAGAGAAATGCAGGCAAAGGCATCCAGATATGGAAAAATTTCAAAATAAAAAAATAATATCACAAAGAGGGAATGTAGTTAAGAAGATTAGTAAAGTAGAAGTTAAAAAAATAGAAGTTGAAGTTATGGAGTGCATGCGAAGTGAAGGATTCAGTCTAGAAGGTCAAACACAGGTTACATCATTTCATGATGGAATGAGTCCCCAAAGTAAGGAGAGAGGAAGATCAGGAGACATCTGACTAAGAAATATGGACATGGGAAAGAAAAAGAGATTTAATATGGTGCAATAGCTATGCAAAACAGAAAACACAACTAATCAATACAAGAAGAGCAGCACCAAAGATATTTGGAGAGAAATGCAGCCAAAGGAATCAGGACATGGAAAACTTTACAACACAAAAAATAAGAGGAAAAGCAGAAAAGGGGATTAGTAATGGAGAAGTTAAAGAAATAGAAACTGAGGTTATTCAGTACCTGTGAAGTGAAGGGTTCAGTGTAGAAAATCTAATTCAGAAAGCACCACAACAGGATAGAGCAACGGACATCCTAATTAAGGGGAAACCAGAGCAATGAGAAGCTATTTTGAAGCCTTCCACAGGAAACCAGTATAAACGTTCACTTGAAGATGACAGCAAGGGAAAGAACAGGACATTGTGGAAATTCTGATGCAGTCAGTGCTGAGGAGTTATAAGCCAGTGAGTTCAGATGGCACAGGATGAAATTGAAGAGAATGTGTCACAGGAAGATGCTATACAACTTTCTATAGAATCCCCACAGGAAATGGAAAACAAAAAATGTGTCCTCAGTTTAGAAGAAAATGAGCTAAGAGAAGAGTTGCTTGATTTAACAGAGGTAGACAGACATATTAAGATCAATGAAAGACAAAGACTTTAGAAGGTCAATAAAACCCAAAAAGTCAGAAGTCTAATAAAACAAATGAACACAGTAATTAGGACTGCCCATAGAGATCCATGCGATATAACAGAAGTAAACAGGATATATTGCTCTGCAGCTAAATTAATAACTGATAAAGTTCTACCACAATAACACAGGGTAGTGAGGGAAAGGAAGGGGAGAAAGTGAACACAATCATGAAAGTATCGGACAGAGAAAACTATAAAGTAATTAAGACAAGAAGTGTCACTGTTAGAAGAGTACAGAAGAGGGAACACATCAACAAAAATACTTTGAAAGACAGACATGATAAAAAATGTGCAGTATTAGAACAGATCAGGATCTATCATGCACTATTGTAAATAAACTAAAAATCTCAGCACAGGTAGAAAAACTGTGGCTTTAATAATGTATTTATTAGTCATGTGAGTTGATGACAATGCTTGATAGGCTGGTGTATATAAAATGGATTATTTCAAATCAACTAATTATGCATTGACAAAGAACTGTAGGTTTGAAAGCTTTGTGTGTTGTAATTGTGTTATTTGTTTTAATAAACAGAGTTGCTTTGACAGTTGAACCTTTGGTTTTTATATATTTATATTCCATACTGCACTTATCTTCACAAATTTAAATACCTTTGAAAATTAGCCAACAACTTTAAACAACTATATAATATTTTAGCCTAGCTTCATGGCATATAGGGATACATATCTTTCTGATATATTGATGATGTGAGACAGAGTAGTATCTTTGCTTATAGGGGATGGGACTGAGTGTCTCTGGTAGATGAGATGCAAATGCATTTGCCCTGGGGAGAGATAATCGAGCAGAAGTATGCATGCTGGGATCTGGTGGGTATGGGCACTTGGCAAGAGTCGCAGATACTTTACATGTAAGGACACTCTGGGCATGCATGTTGGCAGATGCCAAAGGATGGGCTAGGGGACATACAGAAAATCTTGATCTCTGTCTCAAAATGAGTGGGCAGGGCTCTTATGGCTGCTCTCTGCCCTGGAGACAAATTGGGGTCCATCCTTACCTCTAGGAGGTCTTTGTCTGAGGGAGTGATGGACTGAAGCCAGAGCACTGCACAGAGGATGCTCACTACCTGCAGTACGGCAGAAGGAAACTGGGACGTGAGCAATCTGTGGCTTTCTGTATGATTGCTTGGACCCACTGGAAGGACGTAAAAAGCAGCATGTATTGGTGACTACAAAATTATGACACTGTTCCCAGTCAAGATTTTCTTAAAGGTGTCTCTTGTGCTCCTCACTATTAGAAGATGGTCTGTGGTTGTTTCCACTCATTTTGCATCTCCCAAATTCTGTGTTCAGTAATTCAAGTAGTCTGGACATTTTAACATGACCTTGTCATTCTTTCATATTTACTGGCACAACTATGACCAAGATGTTCCTATTCTCTATATGATGCAGATGTTAAAGGTGCCTAATAAAAGGATGTACCTTTCATATGTGGCAAGGTAGTTGTATCTTAAGAAATCATACCCTGATACCACCATACCAGACTTTCCACTAATTATACTTGGTTTCTCCATGGTCTTCAGTGGGCTCACTCTTTCAGGTTTGTCTAGATTCCTTGTTGTGTTTTCATTTGCCCTGTTAAAGGACTTGAGACACTACACATATATTCCAGTGGCGGCTGGTGACTTCAAATCAAAGGGGGGCTGCAGGAGACAGCTGAATGGGTGGGGTCAAGGAAAGGGGTGTGGCCAACTAGAAAGGGGAGGAGCTATGCTCAAAACCACAAAAACTAACTTTAATTAAATACGCTGTCCTGGGTGCCACTGCCAAACCATCATTATGAGAGTCCAATCAAGACAAAAATAAGTGTAGAAGAATAAAAATATTTCAATGCATTGGCTGCATGACAGCTTACTTAATATCTAGATGTAAACAAAAGGTTGTGAGGCATGAAAAAATAAATTACTTTTTAAATATATTACTGGAATGCCAGTCAAAATCAAGTATAAGAAAAACAAGAAGCACTCAACTCAAACCACTTCTCCTTGCACTGCAGTTCTAATTATAATTTATATTCAGCTTTATTAAAGTACCAAGTAACATGCTGAAAGTAGAAATCTCTGTGATGTCCCCACTTGTAAAAATGTTTCTTATCCAAAAAAGACCTGCTGCCTGACAACTATCTACTTGTTTCATGGGGAAAACATGATCAAAGTAAAAAATGAAAAGCAAACAAGAAACAAGCTCCAGATACATTGCTTAAAGGATTACTGCACAGGTTATGGACCACACATGATTGGCATTCTGTTTAGTTTACGGGTAAAGTCTGTAGAGATGACTGGAAGTCTCCAACAAGTGTAATGAGCTTTTTAAAATAATGGAATCCTGTCCTTTAATACCCAAGGCTTATACATCATCTAGTCAAGTATTCTCTGCATGGCAACAACAGAAAGGCTTTCAATGTTGGCAATTCTTTAACAGTATGCTTATTAAAGCTTACTTGCATCTTACGATCTCAGACAAGCTTACTGTATGGTCATTAAATCATTGCTACTTAAACACAGAGCAACAGGCACTTTCTGAGTAATAAGCATAAATCTGAGTAATAAGCATAAATCAACAGTACAAAAATATGACAGAAACCAGACCGTTCTGCAAAATCAAGGACAGATGAAAAGCCACTGTAGTACTTGTGTCTACCTTGGATGGGGGGGACACACTGCACATTTACACTGCATAACGACTCCTTGCCTTGCTTGGACACATCCAGAGTCACTACATGGGGGAGTGGGGTGCAACAAGTATGTCACAATTTGAAATGTCTCTGGCTGACTGTGATGGCCCTGACACATTTGTCATACCTCTTATCCTCAGAGCAAGATATCTGGACAAAGCCATACACAGAAGTGGGACAAAGGCCCAAAAATAAGGACAATTTTTAAATATTGCTCTAATAAACTTAGAAAGATAATAGGATAGGTATTGCATTAGTATGAATTTTCTGAAGGGTTTAAAATCTGAAACTCAAATGACTGTCACTATTTTCTAACTTCAGTCTTTAATGATTTGTCACTAATTTGCCAAAAAAACACAATTTTATGAAAAATGGACCAAAAATGTGATGCAAAAATATAAAATAGGCACACAATACAGCTGGGAACCTGTCAAAGAAAGGACACTTTAATATTAGTACTGCTAACTTGAGCAGCTGAGAAAATAAAAGAATCTACATGCATTTCAAGTAATCTATAACTTTGATTATTACAGTTATTTCTTAATTGTAAACCTGCCATGTTTTCTTCCAAAATTGCTATTTTGCGGAGGGATTATTAGGGGGAAGAGCAACATTTTGAGCCAAAATCAGGGACAGTTGAGAGGTTGGCTATGGCTAATTCTATAAAGCAATGTATTTGCATGCACCTCTCAACCTGTTAATGCAGTAAATCTGAACAAGGCCAAATATATTGGGGGAACATATAAACAGTACTAAAATTGCTCTTGTATAAATTGAGACAGTTGATAGAATAACAGTTCTTACTTTAGCATGCATTTTTCTGAAGGTTATGAAGTCTGAAACTCAGTGTATCATTATTTAGTGACTTAATTTCTAAATGATTTGCCAAAAAACTACAAATTTTATGAAGAACAAACCAAAAATAAGAAGCAAAAATCTATTCATTCTTTGAAAATCTGGACAGTTGGGAGGTATAGTTCAGCTGCGCCTGTCTGAGTTTGCTGCCCTTCCCCCCCTGACAAAATCATGGTTGAATGGAGCCTCTGCAGCCATTCCAATGAACCATTACTTGACTATTTCACTCCATTTACCATAAACACTAATGTGCATACTGCTTTACTTCTATGATGAGTTGGACTTCATTTGAAAGTTTTATTTTGTATTTTACAGCACAAACACTAAGTCATCTGCTAAACAAAGCAATGCAGTCTCACAATGAAAACTTAGCATTAAAACTTCTCTGCCCTTGAAACAGCATTGAAACCCACATTCAAAGAAAATACATTTTGCCAGTGGCAGATAAAGATTAATTTTGGGCTGTTTTCAAATCATAGCCCCTTTGCATATGAAACATACGTGTGCTCTTTGATACACCTTCCTCATTGTACTAAATTATATTCCTTGTACAATACAGTACAGTTGTTAGAGGGCATTTTAAATTTGTTTTGAACATTTTTCCAGTAAGCAATGAAACATAATGCATGCACCCATAATGGCAAAACTGCCCAGTTCAGAACATTTATCATAAAAGTCTACTCAGACTTCCACAGTCCACCATTATTAGTAAATATGCACAATTCTACAGTCCACCATTATCAGTAAATATGCATAATTCTACAGTCCACCATTATCAGTAAATATGCACAATTGTACAGTCCATTATCAGTAAATATGCACAATTCTACAGTCCACCATTATTAGTAAATATGCATAATTCTACAGTCCACCATTATCAGTAAATATGCACAATTCTACAGTCCACCATTATCAGTAAATATGCACAATCTCTGAAGAAGTAAAAGTCATCTAAATAATTCCACATTAAAGAAATCTGTAACTAATCAAGAGGTTGCTGCTAGCAAACACCTTTATATTTCATGGTTTCATCGAAAAATAAAGTGTCTGTTGCCCCTCTGGAAAAATTGCCTATATTACATTAAAAAATGATAATGCTTACACTGATGTCTTACTGCTTGGTTGTTTACATTTGTTGTTTTCCAGTGGATTTGTCAGTTTCACAAATGTCTTTGTTTTATATAGTATTTTGTCTTCCTGCTCTAGCATGAGGTTACATTACACTGATAGATATTTTTCATGATTCATTTAATTTTTGAGGAGCAATTTATATTATTTCCAATGGCTGTATAGTTTAGATTTTTGTGCATGTGCATTTTACTGGCATTGGTTTATAGATTATAACACTATGGGTCTTCTGTTACAGATAGGATGGAGATGATTGTGAAGCAGAGATGGCAGTAATACATTTCAATTATGCCACTCTGTCTTCATCATAGAAATTCATCATTTTAGTATTGGTAACACAATTCTTTATCAAGTATAGCTGTTTATGAGAGCATATACACTAGCTCAAGCAAGGTTTATCTTTTGGCATGCAAAAATACTCCAACTCTTTTATGTTGTATAAAGACCAGACAGCAAGCAGGTTTATTCTTCTGCATTATGCAAATTGATGTCTTACTCTGTATTACTCATGTTTGCAGGTTATTATACATATTTACAGTCACATGCAAAAGTTTAACCTCCATTTCAGAAAAAAAATACATATATGTAAAGGCAGAAAATATAGACCACTCCTTTTATTGAATACCAAAAATTCAGTAGGCTGTTATGTCACACACAAGATTTTTTCAGACTAAGTCTGAAAATGTTTGTGCATTTGTTTGTGAGAGGTGTAACTAAGCAGAGATCATTTACAGTTGAGAATTAGGAAAAGTTCCAGACTTAATGGCACAGTATATACATAATTCTCACAAACATATAGGAGTATACAGGAAGAATTATGGCAATGATGAAGACAGGTACATGTCAATAGCAATAAAGCAAGAATTGAAGAAATTCTTGCAAACAGTATTTACATTACACAGTGCAAATGCATGGACTGAGAACATCACAAATAGGCTAAAAGATACAAATCTATAAACAGAAATATAAATTCATCATTATTCAAAGTGGATATGAATAAATTTATCACTGTACCTTCTTTCAAATGAAGCAAGCGATTGTCGTACATATTTGTTAGCCTTGGTGTGACTTGTAGCTCGTGTCTCCTGCTACACTTCCATGTGACATCAAAGTGCTTTAAATAGTTACTGTTTTTAGTAAGGGGACAATGGGTTTGCATTGTCAAATCACTCAATGACTCTCAAATCATGTCTGCAAACCAGTAAACTCTTTCCTCACTACACATTGATAAGTTTAACTAAGTAAGATATACCTGATCTATAGAGGTGATTGATTCTCGCTCTTTTCCCAGCACATAAAGCCCGGGAAGAGAGCGAGAACCAAATTCAACCAATCATCAGCATTTAGCCCGGCAAGCACGTCATGACGTGCCTGCGGACGTCGCAGTCCGAGCCCCTTCCAATTCTATGCGGTTTGGAGCCGCATAGACTTCTGGGCATCACAATGATGCCTTAATTACTCCATCGGGCTGCAATGAAAACAATAAAAAAATCTATTGAAAACCGCCGCAACCCGAGGCAGTTAAAGTCTTTATCTTGCATTTCGAGTCGCGGACTCGAATTTCACATTTAAACAAAAAAAACAACATCTGCAGTACTATCATACAAGAAAAGGTTTCTTTTTTTCATTTTCTTCTTTTTAGCTGAGGGGGCTGCAGTCCGGCAGTCCGATGCCACGAGCCGCCCCTGATATATTCTACATTGGTGTCTTCAATGGGCTCACTCTTTCAGGTTTGTCTAGATTCCTTGTTGTGTTTTCATTTGCCCTATTAAAGGACTTGAGACACTCCACAAATGTTCTACAGTGGTTGCTCTAAGTAAAGGGGATTAGCGTGATATTAACCTTCCTGCATTTCTTTAACTACTGGAACTGCCCCACTATATTCTATCAGTTTTACTTATCATTCTTCATGGTACCCCCCCTGCGTATTATAGATAAGTGGTACCCCCTTGTGTATTATAGATAAACTCACAAAACTGGGCATAAACCTCTATGTCATGAGATGGATAGCCAAATGGCTCAAGGATAGACATGTTGTTAGAATGGGGGAATCCACACCCTGCAAGAGGCTAGTCACAAGTGGAGTACCATAGGGCTCGGTGCTGGGCTCCATCCTGTTTGGGATATACTTCTCAGATGTCAAGACAAATTCAGATGGCCTTTGGCTGACCAATGTTGCAGATGACTGCAGGTTGGTGGCAATGACTGACATTGTTTGGGGAGCCAGTGATCAATGATCAGACAACTAACATAGCACACTCTCATGTTAATCTCTTCTGTAGAGTCTCTCACTTACTCTTCCTTAAGCTTGTAGTTAAAAATATTCTAATCCCTAAATTGAAATATAGTCCTTCCCTGATTCCCTTTGACTCATCATAATATTCACAAAGACTTCAGATCACAGAAAATAGCATTTGCAGATTTGTCATCCTTGCCAACAGCAGATCTCACCACTGCAACATCCTACAGTGTCTAAAATGGCTTCCAGTCACCAAAAGGTCAACTTATCTCCTAGGTGCTGTTATTCTGTATTTTTGGGTTGTAGCTGAAAAGGTCTTTGGACTAGCCTGTCTACCAATTTACCATACAGTAAACAAATAAATATATCCTGGGGGTATAAGGTTACCAGGGGTATGTTTAACTATAATTGTGTTCAATTTTTTTGCAAATAACAGGCTTCTCATTTGCAGAGAGTCCACCTTTATGCAAGAGCACCACACCAGATGTTTTCTGTACCCTGGATATCTCCACTGCAGATATTCAGCTTTGGTTATTATTTTTTTTCTAGCTGGAACTTGGCATTTTGTAGTGGGCATTTTGGAATAGTCTCATAATCTATAAAATTAGTGATTATTTGGAAAATGCAAAAACAAGTTGTCCAGAAGTGTTTTTTTTATAGGAGGTAAGAGGGAATGGAAGGGATAGAGGGACTGAAGTTGATAGAAATTAGAGATGTCATTGGGTCAAGAGAAAAGGATACCATCAATAAATGTCAGGACAGAATTGCTCACTTCTAACCTTCCTAACATAGCTGAAGGCCTTATGAATTATTACTCCAACCCAATTTCATAGCTGTAAGTGAGGGTCTCAACCAGTTTTATATCATTTATGATGAAGTGAACCATAGAGATGGCTTGACCAGTTTTAAATCCCTTTTTAATGATGATGTGGATCTTAAAGATTACACAAGGACAGGACTTTTCTTAGTTTGAAGAGAATGTTTGTTTTACACTTTTGTCTTTCTGCTTTCTCAGACTGGTGATGATGCCTCAGTACTTCTAAATTTGACATTTATTTGAAGATGATTTGGATCATATCTCACAATGGTCCATCATTATGCAGAACGTCCAGATTTTTGTCTCATATTTTGGTCTGTTTCTCATACAATGTGTGACTTTCTGGTAAATCATTGAGGATTGAAGTTCCTAAATAATGACACACATTTGAATTTCAGACTTTGTATCCTTCACGAAATGCATACTAAAGCAAAATATTGTATTCTAGCAACTAATCATGGAATCAGTATTTAAAATCTTTGGGTCTTTGTCCTTCTTCTTGACATTCACAACCTCTCAAAGCAAGTCTTCAGTCAGCTTTTTAGAATTAACAATATCTAAGTACACAACGCTGAAAACAAATGCCTCTAATAAGTTGTTCTACAAAAAAAAAAAAAAAAAAAAAAAAAAAAAACAGGGTTAAAATGCTACTGCACAGAAAAAGCATGAACTTCCAGATCACTAAGAGGAATGATAAAAAATCTCAGTTGATGAGAATTGCATGTCTCCAAAAAGATTAGAGATATGAAAACAAATGTAATCTGTCTACACCAAGACTTCATGGCTAGAGGGTACAGCAATAGATTACTGAATTCCATCCTCAACTCCCTTTGAAGGAGTCAGAAGACTCCATTTTGACAAAAAAACCTTCCCCCATGAGACGTCTAGGGCTCAGTAAAAAATAATATCAAGACCTGCAGGCAGACAAATGAGAAAGAAGCATGGCTCTCATTTTTACAGCAGATTACAAAGCAATCAGAAAAATAATGACTGACAGCTGGTTGGTGATTACAGACAATAATCAGCTAGAAAAACTCCTAGCACCCCATCATTGCTTTGTTTTCAAGAGAGCCAGGAACATCAAGGAGTGGGTACAGTGCAAATTGTGACCGTTGTGACCGGAGGAGAACAAACAACAAAGGAACTTACCCCTCAGTCTCCCCTTTTTGTACTTACTGCAACTACATGAGCAGCAAGTACTACAGCACTTGTTCTAGTAATTGCAACATGGAGTTTGTAGTATACTATGTGCAGTGTAATGGCTGCAGGTGTTTTTATGTAGAGAAAACTGTGAACAAGTTGAAGATCAGCATGACACACCACCTGTCTGACATCAGATCCTCAAAAAACAACTAGCTAAACTCTGCAATGATTTCCCAGACAATGGATGTTCCCACTTCCACATCTTGGTCAAGCTCACTGTGGGTCTACTCAAAGGAAACAAAAAAGCCATCCTTGAAAAAAAATGAAGTTAATCTGGCAAATCAGGATGGATACCCATCACCACCCTGGTCTAAAGTGAAGCATTTCCATAAAGTGTGAGCTTGCAGGAAACTATACCATAAAGCATTTAGTCATGTATCTGATTGTTTATTTATTTACGTATGTATTTATGTATTCATTCATTTATTTATCAGGGTAGTGCACTGATCTCAATGGACCATTTGCACATGCCATTAAAACACCTGTACTTTTTAACACAGTACTAATTTTTGCTGCTAATATGAAAAAGCCAGTCAAGAAAGTAGATCAGTAGATGATTGCATCTACATTGGTACAGTTTGTAATGTGAACAATTAAAACATGTGAACTCAAGAGGTGTACAATCCTAAACAGTAACTGTCAAGACTTTTGAAAATGCTTTTTACTGCTCATTTGGAACTTGGAACTTTGATTGAGAAAAAAAACACCCATAGCTTTGTACCATATCACTGAATCTAACTTGATACGTTTTTATGAGGCCTCATGATATATATAAACTTAAACAGCAAATTTTAGGTATTTGAAAATGTTTTGTTCTACTCGATTGGAAGTTTCCTTTCATTGTTAGGTTTACGAAAAGGGGGGCAAACATTAGCCTCCTATCTGACTGACAACCTGCATCCATAGACTGATTGCATCAGCCTCTTACATCATCAAACCCTGCCCCTGGCACCACTACACCACCCCCTCTCTCAGGGGTTTGGTTGGCTACCCTTCCGCCTGATCCCTCACAGTTTCGGGCCCTTAATCAGGCCAGGCACAGAGCTATATAGCCCTCATTTTTTACTGATTTCATCACCCAGAACCTGAAGATAACAAGAATCTGAACAGAAGAGCGTTCAGCATTCACTAGCTGCTACAGCTAGGAAGAGTCTTGATAGCGAAGACTCCAGACTGTAACATCAGAGACATATGCTCTGAGATCAGGGGTGCTCTCCATCTCACTATGGATACCCCACAGCCACCAGGTATAGATGCTCCAGACACTTGGCCTGCATTACACATCATTTCTGTAATTTGCAGTACAATTAAATTTGTTATGCCTGGGCTCCTCGCCACGCTGCTGTATTCTTCACACCATAGGCACAGTTTGCTTATGCTCAAAGAACATCTGAGATATTTATTTTTGTAAAGGTTTTTATAATCTGCAGCTCATCACTTGGTGGATTTTTACTCTATGGGCCCAAAAAGTTCTGCGGTCTCAAGATGTACTTATGTTTTCTTTCTACTTGCACACATCCATGAGTTCTGTAAAATGAACACTATGACGTGCTTCCACTGGAAGCTATTTCTCTTCATACATAGATTTTCCAAAAAATGGGAGTAACACAATGTGCCTCTAAGTGACGACCCCACCTTCCTGCTTAATAAAGAGGTCTGTCTTCATCAGGAAGAAGAATGTGGACTGGTCACATTAACCATACATATGAGCCTTTTATAAAGCAGGCACAATTATCCTGTTTTTCCAGACTGCAGAAGATTAGTCTTTCTTAATCCATTTCAGGAAACATGAGCCCTGCAAAAGTGGGCAAAGGCTCTCATATTACATGTGGTACAAGTGTTGCTGGGGACAATTCTAACTGGAAAAACTTCTGTAATAAAGTTTTCATAATTTGCTACAAGGAATATGAGTCCCACTAAGGTAGACATAGACTCATATATTACATGTGATACAAACAAGTTACGAAAGTCTAGTGACAGATTCATAAGAGCAGGCATTTTCAACTATCTAACTGTAAATCACTACAAACCACCACTCTGTTAGATGAACCTGCTGAAACTCAGGCGAAAGTGTTTTCTTAAATATAGTTCCATAGTGGCTGAACATGGTATGCTGTCATGCTTAAATTTCCCTTTTTTGTTTGTTAAAAATAAAAACATTTTAAATAAGAATGAGGTTCTAAAGGCTACTTTACTGGAACACCTTCATGGGGCCTTCAGGAATATTTAAATAAGGGGCTAACCTCTAAGCTTTGGGAATGGCTCCTTGTTTTTCAGTCTCCTAGATTTTCCTCCAAGCAGTTTCCTCAACCCTCCCACCATTGTCTGTAATTGCTTTTAAATAACTGACCTGTTAAATGCAATGTATTAGGATAAGAACACTTGTCTATCTGCCTACTTAACTGAATTAACTACTTGAAACTTCAACAAGGCAACTTTATTCTTCTCACAGGGAGGCCATCAGACAGACAGTCTCCTAAATCTGCCTGCCAGCTAAAGTGATTTTATCTGGAGTAATCCTTTCTACTCTGTTTCCCATTCGTTTTGGATTTGTCCAGATTCAGTGTGCTAAGAGGTTGAGATGTAGAGAAGTAAAATGCAGTTTTGGGTACAAGGTTTGCTTGGGGAGATGTGCATTTTATGATTATCAGATTACTAAATAGTAAAATAGTATAATGGTTGTGGGAGGAATCCACAAAGGAACAGGAGTTATCTAAGTTTATTAAAATATAATGCAAAGAAACAAGCCAACATAGGCAGTAGTAAGCAGTAACGTACAGCAAAGTGCAAGCAAACTGCAATATACAAAAATGAACCAGAAAAAAGCAACAATGAAATAAATAAACAATGCAATCAACTGTCAAAAAAGCAACTAAGCACAAACAATATTAGAGAGAACCACCCCAGCACTTAAGCCACAACCACCTCTTAATATCCCAAAGAACATCAGCCAAAACCAGCTAATGGTAAAACAAATACATGCAATGAGGAGTTATGAGGGGCAGAGCCATAAGTAGCCTAACTAGTTCATGATGTAGTCCAGTGATCTGCCACCTCCAATTGTAGGTTGAGAAGCAGAAAAAAAGGTCCACTACAGCAAACCATTAGCCACAGTTGTTACAGGGGGCTTGCTGCACTTAGAATAGCCTTGCATGAATTGCTTCAGCCTCAAAAGTAAATATAGTATTGGCATTCTTTTGCTAATATTGCAATACTGGCCTATATGCAGCTGCTGATCATGTGATCCCCTAACACACTGCTCCCTGGTTAAGTGCATACTTTGTAATTGAGTAGGAGCTACAAAACAAGCTGCCATAAAGAAGGCCAAGCAAAACCAGATTTCACTGGGTAGTGGGACAACTTGACAAAGTGTAGCTAAACATTCCTTCTCTTTCAAAAGTACCGTGGGTTATTTTGAATCCACCTACGCTACCACCTACTCTTGCAGATCAGCTAAACAGGTAATTTCAGAGATAGCAACCGGCAGTATCAACAATAGAAAATTAACCCAAGCATCTGGAGTGAGAATAAAACTATGGTCTTGTAGCATCAAAGGGGAATGTACTACCAGCTGAGCCTCAGGCACAAGCCCCTGTTTTTAGGTGCCTTAATTGTATCTTGTAACCAGCTTATCCACTCCATTTCCAATATCTAGTATTAAACTTTCACTTGCCAGTGTTCCTTGTAGCTGGTTTCCATACACGTTCAAGGACACAATCTGATAAGCAGCTTTCAAACATCCTGTTGCTAGTTTGTTAAAAAGCCAGTCCTGTTTACCTGCCTTCAATAGGCTAAAATTTGCAACTTTGGATTCAGAAGCATGCAGTTCATTTTCCCTGTCCCCATCTTATATTAAATAGTCTGAACTGAGCCTAAAAATACACTTCATTTACTCTTTTGGAGTAGGCACTGCTATATGAACTTCTGCCACCCCAACAAAGTTTCTAACTAGCACAGATTCCACTGATCATATCTCTTCTGTAAACTTCTCTGGCCAGAAGTATTGTAACCAGGTTCCCCATTCTTTTCCAGAAATGTAACACCTTCATGTTATCCTTGAATATTTTCTGTGCTACATTCCATATATTTTCTCCTGGGTCCCCCTTTTTGCAGCTGTTAATAAGCTTCTTCTGTTGTACAGGGCTTGAGCCCCACAGCCTTCATTTGTCTACTGTGACCTCAAGCCAGTTAACCAGAGTGTTTTGAAGCAATTGGGAATATGGGATATTCTTAATGGTCTCTTGGACTGTACCTGTCTAGAAAATGGAAGATTTCTACTAGAATACATCATCTAATTGTCCCCATTCTGTTTTCCAGCTGTGGTTTTTCTGTCCTTTAGACACTTACAATAAAATGTGGGTGCACAACTTTGATGGAATTGGGGTGGCACCTGCAACTTCTACTTTTTTAAACTCCAATACAATAAATGAGGAAGACTCCACCAAGTTTCAAACAACATAACATCAATAACTAAGAAATGAGACGAAAGAGTGGTTAGTAAACCTTAGTTATCCCATCCTGTTGTATTTCGTGCCAAACAGATATGCTTGAGACTGTCCTCTTCAGTGTTGGGCAATCCATTAAATAGTTCTTTAGCAAATTGCACAGATGAGGCACTTGCTAGAAAAAAGAACGATACATGGAGGAAGCAAAATTAACTGGTAGAATTACCAGCAGCTCCTCAGAAGCTGAGCACAATATCCAAGTGGGGCACTACGGTCCATAAACTCCTTCAAGTTGGAGGGACCCTAGTCATGAGCAGACAGATACATTAAGGTTTTATAAAAGGATCCTATAATATCCAGTGAGCCAGCAGAGGCTGAACAGACTAGGCATAATATGTTCATTACGACACGTACCAGTAGGAAGCGTAGCAGTGCAATTCCGCACCATCTGTAGGAAGTCCCAAGTTCTTTGCTATTATTGCAATTCCTTTCTTAGCTTCTTTGTTAGCCAGCAGTCCTTCCTAGCCTGGTCAGTCTTTTCTATCTCCCACTTTTTCCTGCACTCCTTCTTTGTTTTGATGACTTCCTGGACTTCTGCATTCCCCTACCACCTTTCCTTATGTGACTTATTTCCATATCTGGCTCAGCCACATATCTGTTCTGTAGTCCTTACACATGCTGTTTTGAGGCGCAGCTATCCTTCTTCAAACCCCATGAATTACTTCCTCTTCTTGAGGTACTAGAGCCCTGAGTAATTCATTGAACTGTTGTACTTTCTCTCCAGTCAATTTCCAGGTCTTCAGCCTGGTCTCTGTTGACTTTAGAGCCTTCTCTGACCACTGTTTGCAGTTTATTGTGGTAGCCAGTGGCTTATGCTGCAGGTCAACTGTTTCACTGGGGATGACTTTGCAATAACTGATTCTACGTGAGTGCCCTTTCATTACTAGGAGGAACTCTACCTGACTTGCATGTTGGCTGCTCTTGTATGTGATCTTGTGACTGTTTCTCTTTGTAAACCATGTATTGACTACTATCAAGCCGTTTGCCATACAGAAGTCTAGAATGGACTCTCCTTCTTTATTCCTCTTGCCCCACCCATGTGGCCCCAAGCAGTCCTCATATACTATTCTGTTGGTCCTGATATGTGCATTCATGTCCCCCATTAACAACACCCATTCATGTTGTCCTGCTTTATCTAGTAGGTTTTGTAGCTGCTTTTCCTAAATATTACAACCTTGCTGTGTGGCATAGGTTGAGACTATGAATCATTATACTGCAGCTGATTGCCATGACTCTGTACCTAATTCTGATGAGATCCTTCACTGCCTTCTGAAGTCCTCTGTCTTACAATTCCCACACCATTTCTAGCCTGTCCTCCTCCTGAGTTGTAGAGTCTGGATCCCAAGCCAACTGGCTTTGCAACACTACCCTTCCATCTTGTCTCTTGGATACACAGGATGTCCATGTCATCCACTTCTAAGCCACACCCTGTCAGTGAACTTACATTAAGTGCAGCAATTCTCAGTTCATGTTTGACAGGTTGATTGATTTATGGCCAGATTTTGCTCAGCAGAGCTATCCTAGTTAACCTAGGCTGGGAAATTAGACACTGGCCAGCCAATAGTTTATTGACCAAGGTCTACTGGGCTTAATGGTGGGCACACACTGGCCAACAGAGGCACATACATCCCTCCCACCATTAGCATGGATCCCTGGTGTAGGTCAGAGTAGGCCGGGTCCTCAACCCATTTATTATTTGTAATTACCAATGCCTATTTGGCGACATTAGTCAACATGACCGAATCATCTACAGCCATATTTTACACTGAGTGTCTAGCCCTGCCGTGGCACACAGCCCTTGATCCATGTTCTTCTATCTTGAGGATACTGTGCATCATAGTAGATGCCCTAAAGTGGTTGCAACTCTTTCCCTATATGGCACCATGAAGAGTCTGTGATGCTGCCCACAGCTCCATTCATTGGTGAGTTTGAGATGGAAATACTCAGCATATTTTTAGAGGTGGGAGAAACCCTACAGAGACACAGAAAGAACGTACAAACTTCAAACAGGCATTGGCCGTAGGTCAGGATCAAACCTTGCACTTTGTGCATGGGAGGCGAAGACCTTAATCATTATGCCAACTTATCAATTTCCAAAAGAAATATTAAAATGGTTAGTCAGCCTTTGGCACTTTTCAAATAGCAGTAGATAGGTTCTAGGGCTCTTGCAGGAACCAAATGGATTTAGGCAATACTGAAGTGAGTGTTTGGCTCTGTTCAGATAAAAATCCAACTAAATCTTTTACATCAGGCAGTTCTGAGTCACATCAGGCAACAACAGATGAGCAAAACTGTAGAAAAAGCACTGATCTTTAGTCAACAAAAATGGTGCCTGTAGTACTTCCTTTGCAATTCGCTCAGTAGTTACAGGACAGCAGATGTGGTTCCAAGTCTAAAACCCTTCAGGCAGATTTGGCAGACAGTCATTGTACAAGTTAAGTCAGCAAGACATCAGTATGTAGGACAGAGCTTTGCCCAGTAAACATGCCTTGTTAAACTAAGCACTCCTGAGGCCTTCAGAAAACACAAAGCCACAGCAGAGCAAGTATGTAAGTCCATAGTAATTCAGACTGGAAGGCAAGTGATATGTGGTGACGTACAGACACATTTGCAAAAAGGCAGTAGCAATGGTAAGACTGGCAATAAAATATCTAGGGTAAAACAAACAAAACAAAAAAAAAAAACATAGCCATGAGTATCCAAGTCAGTTCAGATGGAATTAGTAAAGAGAAAAAATTGTTATGCTTCATTGTTTCCATTCAAATGAACTTCACAAAACTAAATATAATTATATGGGGTATGTACAGTTAAGTAAGAATAAAACAACCAAAGTATGAATGCAGAGGGCTAACAGAATATTATGATAATCTCAATACATAAACTCCAACTCAAGTAGGCAAACAGCTGCTGCCACCTTGTCATACATCTGCAATTTTGTTGTCAGCAGATTATCTGCCCTGCGCCAAGAATACAAACTCTTAACTTAAAAAATGCACTCACCTCAGTCCATATCAGCATATTGGCTGTTGCACATCTGCCACTGATATTAGTAAGACGTGATATGATGAACATGAAGGATAAAATCAAGCATTCTTCATAGATACATAATAGTACACTAACAATGCGCTATAAAAATTTCAAGCAATAAGTAAAGTCTGACACAATTCATTTCAATTAACTCAGAAAATATGGATGCAGCATCTCTCTAAGTATAGGGACTGGGTCTCTATCACCATATCGAATGGTGATAATGCTGAACGTTGAAAATATCGAAAGTTCACGAGAACAAACTTGCTATTGTGGAGGGCTATGCCCACCACACCCCCCGCTAAATATATATTCCACTCCGAGGTTGCACTACAGAGTGGAAAGGGCAAATATCCCAATCCTCACTGTACCACGACCACAAAAACACAAGTTCGTTCTCGTGAACTTTCAATATTTTTGGCGTTCAGCATTTTCACCATTCGATATGGTAATATAGACCCTAGGGACCGCATGTGAATGATGCAGTGTCCCTGGGACCCTGTATTTCTAAGCAGCCAAGCACTCTGAATAGTCGTGTTGTATATAAGCAAATGACAGCTAATATTTCTATTTTTCAACTTGGTTTCATTGAGATTATTGTCTCAAGGATAGTAGCCAAGGATTAAGTATCTCCATCACTGTTCGACTCAAACCCAGAGGGTCACTTCCAGAGCAGGTGACCTTACCACAACTCCAACTCTGGATTCAGACCTAACACTGTGTGCAGAAGTTGTGTGTTCAGTCTGTAACTGCTCCTGTACCTTCCTCATCACAGAGATTAATTTTTTTTGTTTGTTTTTTGCCAGGGTCCACTCCATTTTACTCTGTCGCTAACTTGCCTACCATTAGACTGCATTTGTACTTGCTCTACTCCTTTTGCATTTGGGATGGTGAGCCCTAGTCTGAGTGTGGCCCTCAGTTTCTTTAATTAAACCATTATGGGGAGCAATGAGGGTTACTCTTAATCTAGCTCTTTCTCTCACATCAACATTGCACCAAGGATCACAAGAAGAAACTCCACTGTTATAAGGCGAGTCACAGAGTGCCTTGTTTTTACTCTTTATTCATTGGACAGGATACATCAAGCTAGCAATGCTTGGGGAATAGTGTATAAAGTTGCATTTGTTTGTGAACTCTAGAGTGTACTGGAAGAAATTGTTGGCTGAGTGTGAAGTGTCTGCAATGATAGTCAGCACGTCCAAATGGCTCTTTTCCTGAAGACTGTATCTTCTGTGCAGGTATAAGCAGGTACAAATGTTTTTTGTTGGAGTTTAAGCATCTTGGGGTCTTGCTCCAGGAGATAGGTACAGCAGTACTGCAGTGGGAGTGAAAACTATGTAACAAGGCAAACTCTCAATTACTAGTCAGTCTGTCTCCATCCACACATATTGTAATGAATTTTGTGTATAGTGATTTATGTGATACAGTCATAGGTTATAAGTGGCTTAAATTAGATTTTCTCTCTCTGTAGGTAGCCTGGCTCACTCTGTGTGACACAGTACCCAGCTCAGCAATCGAAGAGGACTTCAGAGTGCAGCCACATTTCCTTTTTGACAGAAGTCAGTTGATTTGGTTTGGATATCTAGTATGCCCATAGTGTATCTTACACGAGTGTAAGTGGTATGGCCTACTGGTGGGAAACCACATGCAAAACCCAGGACATGCTGCGTGGATTATGGTTCTCACTTTGCCTGAAACCATCTTGGAATACCATTGGTTGGAAAGAAGACTAGTGCTTGGTGGTGGAAGATTTAATTTATACTAATCAAATTCAAAGCCAGAACCTCTCACTAGGACAAGCAGTTTAGATATAGGGTTTAGACAAGCTAGAGTTTCTACTGTGTGATACCTTAAACCTCCTGTAATAGAAGATCATGGGATATATGCAAATGACTCCTTAAAACATCAAGTCTTTCAGCTATATGGATTCTGAATGTCCATGACATTTTACTTTTTTCAAGTCTTTGTGGATACATTCAGGACAATAAAGACAAACCCAGCTAGCTGTAGATATGCATATTTCAGCCTTATTATTACCTCATCAGCACAGCATATGCAGACTGTTTGACTATACTTTAGAAACTCAGGGTCTTTACACCTAGCTGATGTCCATAAACATTAAGGTGTCTGCAAAACATCCCAACTCACATCCAAACAAAAGAGTAAAAAGGTCACACAGACAAACCAATTAGTAAAAACTATTAAAAAAAAAAAAAAAAACTAGCCAATCTAGAGTTTTCAGTGTGTGATACCTTAAACCTCCTGTAACAGAGGCTTGTCAGATATATGCAAATGACCCATTAAAGACATCATGGGCTCTCTCTTCACCGATGGCATTGCTAAAACATGGAACAACCTTCCTCCTGACCTCAGACTACAAAAGTGTACACCCACTTTCAAGAGCCTCCTTAAATCATATGTCTACACCAACCATTTATGCAACTGCAAAGGACCTCCATGAGGCCTCATCCACCTATAGGAGTTTATTCCCTATTGCCTCTGGACAATACAAGTGATGTGTTCTGCCAAGGCTTCTATATATACTTTCTATATACTGTTATACTACGGAAATACACTACAACACTGTTCTCTACTTATCCTCACTGTATACATTGTACATAATATTGTTTGTTCACCCTAGGAATGGACTAGTCTCACATATTGGCATATTGACTTTGTACTATTAACTGCTGACTCTTTACTATAGCGCACTTCCCATCTGTTTTTACCTTTCACTTGTAACCTATTTATCATTCGTCATTTTTAACTTCTACTGCATTTATTCTGTAATTGTATGCGCCTATTTTGAAATTGTATGGAGGTTTCTCCCCAGGACTCCGCTGAAAATGGACACTCATTGTCCAGTCAGACTATGCTGGTTAAGTAATGTTAAATAAATAAAATAAATAAAAATCATGTGTTTCAGCTATATGGAGTCAGAATGTCCATGGCTTTTTACTTTTTTCTTTTTCAGTCTTTGTGGATACATTCAGACCAATAAAGCCAAACCCCACTAGCTGTGGACATGGATATTTTTGGCCTTCTTATCACCTCATCAGCACTGCATAACTGGACTATTTGACTATACTTTAGAAACACAGGTTCTTTACACCCAGCTGTATATTAACTTTAACTATACATATCAACTGTATGTATTAACTGAAGGAAGTAAAGTCTGATGTTTGTTATTGATTAGAACATCTTAAAAGAATATGAAGGAAATAAGAAACTTACAGAGGAAATTAACAGCTGTTGTGTGGTCGTGAGTTGTCATTTTCACATGCTGTAGCCAAATTCTGATGTCAGCATGTAAAGCATAGACCAGAACAGCAATTCACAATGGCTAAGCATATGTATTCAAATTAAATAAGCAGAAACTCTTTTGTATAGAGTCTAGATTGCTTCGAACATTTGAATTAATAAGAGTAAGCAACTT
Organism: Protopterus annectens; assembly: GCF_019279795.1. Classification (NCBI taxonomy): domain Eukaryota; kingdom Metazoa; phylum Chordata; order Ceratodontiformes; family Protopteridae; genus Protopterus; species Protopterus annectens. The sequence goes on along the minus strand of NC_056726.1, from coordinate 1,485,168,549 downwards.
ATGAATAATATGCATATGTAGAAGGAATGTGATATTTACTGTGTACTATTAATTAAAGAACAGTATCAGTAAATTAAGAAATATGTGGTGGTGCTGCGGTAGCGTTGTCGACTCATAGCAAGACATTGTCCCGTTCGATTCTCAGCTAGAGCGTCTTCTGTATGGAGGCATACGTGAATGGGGTGTGCCTTCATTGAAGGTTGTGCGTCAGGGCTGGTAACCCGGTACATAAAAAATCCACTACCAATCATTAGCGGACCGGAGTTCCGCTGTGGTGACCCTTAACTGGGAAAAGCCGAAAGACACAAACAAACTATGATCTCTAATACAGAGCTGATGATTAAATAGCTCTTTGGTGGGATATTTTAGAAACACAAGATATGCAGAATCATCATCATCTTCTTTCAGCTGTTCCCATTAGGGGTCGCCACAGCGGATCACCTGTTTCCATTTCTTCCTGTCCTCTGCATCTTGCTCTGTCACACCAACCACCTGCATGTCCTCTCTCACCACATCTATAAACCTTATCTTAGGCCTTCCTCTTTTCCTGTTACCTGGTAGCTTCATCCTTAGCATCTTTTTCCCAATATACTCCGCATCCCTTCTCAGCACATGTCCAAACCAACGTAATCTTGCCTCACTGGCTTTGTCTCCAAACCTTCCAACCTGGGCTGACCCTCTAATATACTTATTCCTAATCCTGTCCACCCTCGTCACACCCAGTGCAAATCTTAACATCTTTAACTCTGCCACATCCAGCTCAAACTCCTGCCTTTTTGTCAATGACACTGTCTCTATCCCATATAACATAGCTGGTCTGGTAGAATATTACTGGGAAAAGAAGACAGAAAAATATATTTAAATAAACTCTTTTTAAGAAATATGTCTATTATATATACCTGCATATGGCAAAAATGTGAATGTACAATATATTATATAATTCACATAGAATATCATATAAAATATTTCAAAATAACATGAAAGATGAAATTTGAAGCTTGGTGTCAAAGGAAAAATATACTTTAAAAATGATCAAAACATGGTAGGTTCAGGTTAAGGCACTTTAATCTTGCAGCAAGGAGACAAAAACGTGCTATTACAGAGTTTGTCTAACTAGAAACAGGAAATGCTTTCATTTTTATATACTTTCTAATAAGACATTGCCTACCAAGCTGACGTAACAAGTTACAAGTCTTTTCATCATCACTTGTTGACCACCATTCTTATGAATTTCTACTGATTTATCAATTTTTGTGAGAAACTTCCTAAGGAGAACAACGTGGCCTTGGTTACCACCGGTTAGATACATGTTATGTTACCATTCAAGGTACTATGGCTAATTCAAACACAAAGCTAGCAGTTCATTTCTCTAATAATCCTTTGTCTACTTTACCTCTAAGCTTCTGCAGCTGTACATGTTCTCATACTTCGAACAGAGCTGATTGTTTAGAATCATCACATTTACAGGATATAGCACTGTTCATTCATTCGTCCCTGACCTAGCAGATAAGCACCTGCTTCTCAAGTACATTTCCAAAAGGCATTAACATGAATATTGCTGTGCTAGCAGTTACTAGGTCAGAGGGCATCTTGCAAGTTTCAGAAAGCACACTGCAGTTTCAAAAAGCATCTTTTTCAGTTCTCATATGAAACTCAATTTGCATATAAAACAGTGCATATAAAATAGAATGAAAAACGTGTTAATTCTTTTAACTACTAATTTGCATTAAACATACACATATTAATACATATTTTTCTAACATTTCCCCCCTGTTAATACTTTTTAATTCTATTTTCAAAAAAAATAAACAGTTTGCTTCTTTTCTTAACCTCTTCCAATCAGGATTTGCAGTTAAGAAAGTCATTCAGTTTAAACTTCATGAAAGTGTTTCACATTCTAGCAGCTCTTCAAATTCAGTACTCTGATACATAGTCTCAGAAACTGATATGTCTATAAATTCTTTAATTAATTTCTTCATGCAGGGGATTACACAACAAACACAAACTCCTATTAGGAGTAATCCCACCCCAATGGCAATCAAAATGTTCATTAGGATGGAACCCCACCCCCCAAACAAATTCTGGAAAAAGTCCGTCAGAGGGTTTGGGCCTGGTTTGGTCATGGCCGACACTTGTTGAATTACCTCAAGATGGTCATTAATCTTGTGCTGATGATCTGGAATAAATGCACAGCATTCTTCTTTGATTAAAGCGCACGTCCCACCCCTCGCCGCTAGGGTGAAGTCAAGAGCCATTCGGTTCTGGAGCACTACAGTTCTCATTGCATTCAGTTCATCAGTTATCAGTTCAAGAGCAGAAAAAGTTGCATTACTCATTACTTCGAGGAGTTTAGACAGTTTTCACAGCTCCCAAATCGATTTAACTGCGCCATATGCAGGTAATATGCCTGCCCACGATATGACAGCATCACTCAAGTCCATATGCGTAAGTTTGGTTCCCACACTATGATGGTCTTTCCAGCCCGCCTCGATCTGTCCCACTGGATTCTCAGGTTTTTTAACAGTCTTTTTGGTTACATCTCGGGTATTTCGAATATTTCCCTGAGGCAAGATGCAGTGTGTCGTATGGCCGGGACCAGGTATCCCAAAAAACAACTGCTGGACCAATTCTCAGGTAACCATTTATATGCTTTTTTTATCACACACAAAATAACAGTCCTCTACTTTGGTGGTTACTTTGTTACGAAATGACTGCCCTACATGAAACATTTTCCTATCTATCACAGATAACTGTTTAAAAAGTACAGGATTATGTTGTACTTGATCAAGAGTCTTATGCATAGATTTAAGAAATGAATTATAATCTGTACTACAAGATCCACCTAAATCGTTTGCTTTTATATAACATTTATATTGTATGGTCACATTACACTTGCTCCAACCTACTTGTATGGTATCATTTTTGTAAAAACATACAATTCCCTTTTGTGTCACAGGCAAATACAGTGCTACCTTATCATATGTTTTAATAGCTACAGTGTCAAAAAACAGATTTTCCCAGGTCTCATTGACCCCTAGGGGGATAGCAGTCATTAATAACCCCACGCATGCTGTTGGTATGGCCGTGCAGACCCAGCAGTTCGAAACATTAAAAGTCTCAGCATACACACGTGTAATCGCCTGATAAGTGTTAAAGTTCGGATGCCAGTCTATGTTTGGCTCATCACGTTTAATCAGTTCAACTCTTGTGGCAGGAAAAAGGAAAGGCCACAACAAAAAGAACAATGTAATTAGCATAGCTATCAAAATGATCATGTAAGTTTTCTGAGGTTGCTCAATGTCTCTATTCACTCTATACCTGGCCATTTTGTTCTCATTGTACAACAGTAACAAGGTTTTTGTCCAGTTCAAAGTTCTTAACCAGTTTACAGTGTGTCAAATGAATCCAGGATGCTCGCTCAGCGATCTTGACTGCAGTGGGTGTCGACAGTAGTACCTGGTACGGCCCTTCCCACTTCAGAGAACTCCAGTTCTTTTCCTTCACAATCTTCACCCAGACCCAGGTGCCTGGGGCTACTGCTGCTTCCGATTTCGATTGCTCTTTATCTGAAACAGAATTTAACTGCAAAAGTTTGTTATTCAAAAATCGCCTCATATACCCTGCAAGAGAACTGTCAGCCTCCTGCTCTGCAGATATGAGAGGTTTCCACTGAGGTGTATAATATGCCCTCCCAAACAAAATTTCAAAAGGAGTTAATCCCTTTGCATTTGGAACAGTTCTCATGCTCAACAGTGCTAGAGGTAAACAGTGCACCCAGTTCTTTTGTGTCTCACTAATCAATTTCCTAAGCTTATTCTTCAACATCCCATTGTGCCTCCCTACTAATCCTGCAGATTGGGGGTGATACGCACAGTGGTTTTTCAATGATATCCCGAAATAGCGACTAAGTTGTTGTATTATTTGGTTTACAAAATGTGTGCCATTGTCACTATAAATCTTTTCCGGTATGCCAAATCTGGGTATAATTTCTTTAACAAGGACCTTTGCAACAGTAGCTGCATCTGGAATTTTAGTTGGAAAAGCTTCCACCCATTTGGAAAACATATCTATAATGACAAGACAGTACTTTTTATTTTCACATTTGTTCAGTTCTATAAAATCCATACAAATAGTATGAAATGGATACGGTGGTGTAGGGAAACTCCCTTGTTTAGGCTTCAATGCCCCTTGTACATGATGCTTGTTACAAACATGGCATGCTGCACACAATTTTTTTGTATAATTAGTAAATCCACACGTCGTAAACACTCGATTCACTAACTGTACCATCCCCCCTGTTGAGACATGGCTCTGCCCATGGCTCAACAAAGCTGCATATCTAAACAAGTTAGATGGTAGAATTGGTTTATTTTCCTTGGAGATGTACAGTCCCTTCTCAAGGATTGCTCCTCGTTTTACCCACTTTTGTTTTTCTACATTTGTAGTAAGTGTCTGCATTGTTTTTAACATTTCTAAATCTAAAATCTCAGAGGGTTGTAATTCCTCACTCAAAAGAAAAACTTCTGAAGCTGAAGCTGCATGTTTTGCAGCTGTATCAGCCCTCGCATTACCTTTTGAAATTCTATCCTGTTGTTTAGTATGAGCTACGCATTTGCAAATAGCTACTTTTCGAGGTAACTGAATAGAGTCTAATAAATCTAAAATAAATTGCGCATGATTAATTGGTTTACCAGTAGATGTTATCATTCCTCCATTTTTCCACTGCTGCGCAAAAACATGTACAGTAGAAAAAGCATACTGGCTGTCAGTAAAAATATTCACTTTCTTACCGTCTGCTAAGGTATATGCCCTTGTCAAGGCAATCAATTCTGCTGCTTGTGCAGATAAGTTGTGTGGTAAAGACTTTGCTTCTAAAATCTCTGTATCAGAAACTACTGCATACCCCACTAGATTCTATCCTGTAGGACCCCTCCTGCACAAGCTGTCCACATAGCATGTCACACCGGCATCATCCAAGGGAACATCTGTAAGGTCTTGTCTAGGTAGTGTCTTTTGCTCAATCTCCTGCAGGCAGCAGTGAGGTTCACCGTCTGCAGGGGTTGGAAGCAAGGTTGACGGATTCAAAGTTGTGCATCATTCAATTGTCATATGAGGTTGGCTCAACAGTATAGTCATACAGGAAAGATGTCTAGCAGGCGAAAGATATGCAACTTTTTCTTGCAGTAAAATGATTGCGACTGCATGAGGCACTCTCAATGTGAGAGGGTGAAACAACACTACTGAGGCTGAAGCCTGCACTGCCATTGCAGCTGCAACTACTGCTTGTACACAGTGGGGCAAGGATCGCGCCACTTGGTCTAACTGTGATGAATAGTAAGCTATGGGGTGTTGTCTGTCCCCATGCTGCTGTGTCAACACTGATGTCATATAACCTTGCTTACAGTCTACAGTTTGAAAAAATCGCTTATGATAGTTTGGTAATCCTAAAACTAAGGAAGATGCTATCAATTGTTTTAACTTGCAGAAAGCTGCTTCTGCTTCTGGTGTCCACTGTAATAGATCCTGTGCTGCCATCGGCTTTTTGAATATCAAATTAGTCAGTGGAGCAGATTCCAAAGCATAATTCGGTATCCAACTCTGACAAAAGTTAGTAGTTCCCAGGAAGGACATAATTTCCTTCTTGGTGGTTGGTCTAGGTGCTTGTAATATTGCTGTTTTTCTGTCCTCATCTAAAATTCTGCCTTCTTTGGATATTACATATCCTAGGTATTTAACTTGTTTTTTCCAAAGTTGCAGTTTGTTTTTGTTTACCTTGTGTCCTTGAGTAGCTAAAAATTGTAATAATGCTATGGTATCCTCTTTGCATTCTTGCTGGGTGGGGGCTGTCAGCAGAATGTCGTCTACATAGAGTAAAATCTGACTACCTTTCAGTGGGATAAATCCCGCCAGGTTACTCGCCATCTCTTGTGCAAAAATTGTTGGACTTTCACAATATCCCTGTGGTAATCTCGTATATGTATACCGTTTCCCCTGAAATGTAAATGCAAACCAATGTTGGCTGTCAGGGTGTATAGTTATCGAGAAAAATGCATTGCTAATATCTACCACAGAAAAATACTTCTGCTGAGGTTTCAAATCATTCAATAAGGTGTGCGGATCTGGCACCGTTGGTGCCCTGGGAATAACTGCGTCATTTACAGCCTGTAAATCTTGGACCATACGCCATTCCCCATTTGCTTTCCTAACAGGAAATAAGGGTGTATTACATGGTGAATTGGGGGATTCTAGTAAGACTCCCTCCTTAAGTAAGGCTGCTATTATAGGTTTGATCCCTATCTCTGCACCCTTTCTCAAGGGATGCTGTCTTTTCTGAGGTCTAAATGCTGATTTTGGAGTAATAGTAACTGGCCCTGCTGTACGAATAAGTCCTACATCTGATTTCCCTGTTGACCAGAGAATCTCTGGTATGTCTCGTAAGGCTTTTTCCTCTTCTTCCAGTAAGAGTAATACTCAGCTATCCTCACTGCCCTGTGAGTGCACAGCTGGGTGTGTCTGTGTTATCCAATTCAATTTCTGCTTCTGTACTCCTTGTTCAGAGAGTTCTAACTCTGTCTGTTTTTCCCACCTCATGACTTTTTCTCCTAAGTCTGCCCACTTCAAATTTCTATTTTTAGTTAAGCTCACATGTGGCAATCGATTAGATTTGTAAAGTGCTAAAAATTCCTGGGGCAATTAACAGCTTACTACACTGTTTCCTTCTGTGTCCCAGTACAAATTTCGTAATACTAATCTATTAGCATGGTTTTTAAATAACTCTTGCTCATATTCTTTATCAGGTCCTGGTCTATTACAGTAATATAGAGTACAATGCAACAAATGCTGTTTGTCAGTGTCAAGGGAGGGGGATTTACTGATGGCTACGTTCATCAGTTCTTTGGTTACTGCACCTGGACCAGTCGTAACCAAGTCCTGGCTGTACCAATAATATGTCTCACTCTCCGGTCGCACTACAAAAGTATCCATTTGTCACTGTGCTTCCATACCCTGCATGGTTGGGACTACAGCTATGCCAAATACCTGCATTAAGTCTCTGCCCAAGAGATTTACTGGGCATTTTGCAGAGACAACAATTTTGCTTTTCTGGGTCATTTCTGAAACGGGGTCAGTTATTGCCATGTCATGGGAGAGTGGCTCCCGATACAGCTGTCCATTAGCTGCTTTTACTAGTATGTAATCTGGTGATACTGAATCTTCCGGTAATTTGGAAGGATGTATCAGGGTCCGTGAAGCCCCTGAGTCACACAAAAATTTGACTCCCCCCCCCTTCTACCAGAAGCGTAACTTCCGGTTTTGTGTCTGCTAAGTAGAGCTCCAAGCTCAATAATGCTAAATCCAAAATTTAATTTTCTTCATCATCTACGAATTCATGTACATCCTGTACCCCTTCTGTCACATCCTCTATCCTTGCTACCACACTCGCGCTTGTCTTTCCTTGTTTGTTCTCATTCAGTGATTCCTGACTATCATATAGTCATTCCTCACCCTCCTTATCTTCCGTAGTTACCTTTTTATTTAGCCTGCAATCCCTTGCCCAATGTCCTTTTTTTCCGCATTTAAAACATTCACCCTTTTTCTTTCTTTCTTCAAAATCTTCTGATCGTTTATTAGATTGTTTGTTTCCCTGGGCATTTTTCTTACCCTTTTTCCCAGTTTGTACTACAAAGACTTCTGACCCATCTTCTACTGCAAATACTTGAGCTTTCTTTTTCTTTTTGCTATTAAAATGCCTTTCGGCATGTCTCGCATATTCAAGTAATGACTGTAATCTACCTGTACGATGATCTACCATGTGCTTTGTAATAAAGCTGCTAATGGGAGTAATACTACCTTTTAAGAATGCGTTCTTTAGCTGCTGCTCATATGGGAAATCATGTGTTTGATCTTCAGGTATCTGCATTCCGCAATGGTTATTAAAACACTCTAATAATCTAGCATAATATCTATCAACCGTTTCACCTCCTTGTTGTATGCATTGATTAATGCAAATCCAATCAGCCCTAGGCTTCCACTTTTCAGAGATTCGGTCTGTCAGACCTTTTACTCTGTTATCCAATTCTGCATTACTATGTGGGAGTGGTCTGAGCTCTCGTCGAGGATTCCAGTTGCCACTGATCATGTGCCAATCTGGACCTACAATTTGTCTAACTACTTTTTCTACTTCTTCTCCATTCAAATGGTAACTTAATCTCATATCCTGTAAGTCTTCTAAAAATTTTCTAAAATTAACTTTCGGATGGGGAATTCCCTCTTTGGCTTTCCGGATATCTTCCGGTGTCCACGGTCTATAAACTAAGAGAGTCAGATCCTGTCCTGCCTGTCCTACCTGTGGATTCGGTACTTCTATGAGTGGACATATTTCTTCCTCACTCATAGCTTGTGAATTTTTATTCATTTCATATAATTCAGTTTCCCCTCTCAAGTTACGTGTTCGAGACCTAGTCTCGATAGGATCCTTGACAAACGGTTGTGATTTTGCAGGAACAGCTGGGTATAGCGGAGGTGGATCGGTTTGTCTACTTGCTTCATATTCTGGTAACGGAAGAGGAGGGGCCGTTGCTATTACCAAGTTATTATCTTCTTTGTCTAAGAACATTGCTTTTGAATTTTTAATCTTTTGTTCTCTGCGATTTGCTTCCTCAAGCAACCTATGTGCCTGAGGGACTCCTAATTGCCGCTGCTTTTTTAACTGACCTTTCGCGTCTGTTTTCAGTTGTCTGACAAGTTTAACAAGTGCAGGTTTATCTAAATTACCATCAAATTTGTATTTTTCAACCCATTTCGTATAGTACTTAATATTATCGACACGCTGTAATTGCATATATTTCGCGTCTTCGGTTAGGGGCGGGTCTCGGGAATTTTTCGTGCACTGATTTCCCATGTTGCCTTAGCTAAGCTGTAATTTGTTACGTAACCCTTCTTATCACATGGCACCACAGTTCTACACCTTTTCACAGTTTATCTAGAATAACTGTCTACCTATTCTGTTTCCCTGATCTATGACAATACAGTAACCTTTTTGTCCCTGATCTGCACATGCAAATCCTCCTGACAAAAAACAGTTCTGTAACTAGTCTCTGATCTAAAACAGAAAAAGGTAAATTCCTCCTTACCTGACCCTCCGTGAAATGATCCACCAGATCGTTGACTCGTCCTCCAATCCCAGATCAGAAACAGTGGCTGGCCTCTTTCGAACGACAATTCAGTCAGAGGTCTTTCAAAACATAAGAGCCGATTTGGCCTCTTCGTACGGATACATGCCACCGGGGCCCAATTCTGACCTAGGCCTAGAGCGAGAGGTACTTTCCGGTCCGAAGGACCAAACTGTCAAAGGAAAAATATACTTTAAAAATGATCAAAATACGGTAGGTTCAGGTTAAGGCACTTTAATATTGCAGCAAGGAGACAAAAACGTGCTATTACAGAGTTTGTCTAACTAGAAACAGGAAATGCTTTCATTTTTATACACTTTCTAATAAGACATTGCCTACCAAGCTAACGTAACAAGTTACAAGTCTTTTCATCATCACTTGTTGACCACCATTCTCATGAATTTCTGCTGATTTATCAATTTTTGTGAGAAACTTCCTAAGGAGAACAACGTGGCCTTGGTTACCACCGGTTAGATACATGTTATGTTACCATTCAAGGTACTATGGCTAATTCAAGCACAAAGCTAGCAGTTCATTTCTCTAATAATCCTTTGTCTACTTTATCTCTAAGCTTCTGCAGCTGTACATGTTCTCATACTTCGAACAGAGCTGATTGTTTAGAATCATCACATTTACAGGATATAGCATTGTTCATTCATTCGTTCCTGACCTAGCAGATAAGCACCTGCTTCTCAAGTACATTTCCAAAAGGCATAAACATGAATATTGCTGTGCTAGCAGTTACTAGGTCAGAGGGCATCTTGCAAGTTTCAGAAAGCACACTGCAGTTTCAAAAAGCATCTTTTTCAGTTCTCATATGAAACTCAATTTATATATAAAACAGTGCATATAAAATAGAATGAAAAACGTGTTAATTCTTTTAACTACTAATTTGCATTAAACATACACACATTAATACATATTTTTCTAACACTTGGTCATGTGAACTCTGAAGCATTTGGCATGCTGTATGTTAATAGATTCACTAAGACTATCTGAAATAACTCACTTCATAAGTCAAAGCTGAAACTTGACTGTTTTACTGCTGAATCAGTACATCCACTTTGATAGAAGGTAAAGCAGATTTTTCAGTATGTTTGAATCCAGGAAAGGAGAATGGGATTTGAATGGAGAGCTCTTTGTTAGAGCTATAAAATATGTGTGCATCTTTTGACATGATATATATGTACGTACATTGATCTCTCTTTTATATTATACTTTAGAATATTATGACCTGTGACCTGTCAGTCTACAGATGTCTTTACCTCTTCAGGTCCCACTTTGTTATACTTATTTATTTAGAGATATAGTTATAATAATGTTGAATGAGTGAATAATTTAGGAATATTAAAAGGGCAATTTATGCTACTATTATATAAACAGGTATATAGTATATTATTTGTTGGATTATTTAATATCTATGATTAATAGAAGAGGATTATTCAACTTGCATTTGGTAATGGAGGAAATAGTTTTAAATGGCAGAATATATAACTAAATTATTAATTATTACTTTGACCTGTATATAATATTATGGACAATGATCATATTTGGGTTAGTCAGGCAGCTGACAGTAATTTTCTCATTCTTTAGCCTGGTGAGTGGGACATCAGTGTGCCTGACTATAGAGTCACCTATTACTAGTGTGTTGAGTACGTTGGTTTGACTTATGGGTTGTGGTTTATTGGCACACTGATTCTGTGGGCTATGTGTCATTTGGGATGTGTTGGGGGGTGGAGGTTGCTTGCATTTCTGCTTTGGAGGTCTCCATTGCTTGAGCAGATTATTATTGAGAGCCTCTGCAAATGTTTTTTTGTTTCTATGTGTGGATTTTGGTGGTGTAGGTTTAGCTGGACTATGTGTTGAGTGTGGTGTGGTGCAAGTGTTTACCTTCTCTTCTTGAATGTCAAGTTCAGTCTTGGTTGGAGAGAGCTTTACCTCCAGTTTAGCTAGATAAGTGCATCTCTCACAGGTTGTGCTGTTGGGTGGTAGGAGGAGAGGGTTGTCTGTGTACATGAGGCAATTGCTACATTGCCTCAAGATGCCCATATTCATCAGATAGACAGTAAAGAACACCAGGAGCTGACCGTTGTACATGCCTTAATAAAAAACTACTTTCCTTTAGACAAGTGAGGAACTGTTTTCCTCTAGGTAAAGAGGAAGGTTGAGTGCTGTACCAATTTGTAGCTTATTTAATGCTAACAACAATTTCTGAACAAGTGCTGAGCACGAATAAGCAAATTCAAGTGCTAAAACTAAGAATCTGTACCTGGATCTTGTGGTAGATAGGCAGAGATCACTCCCACTGATAAGCTAGAATGCTTCCCTCCAACTGAGTAAGGCTTGGAGCTTTTACAAACATTCCTGGATAGGAAATCTGTATGAGGACCAGTAATTTCTGGGCCAGGAACCACTCTTGTGGTAGATAGGCTACCTAGTGCTTACCACTCCCACTGATAAGCTAGAAGGCTTCCCTCCATCACAGAAAGGCTTGGGGGGCTTAGAAGCTTACAAGCAGTCCTGGATACAGCAAATCTGTATCTGGACTAGACTAGTTACAGGAAATGTGGGAAACAAGTGCAAACACGGGCTTTTAAACCAGAAGGTTGAAAGAGATGGAAAAATTGCCCATACGGCCAATAAACTACAATTTCTGGGCCAGAAACCACTCTTGTCGTAGATAGGCTACCTAGTGCTTACCACTTTTACTGATAAGCTAAAAGGCTTCCCTCCAGCACAGAAAGGATTGGGGGGCTCAGAAGCTTACAAATAGTCCTGGATGTAGCAAATCTGTATCTGGTCTAGACTAGTTACAGGAAAGATGGGAAACAAGCGCAAATGCAGACTTTTAAACCACTAAGCTAAAAGAGATGGAAAAACTGCCAAACGGCCAATAAATTACAATTTCTGGGCCAGAAACCACTCTTGTGGTAGATAGGCTACCTAGTGCTTACCACGCCCACTGATAAGCTAAAATGCTTCCCTCCAACACAGAAAGGCTTGGGGGGGGGGGCTCAGAAATTTACAAACAGTCCTGGATACAGCAAATCTGAATCTGGACTAGACTAGTTACAGGAAAGGTGGGAAACAAGCTTAGAAATTTTTTTTTTTTTTTTGGAAAGTGGAAAGGGAGAAAGGAGAAACAGAAGATAATTCAAAATTAAGGACCTAAGTGGCTTGCCCTTCACAAATGCTCTTTCTGTATTAGGTAATGAGCTAGTGACACTAAACTGGAATAGAGCTGGGTTGCAGCTAAAAAGATGGGACTGGTAGGAGTGTCTGAAGTCAAAATATGATCTCATTGTACTCGGTTGAGTGAGCAAATGTGATAGACCCAAGAGGAGTATTCAAACACAAATTTACAGGAGGGGCAGGCAATTCCAAAGCCACCAAGATTAATACTAGAACAAAAACAGGGAGGGTAGATAGGAAACTAACTGCAGAGACAGAGAGAGAGAGACCACAGTATTCTATGAAACAATTAAATAGAAAAATAAATAACTACAGAGAGACACAGTTAAATACACAGAAAAATAAAATGCGATACAATCTTTAACACTGCAAGTTGGTACTTAACTCAGCTAGTAATGCAGTTGATTATAGGTATGTAGCAGTATATAATAGATTTGTTAGAAATATATACAGTCATAGTTGTAGAATTCTCTTTGTTTTTGTTATTTTTGAATTTTGGTAGTTTAGTTTGTACAAAGGAAGAACAAAAAAATGGAATGTTAGGACTGTTAGAGGGATATTAGAGTCTTATTTATAATTAAATTAATATGGCGGATAAACGTGTTATGTTATCTTTTAAAAGAAATCTTTTTAAATACACATTATAGATAGATGTAACCTATTATCTATTAATGTAAATGGCTAAATAATGGTAAAAGGAAATCATTAATGAGGTATCTAAAATTAAATAGAGGAGACATTACATTCTTGAAAGAGACTCACTTAATTGATAACGATATACAATATTTAAATAACTTAGGTTATGAAAATCTGCTTCTTTTAACAAAAAGAGGAGAGGAACTGCTATACTTTGGAGAAAATCCACTGTATTGCCTAATGTCATGGAATCCTTTAATGATGGAAAAGGAATGTATACACTTCTAATAATTAAATATAATGGCAAACTCTATACACTAGCTAATTTTTACTAGATCCCTGGAATAGGTGCAAAAATGGCTAAAGATCACTTAAAGTTATTATAAAGTCAATGGAAAGATAGTTTAATTTTAGTAGCAGATTTTAACTGCATATCTTGTACAGAAGATACAACTGAACAGAAGAAAGCTAAAATACTGGCATCAGGTAAAACTAAATAGATGGATTAGTAATAATAATTTAGATGATTTACTAGTAAAAGCAGAAGAGAAGTCATTGTTCTTCACTCATTATTCTTATGTACACTAGAAACAAACTAGAACTGATGAGATTTAAATTTCTATAGATTTACTTAATAAAGTGAATTATTTTAAATCCACACTTTCTCCTTTATCTGATCATAATGCACTATTACTATAGTGATGGATACAAGGACATTTCAGATTATTTGTAGAATGCCAGAATATATGATTAAATTAAAAGAGTGTAAAGGGTTATCTTAAGGAACAAATCAAGAACTTTTTATCTTTAAATGATAATGGTCAGATTAGTAAGGTTATACTATTGGACCCACTAAAAAGGCATATTAAAGACAGAATGGGAAGACGGGCTAGTAATAAAATAAAAGAATGGGATAAAGAGTTGTTAAAAATGCAAGATGACAAAGCAAGGTTTGAACGACAGACAAAGAAATTAGATAATACTGAAGTCATTAAACAATTAATGACAAAATATCAAAGAGTTTAAAGGCATAAAGTGGAGACAGCTTTAGAAAAAATAAAATTGCATAGTTATGCAATGACTTCAGAAAATCCACATGGATTAGCTAATAGAAATAAGATGTTAAACAAAAGGCACAAATCGATAATATCCAAAATCCTCACATGAATAAGCTTACTTCAGATATAGAGGAAATTATTAATATTTTTAAAATTCCATGATGATCTTAATAAAGAAAAATAATCCTGATGATTACAAAAATTGACAATTATTTAAAGAAAAATGTTACTAGTCAACTTAATGAGCAACATATAGCTCAGTTGAATAACCCTATTACGCTGATAGAAATTAAAGAAGCTATAGAAAAGGTAAAAATGGTGATGCTCCTGGGTTAGGTGGTTATACATGGAATTATATAGACTATTTCTGTTAAATATTTTAGAATTATTGAGTGAAGTTTTCAGGATAATTCAAAGTCATGGAATTTTTTTCTAATCTCACCTATAAAGTAGCAAGGAGATGATAATAAGTTAGTTGCCACATATAGACCTATTTCATTATTAAATGTAGACTATAAAATGTTGACTTCCATTTTCACCACAAGATTACGAGATATAGTAGATTAATTGATAAAGATCAAATGGGAATTGTAGTCAACAGATTACCATACAATAATATAAAATGGGTAGTAAGTATCTTAGATTTAGCAAAATGAACGAGCAAGGAATTGACCCTAATTACGTTAGATATTGAGAGAACCTTTGATTCTGAAGATTGGAACTGCTTGTTTAAAACTTTAGAAGCATTTGCATTCCCATAACAGTTTACTGGTATATTCAAAAATCTGTATAGAGACTCCAAAGCATGTGTTAAAATTGGATCTTACATTTCTCAAAGATTCACTTTAAACAAAGGCACAAAACAAGGATGTCCCTTGTCTCCTTTACTATTTGCATGTGTTACTGAATCCTTACTAGCAGTATAAGAAGCAATGAAAAAATTGATGGATTCTCAGTTAATAAAAATTGTCAGTTTAAAATGCAGCTTATTGCAAATGATATTTTACCAGCTATAATAGATTTAAACTATTTTATCAAAGAAATAGATGAGAAAATTGAAAAGTTTCATGAAGTATCACTGCTGGAATTTAATACTAATAAAGTTTAGTGTTAAATCAATTACTAGACAGTAAGTTTAAAGATAAATATAAATATAATTGGGAAGGAAAAGAACTAAAATATTTAGGAATAAAAATCTATCAAAATGTAAGTAAAATTACAAATAATTTGAAAAAAGTAATTGAAGTGTTACTTATTAAAACATCAAATAAATGTTTCTTTACATTTAAGGTTAGTTTAATACTTATTAAAATTATTATATTACCCAAGATTTTATATATATGTATATATATATATATATATATATATATATATATATATGTCCCCTTCAAAACATCTGAAACCCATAACATCTAATTTCATAACATTGAGACCAGAACATCTAAAACCCATAGCATTGACTTTCATAACATCTAACAGTACAAATCACATGAAAATAACATCCCCTCCACATATAATGACATATAATGACACCAAACTACCAAACACACTTTTTACTACGTTCCTGCAGGGGGGCTTGATGCAGTGGGGTTAGGAAATTAACTTTTTCCCACTGTAGTGCGATCTTGGAGTTGGTAGATTTAATTTATGGGGGGTGCAGGGGGGCTTGCCTCCCTGCAGGAATGTAGTAAAATGTGTGTTTGTTAGTTTGGCGTCATTATATGTGGAGGGGATGTTATTTTCTTGTGATTTGTAGTGTTAGATGTTATGAAATTCGATGTTTTGGGTTTTATATGTTCTGGTCTCAGTGGTATGAAATTAGATGTTATGGGTTTTAGATGTTTCAAAGTAGACCTATATATTTATATCTCTCTCTCTCTCTATATATATATATATATATATATATATATATATATATATATATATATATATATATATATATATATATATATATATATATATATATATATACTGCAGTCAGTAGCTTTAATACCAGACAAAAACGTTTTAAAGAAAATGGAAAAAAAAACATTAACTTTATTCTTATGGTATCGCAAAAAGCTGAAGATTGCTTATAGAATTTATATAACATTATGGGAGCATGGTGGTACTAGATCCCCAAATGTAGAATCATATTGTATTGCTGCAAGTTTTAAAATTGTGATACTCTGGATAGACTGAACTTACACTAGTCAATGGAAACCATCCAGGAGCAGATTATACTAAATTCTTGTAAGTTTATTAAAGATGATAAACTAGAAATATGCAATTATCCTTTCATCTGGTTAAGAAAATTTACTTTAGAAGGACATTCATTTCACTCTTTAGACTCTGCATATATGAAATTAATTCTTAAAATAGTTACAGAATATGTTTTTAAAACTCCATTAATATCAAAATGGAGATTTTTGTGCTTTCCCATTGCACATACCTCAATATTTAAGGAAACTCATAACAATATTAAAATGAATTTACTAAAAATAAGTGGATTAGTATTATAACCTGATTGATTTAAAAAAGGAAAAGCTATGTCACTAGAATATTTAATGAAAGATTATAAGTTGGATGAATCCTTTAACCAGTTAATATTATCCATCAGTAAGAAATCAAATGAATTTGTAGATAATATTACTGAAGAGGAACAGAACACTATTCCCCCAATATATGATTATATGAATGCTGTTATTGAAGGCAGATTGACATATAAAGGAAGCTTGTCAAAGCTATACAAGTCAATTATAAATAATAATAATAATAATTATAATAATAATAATAATAATTTCAATGCAAAATGTTAGAACTTTTTAGATAGCAGTGGATTGAGGGATTCAATAGACGTTAAGAATAAATAAATCAGTTATTTAAAGTTCTTCAAGTTTATACTGAAAGTTTTTATGTGGAAATATATACGTAGAATGCTTGTTAATCTGTAAAAAGTTTCTATGTTTAGTAAAATGACTTCTTCAGTTTGTTGGAGATGTAGTAAAGATGTAAAAGCTGACTGGATACACATGTTTATGGACTATGAAAAATTAAACATATATACTGGAAAGAGATTAGTATGTTTTTAAGGGGTTATGATCTGATAATTGTTCTTTAACTAGAGCAGTAAAACTAATGAATGTAGCTGCTGTATTAGGACTAGGCTAATTGCTCTCATAGACCATTTTAAGCTTATCCAATTACCCCATGTGAGAATCAAACTCAGCACCTTGTGTCTATAACGTAAACACCTTAACTATTATGCCAGGCTCTTATTTTCTGTGTACATGTTACAAACTTCAATTTTCTAAAACTGTACATCACAGAACAGGTTCAACTGCAAACAGCTTGTACTCTTGGTGTATGCATCCCATATAGTCACAGATATCTAAAAACACAGTTTCACAAAAGAGAGCAGGCATATGGCAAAGTATCCAAATGTGCTGCAAGTCTGCCTTGCAAAACACAGCACTGCATAGTGCTTCAAAAAATCCAGTGGCTAGACCTCCATACTGCATTAACCTTTTATCTAACTAAAAACAACAACTACGAGTAACATTCTTTATAAACTACATGACTGCCTATCTGTTTTTTCATCTAATTCAGTTTATAGCCCATCAAGAAAACTTCAGTCACAAAATCTGTACCAGGTTGCTATCCAAAGAACACACAACAAAATAGTTCACAAGACTCATACTACGCAGACAGACTTTGGAAAACAATTCCTGCTGAACTTTTGTGTCAAACCAGGGTCAGCATGTTCAGTCAAAAGCCTGAAAAGCATATACCAGCTAAAATTTGTTGACAGATGCAATCAAGGCTCAGAAGAAGAATTATCCCACCTTTAAATATCAATCAAAAAACTTGATCTGAATACATATTATTAATTGCAAACTATTGTACTATTTTTAAAACATGCCATTACGAATGCTCAAAACCTACGTATCTTGCTCTCTACTCTCCCATTCCTACTTACATTTAGGTTTTCAATCTCTGTGCTCCTCTGCTCCTTTTTCAATGTATCCATCTACCAAATAATACCCCACACTGCATCATAACTACTCCATATTTTGACTGATTCCCCTTCCTTTCATATCTGCATACCAAATGTAATTCTTGACAAAATAACTATGCCATTAAGATGTTAACACCAAATTGAATATATAGATTGTAAATATCATAAATAATCTACTTTTATAGTCCTGGAGGTTTTGATATTATCTTATGCCAAAACTGAACTTTGTATGCATGTTATTGTATTGTCTCATACAAATTACCTATGTTGTATTTCTGTCTCTCTTAATTGTTATCATGGAGCTTTTCTCATCAGGCCTCTGCTGTAAATAGGTGACTAGCCAAAGGAGGAACTAACAATTTCCTTAGTACTTTTAGAAATTTCACAATATTAAACCCCATCTATAAAAAGGTTAAAGAATGTGTTCAAAAGCATCTATAACATCACCTTGTAAGTAATTTATCACATAAGCAAAGTGTTTTTCAAACTGAATTCAGGGCTGTAACTGCTCTTTTATCTTCCTTAAATACTATTATTCTTAGCATAAGCAAGGGAATTTCCACTGCTGCGAGTCTCCTAGACCTATACAAGGCTTTTGGTGCTGTCTCTCACACTCTCCCTTTAAAAAGGTTGGTTAATATGAATCTGACATACAACGTTGGGTCAGACTGGATATATGAACAAAAATTACAGCCTTGTTATGGAAACACTACTACTATCGTTCTAGTGCATCCTGCTATTGTGTATAAAAACATCATTAGGGGCCAGGGGCCAGTGTATCCAGATATACACCTATAGAGACTAGCTTTCAAGAATGAGTTGGAAGAACCAGGAACCAGGTTTATGTACGTGGATATAGTGATGTAGATGTGGCAGGGAATGGAAGGTATTTCTATATCATGGAGAGTACATCAGTATGTGTATGTGAAACAGGTGGGGGAGCCATACCTCCAACAACAGTGGTGTCATGACCAGTTTTTTACACCAAGGACATTGAGTCATCAGGGACATCTTTCTAAAGCATTGGCATGTCCTTTCATTGGATCCCATTGTTCAGAAATTTACCGTGTACCCATGGATTAGGCACATTTATATTGGGACCAAGGAGGCGCTGTATCCCTGAGGATGTGGTATACCTTGCAGCCTGTTGCCTTAGCCTACTAGAGGTTAAGACATAAAAAATGTTGATTTATCCATTACTAATTATTTATTCATTATATATTAATTATGTAGCCTATCAATGAGGATTTTTATTAATTCTGTACATTATAGCAGCAGTTTTTTTTCTGTTTGATTTATTTTTAATGATGTTGATGAAATAGTTTGTTCTTTTAAATAGTGTGGTCTATTTAATTAATTGTATTCTTTTACATTAGAATAGATAACTAATTGATAACAAGTAGTACAGCTGCCCCCACCTAGTTTAGTTCAAATTCTGTACTTTTTGTGTTATATTGTTCTTTAAAACCAAACTAGGTGGGGGCTTCCCCTAACTATGAATACAAACTCCAGGGTCACACTACATTAGGGAAGAGGACATATCCCTGTTATTTGCCTTACAGTGCACTGCAAGTACTAGTTGTCAGTCAAATGAGTTGATGAGTTGTTAGTCAAATGAAGGTGACCCATATATATATATATATATATATATATATATATATATATATATATATATATATGGGTCTACTTCATTTGATCGAAAGTCCGTTTGATCAAAATTTCATTTGATCGAAAACCAGTATTCAAGGTATAAAACTGGGATTTGTCCCCCTCCCCAATGTTGTGCGACCCTGGAGTTGGTATATATAGTTAGGGGGGGTGTGGTGGGTGAGGCCCCCCACCTAGTTTCCTTTAAAAGAAGAAAATAACACAAAACGTACAGAAAATTGAAAAACTGTACCCCCCACACCCCCCTAACTATATATATCAACTCCAGGGTTGCACGACATTGGGGAGGGGGACAAATCCCTGGTATTTACCTTGAATACTGGTTTTCAATCAAATTAAATTTTGATCATATGGGTTTAGGTCAAATGGTCTTTTGATCAAATGAAGTAGACCCAGAGGTTGGAATGTGGCCTCTTGAATACAGGAGTATATAGAAAGACTTGTCAGCATAATGCCTTTCTTCATAGGCATAGCATGCATCCTGGGTACATGTCTGGTAATATAGTGAGAGGTCAGGTCTTCAGGACCTCCCGGTATAACCCTAGTCAGGAGGGCTTTGAGGCTGGTGTTTTGGATTTGTGTGAGAGGTTCAAGGTTAGAGAGTATCAAACAACTGATATAGAGAGGGGACTAAAAGGACTCTCTATTTTGAGAGATTGTGGTGCTGCACCCTATTTTTCTGACAGTGCAGTGATTAATGTGGATGATGGACAGAGTAGTCAGGAGGCCACTGAAAGAAGAGAGTGAGGTTTTAGGGTACCGCTATACTACACGAAGGATGCGGGTAGGTTAAAAGATGTGATTAGATCACATTGGGGTGTTCTAATGATAGATCCAGATGTGAGAGATGTTGTAGGTACCTCCCCATGCTTTGTATATAAGAATAGATCGAATTTGAAGAAGCTGCTATGTTATCTGAGTGTGGGTGGTAGGGCTAGTGACAGAGTTGGTACTGTGCCGTGCAGCCATTGTAATCATTGTTGCCATATTGATACGGATGTTTGCTTTAATCACCCCATTTATGGCAGAAGTCATGAGGTTAGAGTGTTTGCGGACTGTAACTCTTCACATGTGGTCTATCTAGCCTCCTGTTTGGTCTGCAGTGCGTTTTATGTGGGTAAGATGGACAGGAGACTGAAAGATAAGATAAGGGAATGTCTCTATCAGATCTGGATATGTTCCACTGTGAATGCCCTCTCCAAACATGTTTTGTCCACTGATAATACGCATACGTTTCGCTTTAAAGTGTTAGATGTTATATCCATTGGTTTCAGTGGGGGTGATGTGAGGGGTAAGATGGAAAGTGCTGAGTCTAGGTGGATTGTCAGGCTTAGAGCAGATGTATCCCCTGGGCTGAATGAGAAGGTGCTTTGAGACCCTACTTGAAGTCCAGGAGATTGAAGTGAGCATACTTGGTTCTGCTCAATTGTATTTTAACCGTTTGATGATGTGCTTATTTATTATGTATATAACACATTTTTAGATTTTTATTCCACTTGTCATGTTTTGATATTTTGTTATTAAAGCATTATGTTTTATGTGATGTACCTTTAAGAATTTTGTAATGTTTTTAGCACCTTTTTCTGTTTATGAAGAGGATATATGATGTAATTATATGGTCTGAAGAAGCCTATTCAGGTGAAAGCACTTACCACGTTTTCTTTGCTGCAATAAACCAGCGTTTTTTATTATCTGCCTTGTGGACGCTTGTTTCATTGGATTATCTTTTGGTTTACATCTTCCTGCCCTGCATCGCTACTGTACCTTTTATATTGTTTATAAGCCTACAGTAAGTTCATGAATTAGGGAACTCCTTAACCCATACTTCGCTCGCCACACCAGTTAAATAATAAGCTTAGGTTCATTTTATGTTATTTTCAGATGAAGATTGACTGAAAACTTTACAACAAACAAAAGTGTTCAAAGTGTGATTTAAATGAATAAAAGACTGACCAAAACACCGAGAATAGCCTCGCATCGATGTTCCTTCCAAAATAGCAAAAGTTTCTTAAGTTTTTAATTAGTTGTTTTTACATTTGTACTAGTGGCATTACTATACATATATATATATATATATATATATCTATATATATATATATATATATATATATATATATATATATATATATATATATATCTATATCTATATCTATATATATATATATATATATATATATATATATATATATATATATATATACATATATATGGTTTACTATTGTTTGTTCGAACAGCAAATAATAAACCCGAAAACACACATGCCGACCTACAGCATTCGCATAAGTGTGTTCGACTATCCCATCCATTTATGTTTTGTGCACGATATTTTGATTTTCGTCAGCAGTATATATGGGTCTCGTACTATTGAGCAACAGCTCAAATAATAAAACCAAAACTATCGAACACACTTTAGCAAAGCTGCGTTTTCACTGAAAATGCACTTTTGCTAAAGTGAGCTCAAGAAAATGAAAATAATGATAGAATGGCTGTTAATGAGGTCATGGTACAGTGGGGATAAGGGAATATTCCCTTATACCCCCTGTAGTGCGATCTCAGAGTGAGAATATAAAAGTAGGGGGGTGTGGGGGAGCGGCCCACCACATGGGAAGTGCCCCCCTGCATAAACGTGTGTTCTGTTTTTTTTTAATGTTTTATTTTGGTTTTGTGGACTTTTGCGAAAGTGCTTTTTCGTTGGAAAAGCACTTTTGCGAAAGTGTGCTCAGTAGTTTTGGTTTCGGTTATTTGAGCTTTTGCTCAACAGTATGAGATCCATAGAGATATATATATATATATATATATATATATATATATATATATATATATATATATATATATATATATATATATATATATATCCGTGTGTGTTCATGCATTTATCTATCTATCTATCTATCTATCTATCTATCTATCTATCTATCTATCTATCTATATGTATACTTCATTCAGTGGCACCCAAAAAAAGGTGGAAACAGCTGGAAAAAGCTAGAGCCAAGGAATGAGGTGATCAATAGACAAAGGGTGAGTGTGCTCAGTTTCTGGATGTGCCTGATGATAAAATCTATAAATAGGGAAATCAATGGGGTCTATCTTTGAGATCTTGCCCCTGCTTAAATGTTCAGGTTTAGAGGTGCTGAAAGAAGAGATCCCACCTGCCAATCTTTCAGAGGTTTAACAAATCATTTCTTAAGAGTGTTATTTCAATAACAGTTAAGCTCCAAGTGAACAAAGTCTCATAGTCTTGGGGCTTTCATTTTAAGTCCTTTATTTAAGGCAGATGAGTACTCCTGTTTATTACTGTATGCTACTGTACAATCATAAACAGCAGCACTCATCTGCCTTAAATAAAGGACTTGAAATGAGAACCCTGAATCGACAAGATTTTTTTTTCACTGCAATCTTAACCATTATTGCCCATCCATCAGTCACTTATAATTGTCTCTAGCTAGGAATTTGTAGGTCACTGTAGTCACTGCATATCCTCTTTAATCCTAAAAATTGAGAAAAAGAAGAGAAGTTGTTAATATTAGATTTGTGGTAACAATTTGAAGCAGAAGGAAAAGAATTAAAAAAAGACTTCCTATATAGGGAGGTCATGAAAGAACCATTAATTTATTTAGATCTTGTCACATCTAAAAAATCTATGCAAAAAGACTCCACTGGTTAATAATCTGAGATAGATATTGTTAGTGTTTAAAAATGTAACAAGCTCATAGGTTCATACTAGGCTATCTGCCCTAGGGCATTTATAAGCCTAGCCAGAGTATGTTTGGCTTTCGCCACCCATTTTAAATTAATTTTGCTATGCCCTTTTTCGAGGTT
>NC_056726.1:1485055565-1485144509 GCF_019279795.1 Protopterus annectens | reverse complement strand
AGCTAGAAATAAAAAAGATAAGGGGGTAGAAAGCATCGTATCTAGAGGCTACTCTATACCCTTTTCCTTCCCCATCGCGAACATAAAGAACATCTCAGACGTTCCATCCAGTCAAATGGAACAGGCAACTCTAGAAATTTAAAAGCTGCTAGACAAAAGAGTCATCCAAACAGAGCCAGCAGACCAAATGGGATACGGAACTTACTCATGGTTCTTTTTAGTTCTAAATAAAACAGGGGACTGGAAACCCATACTGGATCTCACCAGCTTTAACAGATCAATAAGAAAAACAAAGTTCTGAATGTTAACACTACAGTCAATATTTCCCTTTCTGGGAAAAGACAATTGGATGTGCTCTGCAGACTCCAGGATGTGTACTACCACATAAAAATGGACAGACCATCCAGGAGTCATCTGCACTTTCAGCTGGGAGCCAGTCACTATCAGTTTTGAGCTCTGCCCTTTGGTCTCACTATAGCCCCCAGAGTGTTGACCAAGTGTATGGCAGTAGTCACTGCTCACTTGAGATGTCTAGGATTCCAAGTGCTTCCGTATCTAGATGACTGGCTCCTAAAAACCACCACCAAGCATTTACTACTAAAAAGCAAGAGACACTACATTACTTCTCTGCTCTCAACTAGGAATCACGATAAATTATAAAAAATCTGCCTTGTTGCCATCTCAACATTTATAGGGGCAGATCTAGACACAACAAAGATGATGGCAAAACTTCCTCCAGAAAGAGTTTTAGTTCAGCGACATCAGGTCTTAAACCTTCTTTCCAAGAAAAGGGTTCAGGCGAGAACAGTTCTGAAAGCCTTGGGAACCATGACAGCAGTGATAAACTTAGTTCTGTTAGCACACATGCACATGAGAATTCTGGAGTGGCTACTATTCACTCAGTGGTCATTGCAGGAACTACCCATGTCTCACCAAATTCTGATAACAGACTCCTGCAGAAAGGACCTTTGCTGGTGGCTTCACTCCACTCATGTGATATCAAGTTGCCCCTTTGTCCTTCTACAGCCTTTAGCCACAGTCACCATGGATGCTTCACAGATAAGGTGGGGGTCATTATCTGGGCAAGACAGTCCAAGGTACTTGGCAGGAACGCAAGGCCCATTTGCACATCAATATCCTAGAGCTGAGAGTGGTGCTTCTGGCATTGCAGGCACTTCAGGACTCTCTTCTGCTGAGGACGATTGCAATTCAGACAGACAACATGTCAGTTGTTTGGTACATAAACAAACAAGAAGGAACCAGATCCTACCCCTTTCTCGAGACACCTTAAGAGTATGGCAGTGAGCGACCTCTACCCATCACTTTCTAATAGCAATGCACATCCTGAGGAAATCCAACATAATAGCAGACAAACTCAACAGAGTGATTCTGATGCCACATGAGTGGTCCCTAAAGCAAGAAGTAGCGAAGATGATTTTCCGCAAATGAGGCCAGCCTTGTTGCGACCTGTTTGCCACATCCATGAATGCCAAATGCAGCAGCTATTTTACACTAATCCCCCCTCCAAGGGAATCCCAAGGGATGCACTTGTACAAGATTGGCCCTTGGGTCTCCTCTCTGCCTTCCCTTCCTTTTCCTTGATACCCAAACTTCTTCAGAAAGCCTGCTCATTCGGAAGCAATCTGTTTCTAATTGCCCCATACTGGCCTCTTCAAATTTGGTTCCCCTTCCTTTGGCCTCATCTCCAGGAGAAGCCATGGATTCTGGACCCAGTTCCAGACCTTTTGACTCATGCATCACGAACACTCCACCCCTGTCTTCATACCCTCAAATCAACAGCTTGGTTGCTCTGGTTCCAGATATAACCAGGCTCCCTATCCTTTGCCCCTTCTGTCAAACATATCTTGATCTCATCTCATAAGGCTTCAGCTAGAAAACTTTATATGAGCAAATGGAAAAGATTTTCTTCCTGGGCATTAAGTAACCACATTGATCCCTTTTCTGCTCCTATAGGCTCTATTCTTGAAATTCTAATGAAGCTATTTAATGAATGCAGCTGCAGCATTTGAGTCCAGTTAGATATCTTTTTAATTAATTGATACAGAAATAACAAATATGCCTGTATCATTAAAAGTGGGTTGGATCAGATACATAAGAAAGACAATTCTACAAGTTTGAAGTACAGCTTAATATGGTTTTGCATTACACCTGACACGTTAAAAACATTGAAAAGCTCATGCAGAAGAATTGGTGTATGCTACAATGTGATAAGAATATTAGACAGCATTTTCTATGGTTGCCATATTTCACTTACAAAAACAAATCTAACATTACATCTATGTTGGAGAGGGCCAGTTATCATCCTTGAGAATGCTACCTGCTAGGAAATGTGGGTTAAAATAGCACATTTTTAAGCAATTTGGACACTTCTGGCAGTATGGCTTTTTAAACTGTTTTTAAAAAAGAGTGGCAGATCTGGCAACAGATATACCACTCTTGTCCCATTTTTTTTGTGATGGAAAAACTAAGAACACTTTGAATACGTATATTTATTAGCATGTGTACAGTATTCAATGCAAAGATCAGGAAATACACTGACCAGACATTCCATCATGCGTTGTTGGTTTTATTAAGTTTAACTGTTTGGTTCTTGAACAAATGCAGATCCTTCGTTATGCAGGTGACTGGGAGAATATTGTGCTTCACCAAGAAATGCTTTGGCAGATAAAGCTGGATGCTACCACCTTTCCAAGTTTGGATGACAGTATTTCTATTAGCAGTGAATTAAAAAAGGAAAACCAGAAGTTTGGTTAACTTTTTTATTTTATTTGTTGGTTCAGGTGTAAAATGTTCATTTGTTTGACTCTTATGGTGTTTATTTTGATTTTCAGCTTTGCACTGATGTCTGCAGAAGTTGGTTGATTCCAAGAGGTACGTCTACCTTGCTGTATGTTCTTAAATGGCCTTGTGTGTGTTGCATTCACAGTTCTGATGATGTCTCTGTAATAAAGACAAAAGCACTAAATTGTGGATTTTTTTAATGTTATTTTTGACATTAAACATATCCTGCAACTTGTACTGAGGCTTCTTCTGGCTGACTCACTGGTTGTTTTGCTGTTTCTACTCTATTCATATATAATTTGGAATAATTTTGGTAACCAAAAATGACCTACAGTGTAGTATCCCTGTCTCTTATGTGTAGGATAAACATTTAAAAGTCCCAACATATCCACATTTGGCCTGTCTGTGGGTTATTCGTTTGTAAAAAATAGAGGGCTAAAAGCTGCCAGGCAATGTAAGAGAAGACTTCTTAAGATACTCACAGATCAAGAGATAATAAGTACCTATGAATATATTTCCAATTAAACATCTAAACTGTTACATTCATACAGAAACACTAATCATTTGTAATGTAAATGAGAAAAAGGTAAATAAAAGATGATCTTTAAAACTATTTTTCATTGTCAGCTGTAATTTGCTTCTGGGGATGAATAAGGGGCTTGCTATAAAATGATTTGAATATTAATGACCTGAACCTAAATCTACCATTACAGAAGCATGTTAGTTATCACTGATAGGACTATATGTAAACTATATGCAAACTTACAACTGTTTCCGTAGAATGTTAACAAAAAGCTATGGAATATATAATCTTGTATAACACTTGCCATTTTTTTCTGTAGTGTTATAGTATGTATGCAAAATATCAAATGAAGGAAAAATGTGAAAAGGACTGCAAGATGACTGAGTGTTCACTGTCAATGTTCAGCTAAAAGCAAAAAGTAAAATGTAAAGTGCAGAGCTGTTATTGTGTGTGAAGGACAGCTAGAATATACATGTATGCACTCACACACTCACGGTCACACACACACACACACACACACACACACACACACACACACACACACACACACACACACACACAGTCACACATATTTTCTGTCTCTCTCTCTCTCTTTTTTTTTTCTTTCTTTGATTACCAGGAGGACTTAAATGAGCTATGTAATGTTTGTGTGAGAAAGAATGGGTAGATTATAAGTGAAGTATAATGTTTGCAACTGGGAGTGTGTCAGTTTGGTTTGTGATGTAAAATGCCTGTGACTAGTACTGTGCCGGTGTGGTTTGTTTTCATTTATATAAATGTATGACTGTCTATGTAGTAAGTGATTGTTTAATGAAGATGTATATTGTTAAAAAAGCAGGAATTGAATAATTTATGTAATATTAGGTTCTATGATCTATAGCAATGTAAGTGAAGTATATAATGTTTGTTATGTTAATATAATTTGATTACTTTTATATGAATGTAAATGTGCCTGCGTCACAAGTGACAATTCAGTAAAGGTGTATGAAAAAAATGTATCTATGGCTGTCTCTCTCTCTCTTTCTCTCTCTCTCTCTCTATATATATATATATATATATATGTGTGTGTGTGTGTGTGTGTGTGTGTGTGTGTGTGTGTGTGTGTGTGCGTGTATAGCATGAAAGAGAGACAGAGACAGAGAGAAGCCTCCATTAATTTTGCCTAGAAGAGTTTTAGTGAAGGTGGTATATGCAGCATTTTGTCAAAATGTGCTACTTTGAATACTGTTCTGGTGATCCGTCTGTATGTTTGACAAAATGTGCTTATTAGTACTTAACAATGCATGTGAAAGGGTATAACTCATTCACTTGCACTGCTACTTTGTAGAATTTAGGTTTAGGGTCAGGGAGTAGGAGGGGGATATAGATTTAGGAAGTGAGAGTGGAGTCTTAGGGTTAGGGAGTGGGATAGAAGACTTATGGATAGGAAAAAATCAGGTAGTTTCATCTTACTGCAAAGGAGGGGAATCTTAGAGTTAATGTGCAATAGGATAGTTTAGGATTATTCATCTGCTTATTTGTTTTTGATTGTTAACTGGTTCCAGCCTACTGAAAATTTCCAGTCAAGATCCAGTTGGTAAAGTACAACCACAGAAACACAAAGCACAGTCTGTCTATGTATCTATCCATCTATCTTTTATCTTTTTGTCTTTCTCTCTGTATCTATACATTTACAGGAATGACATACAAAACATTAATTTATGCAGGGATATATGCAAAATGTATGATCCATTGGAGTTAATAGTATATAAAACCTCTTTTAGAAATTGTACCACTGTCATATTATTTACACATTTGATATTTAGATAAATATATATGAAACTATGCACACACATATCAGGTAGGACTCTGAAGGTCATTGCAAAGCTTGGCATAAGATTCCACAGAACTGTTCAATCAAAGTTCAGTGAAGCTCAGTAATTTAGAAAGAAGGCTCCAAATGGATATTCAGTTGTACAGTTTGGAATGAAGCAGGTACTTTGACTCATTCACATTTATTATGCATATGGTTAAAATGACCATTGGACAGTCTAACTAGTCACAGCACCTCAAAAGACTGGTAAGTGTAGTAGGAAGTTAATACATTAGCCAATTAGCTGTCTATCAGACTAGCTTGTGGAGTTTTAGTCCTGTGTTTTTCTTATTTAAACATTTTTGAGGACTTTCAAGTTTAGAAGGGTGACTGGAGAGGTACATGTGAAAGAAGACATTTTATTTGAAAGTAGCCCTAATGAGAAATGAAGGAATTATGGCTTTTTGCTAATAATGGTTGATACGTGATTCTTGACATGACATGTAAGTTCTTGATTCCCAAACATAAATACTCGACATTTTATCATTGAGCTTAAAGACATGGTCACTACAGCAGAAAGTTTTCTGATCGAGTCTTTGCTGGAGTATTAGACAATTCACAGGGTAACTGGCAACAGTGTCCAGCTTGCAGCAATTAAAAACGTAGTCAGACAAAGGCCTTTTGCGTTTGTCCTCATACTGAAGATGTAGATGCCCATGAGGAGACACACCTTTTTATGATAACAATATCACCAGACCGTACTCTATAGGTTCTGGCTGTGAGCTGACTGTCTGTTCTTCATATGACACAGAATTTGATGTTTATTCAGGTAAGCCTATTGACTTTTCCAGCATCAGGATATGTGTTACGGGCCTTTGGCAGTTCCAGTTTGGCTCTATGGATAGATTGACTCTGGTCTATGGCTTCAGTAATTTTTTTCAAAGAAGTGAAGTAGGCTGAGAGGATCACACACACACACACACATATATATATATATATATATATATATATATATATACACACACACACACACACACACATATATATATATATATATACACACACACACACACACACACACACACACACACACATATATATATATATATATATATATATAAACTAAGATTCGGACAGCTAAGGAATGGCAGCAAAAAATCCATAACCTTAGACAAAAAGAACTACTACTACTATCTACTGCAAAAACACCAAAACAAACCTCAAAAGTTCTAGGCAGGAATAAACAAACTACTCCACCCAGGCCAAACCGCCACTCCACCCCCTCAGCTCCTCAACAAAAATCCCCAGTAGACATTGCTAATAACTTCAATAGCTTCTTCACAGAGACTTTCCAGTCTCTAGCCAGCCAACTCTCTCCCAATGGCTCTAATTCTAACGCAGCCACACCCACTACCCAAACACACTTTATCTTCCAACCTGTTCTTGCTCAACTTATTCATGCCCTACTTTAGAAACTAAGACCCACCACCCTGGCTGCCGACCTCCTCCCAGCAGACTATCTGCAAAAAGTTGCTGATACCATAGCATACCTCATCTTAACCTTGGTCAATAGAGCTATATCTGAAGCTACTGTTACCACTATATGGAAAATCTCTCATGTCATACCTCTACATAAAGGAGGCAGTCCCACTAAGCTGTTAAACTTTAGATCCATAGCTATTCTTTCAACTCTAGCTTAATTTATAGAGAAATGTGTACACATACAGCTCATGCACTACCTCACACAGAGCAAGCAGTTGTCCAACTTTCAGAATGGCTTTAAGCCACACCACAGTACTACTTCTGCCCTCCTCTCTTTCTATAAAGTCATTAACCACAACTGCAATAATAACAAACTATCCTCAGCACTCTTTCTAGATCTATCCAAGGCTTTTGACATGGTTGACCACAAAATGCTTATAAATACCTTGAAAGCCTTCTCCTTAAACAACCATGCATTCCAATGGTTTCAATCCTACCTGCAGGGCATGCAAAAGGCAGTCCTATGGCAGGATAAGCTATCATCTCACCTACCCATCACATTAGGAGTCCCCCAGGGCTCGATACAATGACCCCTTTTTTTCTCCATCTTTATCAATGACCTTCATTCAGTCATCCCAGATGCTACCTGCATTCAATATGCAGATAACGCCACCTTGATTTGTTCTGACACCTCACCAGCTACTTTATTCACATTAACCCAAAATACCTTCAATACAGTGGAAAAATGGCTCTCCAATCAACATCTAATCCTAAACCCCAACAGAACTAAGCTGCTCCCCCCCCCCCACATGCAGGACCACCCTGCCATTCTTCAACATAACCGCTAACAATGGCACTATCATCTTCCCAGAAGCCCAAACTAAACTACTGTAATAGTTGATAAAAACCTGAAGTTTGATGCAAATATCAATCAAACTATCAAAACTATTAATAAAAAACTTGGCACTTTACAGAAACAAACCTTTCCTTACCCCACTTGCTAGAACTGCAATTGCCCGTTCCCATCTACTACCAACTCTTCTCTACACCTCACCCCTATTCTCCAACTTAAACAAAACAGATTTTAATAAACTATCATCCTGCTATAACCACATTGCCAGATTTGCTACTGGAACAGTCTCCCGGACACACCACTGTTATAACCTAAATCGCATAGGATGGCTTGAACTGCCTAACCTACTGCAGTTCAAACAGCTAATAGTGGCACATAAAGTCCTTTACCAACCAGAAAATACACCTGCACTAAAAAATATTATCAGCCCCTACACCAGCAACTGGCCACTGTGATCATCCACTAGACTCCTAGTTCAAACATACAAATCCAACTACTCAGCTGGGGACTCTCTGTTTGCCACCTCTGTTGGAAAAACATGGAACCAACTCCCAGCTGACTTGACCCTAGAACCCTCGCTAACTCAATTCAGAAACAAACTCAAGAAATACTTCAAAACTCATTGGTTATGCCCTTGCACTAACCCCGACTAGTGACCTCTCTATTTCTTAGGTGCCTTACCTTCAACTACTTCTAACTTTTTTCTACCACACCATTTCAGGAAGGGTCAATTGTATAACTGCTGCTCAATGTGTCTTAAACCTGAATGTAATGTTATGTATATATAACTTTGAAAATAATGTTATGTTTTGTAAAGTGTTTTATAATAAGTTACTACTATATGTGCTAAATGCTGGTGTTGCTTATGACTGTAATCTGCTTGAAACTAGCATTTTCTAAATGTTCAATGTGTATTATTATCTTGGAGCTTTTCTCCCATATATTATTGTTTATAAACTCAACTAAGATGTAATTTATAATATTAAATATGATACTTCTGGAGCTTATGTGTCTATAGTTGTTTGTTTATTTATTTATTTATTTCCCATTTGTTTACCGGGGAGGTCCGACTGGATTAGTAGCCTGTTTTCAGTGGAGGCCCGCGGAGAAAATCTCCAAAATAGACTTAACAAGCGTAAGGAAAAATTGTAACAAACACAGATAAGATACAGTGTAGTTACACATTAGTTACAAAGTAAACAATCATGACTATCGAAGTACAGAAAAACTATATACAGAACTATATACATGAAGATTCATCCTCAATGAATGGGTGTAAAGGCCTTTCTTCAGTAGACAGTAAGTAGAAGACAGATGCTAGAAAGGAGCAAATGGAGAAATAGGAGGTGCTAAAGAGATGAAATGCAAGGGAGAATGAAGTAATAGAATGGGGTTAACAGGAAGCGTGAGAGTTAAGGAATGGGGTTAACAGGAAGTGCGAGAGTTAAGGAATGGGGTTAACAGGAAGTGTGAGAGTTAAGGAATGGGTTAACAGGGAAGTGTGAGAGTTAAGGAATGGGGTTAACAGGGAAGTGTGAGAGTTAAGGAATAGGTTAACAGGGAAGTGTGAGAGTTAAGGAATGGAGTTAAAAGCCAGAAGTTACGGAGCAAAAGCAAAATCCACCACACAAATGTGAAAACAACAACAATTTAATTAGCGCTTTTGGAAGGAATAGTATCCTTCCTTCTTCAGACAAAACGGCTTGTGGATATGACTTTCTTTAAATAAACTTTCTAGGCCATGCAAACAATTAAGTGATTAATCAATTAACAAAATTCATTCCTTTTCACATTGTTTAAAAGCCTATATTATACAACCTCGTCACCAAAAAACTTATGTTTTATGTGATAAGGTATTTTGAACGAAATTGATATAATATTTATAAGTATATTATTAATAATATTAATACCAACATCAATTTTAACATAGAAACTTATATTTAAGCTATAATGTGCTCCGCTTTTTCGGTTACATCTATATTTTTTTGGTTATATTTATTATTAGTTTTTCATAATCCATTTTTACTTTCAATCAATAAATTAAATATATCACATATGTGAATTTTTATTCATACTCATAATCATTATTATTAAATTTTCACATATACACATGAACATACATGCGTATACACACATATATATATAATAAATAAAAAATGCATTTTAGTGTGTATGTAAATGTATGTATATATTTAATGTTTTAGATTAATATACATCTTACACAGAGATACACATATTTAGATATATTCTTACACATATAATGTATGTCCCATTTAGTTTCCTTATACATACACTTTTTGAATTTAGTAAACATTAAGGTGTTTCATAAGTATAGGAAACTCAATGTAAGGTAAGAAATGTCTGAAGCAAATAGTTTAATTTAATAGGATTTAAAATGATGCTGGAATCGTTTATTATTATTAACAGTTTTGCAATGTTAGTATTTAAACTGTGATTTCATTTTCTTTTGGTGACGAGGTTGTATAATATAGGCTTTTAAACAATGTGAAAAGGAATGAATTTTGTTAATTGATTAATCACTTAATTGTTTGCGTGGCCTAGAAAGTTTATTTAAAGAAAGTCATATCCACAAGCCGTTTTGTCTGAAGAAGGAAGGATACTATTCCTTCCGAAAGCGCTAATTAAATTGTTGTTGTTTTCACATTTGTGTGGTGGATTTTGCTTTTGCTCCGTAACTTCTGGCTTTTAACTTCATTAGTTTGTCGTGGCTTTTTAGAGAGAGTTAAGGAATGGGTTATCAGGAAGTGTAAGAGTTAAGGAATGGGGTTAACAGGAAGTGTGAGAGTTAAGGAATGGGGTTAACAGGAAGTGTGAGAGTTAAGGAATGGGGTTAACAGGAAGTGTGAGAGTTAAGGAATGGGTTAATAGGAAGTGTGAGAGTTAAGGAATGGGGTTAACAGGAAGTGTGAGAGTTAAGGAATGGGGTTAACAGGAAGTGTGAGAGTTAAGGAATGGGGTTAACAGGAAGTGTGAGAGTTAAGGAATGGGGCTAACAGGAAGTGTGAGAGTTAAGGAATGGGGTTAACAGGAAGTGTGAGAGTTAAGGAATGGGTTAACAGGAAGTGTGAGAGTTAAGGAATGGGTTAACAGGGAAGTGTGAGAGTTAAGGAATGGGTTAACAGGAAGTGTGAGAGTTAAGGAATGGGGTTAACAGGAAGTGTGAGAGTTAAGGAATGGGTTAACAGGGAGTGTGAGAGTTAAGGAATGGGGTTAACAGGAAGTGTGAGAGTTAAGGAATGGGGTTAACAGGAAGTGTGAGAGTTAAAGAATGGGGTTAACAGGAAGTGTGAGAGTTAAGGAATGGGGTTAACAGGAAGTGTGAGAGTTAAAGAATGAGGAAAAGTGAAAAAGAGCTAATAGGAGTAAAACCTGTCACCCTGGGGCTGTGCATGAGCAGAGCCAGTTGTCAGGTAACTGTGCCTTGAGAACTTGCCAGGTTTGGGATGGTACTACTCTTATGCATGATGGCCCCATTATGACAGTTCTCCAAACATTATCTTCCCACTCAGTGAAGACGTTAAATTAAAATAGTTTGAGGTGGGACTACGCAAAGTTATATAAAGTGCTTACTTGGAGATGACCAAGGACTCTTTTGGTGTCCATTTAAATGATACTTTTAGGTTTAGATAGTGCTAGTAGGACATGGTCTAAACTGATTTTAAGGAGAATATTATTTAATGGAGAAGAGAAGGGACAGAGGTGTAAGTGGTGTGAGTGAAACTGGAGATGGACTTGTCAGGAAAAGATATTACGTCGGTCAACTTACTGATCAAAATAAGTTGCTCCATTACATAAAAATTTGGAACAGCACTAGAGGCTTCTTCCAAGTTTCTTATTTTAGTTAATAAGAACTTATAATCAGTTACAGAGGAGCTAGCAACTTTATAATCATAGCTAGCCTTACGTTCTATAATAGTTTAATTGAAATTCTTGCAGAATCCTGCTGAGCATGTTTAGTTTGTTTTTGTAAAAAAACGAAGTCTATTTAGACTCTGTACAGTGATTATAGGTTCATAGGTTAGTACTAGGCTAACTGCCGTTGCGAGCCATTTTAAGCCTAGCCAATTATCCCCTGTGAGATTCAAACCCTGTACCTTGCGTTTGTAAGGCAAACACCTAAACCATTAGGCCACCCTCCCACCCAATTTTTTATCTTGTTATTCATTTTGTTTATGTTAGAATTCTAGAATAAGCATTTGGTTTGGGCACATATCAATCCACCAAAGGCAATTTTAGTGAACGCAAAGAAACCAAAGCCAGTTTTCAGAAATTGCCTTTGACAAAAGTGGAGCGTGCCTTTTTCTCCACTTTTGTGCAACCTTGGAACTGGCATATATAATTTTTGGGGTGGTGTCCCCCTACATGGGGAGTACATGGGGCTTGATCCCCATAAAAAAGTTTCAATGTTCACTCAAGCTGGTTTTGGTGAGCTGGTTTTGGTATATTTGTGCTCGGCAAAAATGTCTTTGATGCATTGGCATGAATCTTTTGGTTCTGAGTTCTCCATTATATTTACAGTGGTTAGGATAGACAGCTCTACATAGCTGTTGAGATGTGAATAGAATTTAGAGGCATATGAAACAGAATTACTAAAACAGCATCATGGGGGAAATGTTTTGACTTTTTCAACACACGTGCAAAAGATAAGAGGTAGGTTCTACAACTATTTCTGAATATAGTGCTGTTTATAAGAGCATCAGTACTTGTTCTAAGGGAGAACATAGTATCATAATCAAGAAGAAGTGACATGTTGGAGTGTGCAGGGTTGGACAATATTTATACAGGCAATGCTAAAGATATCTGTACCTCTAGCAAGGAGAACTAGGGAGCTGGCATTAATAAAGTTAAGGTAATACTGTGCAGACTTACTGCTGCTGATTATATATGTCTGTCAATTAATAGTCACGTAGTTGAAGACATTTGGCTTAGTATAAATATTTTCCAAATTATTTAAATATATTTCATTGTCATCAGGGAGGACCAGTGCACATAGATGAATGACAAATGTAAAATAAATAAAGATGAAAAAATATAATTAACAGTAAAATTTTAATTTTATTTAACTGAAGTATGAATTTCGTAAGTAAAAGTTGTTATTCAGTGGGATCTGGAATGAAATTATTATTTCACAGATAAATAAAGATATGCCCTTGCAGCTCCCACAAGACCTACACAAGGGCTAGGCACTGAACCTTTATATACCAAGAGTGTTATATAAACATTGAAACAATGTTTCCATAACTTCATTGATATGAATGAGATCAAAGGATATAAAGGACTCAAGCATGTGTATTTTTAATACTACTCCTCGCAGTTAGTGCAAGATGATTATGACACTGAGCTGTTAGGGCTCTTCTTCCTGTAACCTACAATTCATAAGTGAATGCATTGCATCTCCATTTACCTATTACCTGGCGTATCTCTCATCACTTCACAAGTTAATGCATTGCATCTCTATTTACCTATTTACCTCACATATCTCTCAACTGTACAGATTTTTGCAGAATGCCCAGATTTTTACCTTATATTTTGGGTCTGTTCCTCATAAAAATCTGTGTTTTTTCTGGATTTTTTTGGCAAATCAGAAAAGACTAAATTTACTAAATAATGACAGACATTTTATTTTCAGAC
This sequence comes from Protopterus annectens, assembly GCF_019279795.1. Lineage (NCBI taxonomy): Eukaryota > Metazoa > Chordata > Ceratodontiformes > Protopteridae > Protopterus > Protopterus annectens. The sequence continues at coordinate 1,485,131,405 of NC_056726.1, read as the reverse complement.
TTCATATCATTCAGAAAATGCATGGTAACACAAGACCTTTTATTCTAGCAACTTTCTAAGTTTCTAAGAGGACCATTTAAAATGTGTCCCTATTTTCAAGGCTTTGTCCCCCCATTATTTCTATCTTTGTCCAGATTTTTTGTGCTAACAGGTTGAAACCTATGCCCGTATGACTTTAAGCAAGTCACTTAACCAGGCAATTCTTCTGGGTCACTACTGAAAAAAGACCCTTGTTTCTAGTGTACTGAATTGGTTAACAGATGTATAGTAAAATTAAATAAATAAACAACTAAATAAATAAATAAATTAATCTGTACGACCTTAATATGAGATGAATTGGAATTTATTACATTGGTATGTCCAAGAGTTGGATTCTGCCTGAAAAGGCACTGTAAAATCAGCAAATATTTTAGCCAAAATTTAGAATCTGTAAAGAGGGGGTGTAGGTCACCTCTAGTAAAGCAGGTAGGTCTATCAACCATACCCTCCTATACTATCACATATTAGATCCTCCTGAAATGATGCAACAGTTAAATGTTTTATTTATCCTCAACTTATGGCATCATCCTTCGTGATGGCAAAATATTGCTCAAGACTAGTGTCTTTCCTGACTTCAACACATAATGTATGCAAAACTCTGACATACTCATCATCTCCCTTAATGTAGACTGTCTAAAGTAATTTGTTACTACATTGACAGCCACAAATTTGTATAGCACTGTCATACCCCATTAGTGAGCTACCTTTCTCAGCAACATGATTCTGTAGTTATGTCAGGTTGGCAGCTTCACCCTCACAGTGACAGCTTGGTAAGCTCCATGTAGGCTTTTCACATGTTCACAATATACACATGCAAGCTTATTCTTGCAATTCATTTCTAGCTGTGGACGGCAATTAAAGCAAGAGAGCAGGTGCTGAATGCTGGTATGAAGAACGTTTTAGAACAGAATGCTGACACACACAGCTATTTTGCTTGTCTAGAAGTACAGTGCTTGTGAGTAAGGTATGTGCATTGTATTTTAACCTCTATGGTTTACAGAGTTAAAACAATGATGCAGGGTTGTAGCTCGCTGACTTCCAACAAAACACAAGCTGCCTCCTCTCTCTTATCCTGCACATGTCAGTTGCCATCCTTGAATATGTTGCCACTTGCAGCTGTCTATACAGTTTTCTGGATTCCCTACTTCATCTGTTGTAGATGTCTTTTGTTTTGATTCTGCACACCTATGCCTACCCTCACTAGCTAAATGATTTTACAGAATATTCAGTAACACTTCTGGTGCAACACTTACGGTAACTCTACAGTGACAGCAACAATTAAGGAAGGTCTTCATATGTCAAAGTTTTCATGAAGGATGTTGGCAATTCATGTTTGCCTGCATTTACTTCATTTCATGACTCTTTTAGGTTTGACATACAGTACTGGCTTACCAACACCTACTCACCATGGGGTCTGCTTTTCAGGAGATCAGTGTAAATTAGCTTTTGCTGTCAAACCTTAGCCTTGGCTTTCAAATCTATGATTTGTGTTACACTAAGTCTGCATCCACTGAGAGCACATTCCAGCTACTTTCTGGTGAGGAATATCAAATCCCAAATTACTGTTGCACAAAATACCCACCTGTACCTGTCATTATTGGAAAGCAACCATCTTCCCAATATAACTATTTAAAACTGTAAAGTATCATTAATGTTTTCCGAAAGAATTGCATATTTTAATATCATTTGATTGCATGCTTATTGTAACAGAGGTGGAAGCATGCATTTATTAAATTGCAGAATTAAGTGCCATCTTTTTCTTCACATAATCTGGTATTTGATTAAACTGATAAGACTGGTAAAAGTTGTATTAAATGATACATTAAATGCTCATTTCATACAGGTAGTGCAATAACTTATGCATGGAGTCAAGTAACTGGAATTTACAAGTGAGAAAGGACAGGTGCATAATTTTACTTTAATAGCAATAATAATAGTTACAGGTTAACATGGCGGACACTGGTACAAAAGACTTGAGGAATCATGAAATTATTTAAACTGATATATTACAGAATGGAGAGATGATTAGGGTCTGAATGGAGAGATGATAACTCAGTAAGTAAAAAAGAGTAGTGTTGCTGAAATTGAATTCATTCTCAAGTCTTGGCAAGTACCTTTACGAGGTGAACCCTGTTTTTCACAAAATCTCACCACGATGACACTGATAGATTGTAACTATATAGCATATATCATGGACAGAAGTAGGTCAAAAATAAAAAAAGATAGCTGGGTGCTCAAGACCCAGGATAAAAAAGTGCCCAATTCTGGTAAGCGCACTAGTGCCAGGACTGGGAAAAATGACAGTGTAGAATCCTCAAGATATGGAAACATTCCTACAATGGGGCCAAGCCTGGCCCAGGGGGAGGATGGCCCCATTGTTGTAGAAGGAAGTAGCAGTGCACAAAAATCACAAAAACTGATAGGCCAAAGAAGAGCCATAAAAACGACAGAGTGGAGTACTGAGAATAAGAAAGAAATTATGTATTGTTACTATTATGTATTGTTACTATTATGTATTGCTACTATTATGCAAAAAGACCAGAATTTCCAGACACAAGTTATACAAAAAGATTAAGAGATAAATTATAGGAAAGAAAAATACTTCCACAAGAAAAACTGTCAGAAGCTTCAAATAAAAATCTGTGTTCATTAATACAACAGATTTGTGAAAAACAGTCTGTTTGCAAAAAGAAGCATCTGAGGAAGTGCAAAAATATAAACAACAAAACATAGAGATTTTTCAAAAGTATAAAAAAGAAATATGGACATGAGAAAGAGAGATTTGATATGGTACAATATCTATGCAAAGGAGAAAGCCAAATTAATCAATATAAAGAAGGCAACCCCAAAGATATTCAAAGAGAAATGCAGGCAAAGGCATCCAGATATGGAAAAATTTCAAAATAAAAAAATAATATCACAAAGAGGGAATGTAGTTAAGAAGATTAGTAAAGTAGAAGTTAAAAAAAATAGAAGTTGAAGTTATGGAGTGCATGCGAAGTGAAGGATTCGGTGTAGAAGGTCAAACACAGGTTACATCACAGCACAATGGAACAAGTCCACAAAGTAAGGAGACAGGAAGATCAGGAGACATCTGACTAAGAAATACGGACATGGGAAAGAAACAGAGATTTAATATGGTGCAATGTCTATGCAAAGCAGAAAACACAACTAATCAATACAAAAAGAGCAGCACCAAAGATATTTGGAGAGAAATACAGCCAAAGGAATCCGGACATGGAAAACTTTACAACACAAAAAATAAGAAGACAAAGAGGAAAAGTAGAAAAAGAGATTAGTAATGGAGAAGTTAAAGAAATAGAAACTGAGGTTATGGAGTATCCGTGAAGTGAAGGATTCAGTGTAGAAAATCTAATTCAGAAAGCACCACAACAGGATAGAGCAATGGGCATCCTAATTAAGGGGAAACCAGTGCAATGGGAAGCTATTTTGAAGCCTTCCACAGGAAACCAGTATAAACATTCACTTGAAGATGACAGCAAGGGAAGGAACAGGAAACTGGAAATTCTGATGCAGTCAGTGCGGAGGAGTTATAAGCCAGTGAGTTCGGATGGCACAGGATGAAATTGAAGAGAATGTGTCACAGGAAGATGCTATACAACTTTCTATAGAATCCCCGCAAGAAATGGAAAACAAAAAATGTGTCCTCAGTTTAGAAGAAAATGAGCTAAGAGAAGAGTTGCTTGATTTAACAGAGGTAGACAGACATATTAAGATCAATGAAAGATAAAGACTTTAGAAGATCAATAAAACCCAAAAAGTCAGAAGTCTAATAAAACAAATGAACATAGTAATTAGGACTGCCCATAGAGATCCATGCGATATAACAGAAGTAAACAGGATATATTACTGTGCAGCTAAATTAATAACTGATAAAGTTCTACCACAATAACACAGGGTAGTGAGGGAAAGGAAGGGGAGAAAGTGAACACAATCATGGAAGTATCGGGCAGAGAAAACTATAAAGCAATTAAGACAAGACGTGTCACTGTTAGAAGAGTAGAGAAGAGGGAACACATCAACAAAAATACTTTGAAAGACAGACATGATAAAAAATGTGCAGTATTAGAACAGATCAGGATCTATCATGCACTATTGTAAATAACAAACTAAAAATCTCAGCACAGGTAGAAAAACTGTGACTTTAATAATGTATTTATTAGTCATGTGAGTTGATGACAATGCTTGATGGATTATTTCAAATCAACTAATTATGCATTGACAAAGAACTGTAGGTTTGAAAGCTTTGTGTGTTGTAATTGTGTTATTTGTTTTAATAAACAGAGTTGCTTTGACAGTTGAACCTTTGGTTTTTATATATTTATATTCCATACTGCACTTATCTTCACAAATTTAAATACCTTTGAAAATTAGCCAACAACTTTAAACAATTATATAATAATTTAGCCTAGCTTCATGGCATATAGGGATAAATATCTTTCTGAGATATTGATGATGTGAGACAGAGTAGTATCTTTGCTTATAGGGGATGGGACTGAGTGTCTCTGGTAGATGAGATGCAAATGCATTTGCCCTGGGGAGAGATAATCGAGCAGAAGTACACATGCTGGGATCTGGTGGGTATGGGCACTTGGCAAGAGTCGCAGATAATTTACATGTAAGGACACTCTGGGCATGCATGTTGGCAGATGCCAAAGGATGGGCTAGGGGACATACAGAAAATCTTGATCTCTGTCTCAAAATGAGTGGGCAGGGCTGTTATGGCTGCTCTCTGCCCTGGAGACAAATTGGGGTCCATCCTTACCTCTAGGAGGCCTTTGTCTGAGGGAGTGATGGACTGAAGCCAGAGCACTGCACTGAGGATGCTCACTACCTGCAGTACGGCAGAAGGAAACTGGGATATGAGCAATCTGTGGCTTTCTGTATGATTGCTTGGACCCACTGGAAGGACGTAAAAAGCAGCATGTATTGGTGACTACAAAATTATGACACTGTTCCCAGTCAAGATTTTCTTAAAGGTGTCTCTTGTGCTCCTCACTATTAGAAGATGGTCTGTGGTTGTTTCCACTCATTTTGCATCTCCCAAATTCTGTGTTCAGTAATTCAAGTAGTCTGGACATTTTAACATGACCTTGTCATTCTTTCATATTTACTGGCACAACTATGACCAAGATGTTCCTATTCTCTATATGATGCAGATGTTAAAGGTGCCTAATAAAAGGATGTACCTTTCATATGTGGCAAGGTAGTTGTATCTTAAGAAATTCCCCCCTGATACTACCATACCAGACTTACCACTAATTATACTTGGTTTCCCCATTGTCTTCAATGGGCTCACTCTTTCAGGTTTGTCTAGATTCCTTGTTGTGTTTTCATTTGCCCTATTAAAGGACTTGAGACACTCCACATATATTCTACAGTGGTTGCTCTAAGTAAAGGGGATTAGCGTGATATTAACCTTCCTGCATTTTTTAACCACTGGAACTGCCCCGATATATTCTATCAGTTTTACTTATCATTCTTCATGGTACCCCCCCTGCATATTATAGATAAGTGGTACCCCCTTGTGTATTATAGATAAACTCACAAAACTGGGCATAAACCTCTATGTCATGAGATGGATAGCCAAATGGCTTAAGGATAGACATGTTGTTAGAATGGGGGAATCCACACCCTGCAAGAGGCTAGTCACAAGTGGAGTACCATAGAGCTCGGTGCTGGGCTCCATCCTGTTTGGGATATACTTCTCAGATGTCAAGGCAAATTCAGATGGCCTTTGGCTGACCAATGTTGCAGATGACTGCAGGTTGGTGGCAATGACTGACATTGTTTGGGGAGCCAGTGATCAATGATCAGACAACTAACACAGCACACTCTCATGTTAATCTCTTCTGTAGAGTCTCTCACTTACTCTTCCTTAAGCCTGTAGTTAAAAATGTTCTTCTCCCTAAACTGAAATATAGTCTTTCCCTGATTCCCTGTGACTCATCACAATATTCCTAAAGACTTCAAATCACAGAAAATAAAATTTGCAGATTTGTCCTCCATGCCGACAGCAAATCTCACCACTGCAACATCCTACAATGTCTAAAATGGCTTCCAGTCATCAAAAGGTCAACTTATCTCCTAGGTGCTGTTATTCTATATTTTTGGGTTGTAACTGAAAATGTCTTTGGACTAGCCCACCTCCAATTCACCATACAGTAAACAAATAAATATATCCTGGGGGTATAAGGTTACCAGGGGTAAGTTTAACTATAATTGTGTTCAATATTTTTTGCAAATAGCAGGCTTCTCATTTGCAGAGAGCCCACCTTTATGCAAGAGCACCACACCAGGTGTTTTCTGTACCCTGGATATCTCCACTGCAGATATTCAGCTTTGGTTATTATTTTTTTTTCTAGCTGGAACTTGACATTTTGTAGTGGGCATTTAGGAATAGTCTCATAATCTATAAAATTAGTAATTATTTAGAAAGTGCAAAAACAAGTTGTCCAGAAGTGGTTTTGTTTATAGGAGGTAAGGGGGAATGGAAGGGATAGAGGGACTGAAGATTGATAGAAATTAGAGATGTCATTGGGTCAAGAGAAAAGGATGCCATCAATAAATGTCAGGACATAATTGCTCACTTCTAACCTTCCTAACATAGCTGAAGGCCTTATGAATTATTACTCCAACCCAATTTCATAGCTGTAAGTGAGGTTCTCAACCAGTTTTATATCATTTATGATGAAGTGAACCTTAGAGATGGCTTGACCAGTTTTAAATCCCTTTTTAATGATGATGTGGATCTTAGAGATTACACAAGGACAGGACTTTTCTTAGTTTGAAGAGAATGTTTGTTTTACACTTTTGTCTTTCTGCTTTCTCAGACTGGTGATGATGTCTCAGTACTTCTAAATTTGACATTTATTTGAAGATGATTTGGATCATATCTCACAATGGTCCATCGTGCAGAATGTCCAGATTTTTGTCTCATATTTTGGTCTGTTTATCATACAATGTGTGACTTTCTGGCAAATCATTGAGGATTGAAGTTCCTAAATAATGACACACATTTGAATTTCAGACTTTGTATCCTTCACAAAATGCATACTAAAGCAAAATATTGTATTCTAGCAACTAATCATGGAATCAGTATTTAAAATCTTTGGGCCTTTGTCCTTCTTCTTGACATTCACAACCTCTCAAAGCAAGTCTTCAGTCAGCTTTTTAGAATTAACAATATCTAAGTACACAACACTGAAAACAAATTCCTCTAATAAGTTGTTCTACAAAAAAAAAAAAAAAAAGAAAAACAGGGTTAATATGCTACTGCACAGAAAAAGCATGAACTCCCAGATCTCTAAGAGGAATGATAAAAAATCTCAGTTGATGAGAATTGCATGTCTCCAAAAAGATTAGAGATATGAAAACAAATGTAATCTGTCTACACCAAGACTTCATGGCTAGAGGGTACAGCAATAGATTACTGAATTCCATCCTCAACTCCCTTTGAAGGAGTCAGAAGACTCCATTTTGACAAAAAAACCTTCCCCCATGAGACGTCTAGGGCTCAGTAAAAAACAATATCAAGACCTGCAGGCGGACAAATGAGAAAGAAGCATGGCTCTCATTTTTACAGCAGATTACAAAACAATCAGAAAAATAATGACTGACAGCTGGGTGGTGATTACAGACAATAATCAGCTAGAAAAACTCCTAACACCCCATCATCGCTTTGTTTTCAAGAGAGCCAGGAACATCAAGGAGTGGGTACAGTGCAAATTGTGACCGTTGTGACCGGAGGAGAACAAACAACAAAGGAACTTACCCCTCAGTCTCCCCTTTTTGTACTTACTGCAACTACATGAGCAGCAAGTACTACAGCACTTGTTCTAGTAATTGCAACATGGAGTTTGTAGTATACTATGTGCAGTGTAATGGCTGCAGGTGTTTTTATGTAGAGAAAACTGTGAACAAGTTGAAGATCAGCATGACACACCACCTGTCTGACATCAAATCCTCAAAAAACAACTAGCTAAACTCTGCAATGATTTCCCAGACAATGGATGTTCCCACTTCCACATCTTGGTCAAGCTCACTGTGGGTCTACTCAAAGGAAACAAAAAGCCATCCTTGAAAAAAATTAAGTTAATCTGGCAAATCAGGATGGACACCCATCACCACCCTGGTCTAAAGTCAAGCATTTCCATAAAGTGTGAGCTTGCAGGAAACTATACCATAAAGCATTTAGTCATGTATCTGATTGTTTATTTATTTATTTATCTATTTATGTATTTATGTATTCATTCATTTATTTATCAGGGTAGTGCACTGATCTCAATGGACCATAAAACACCTGTACTTTTTAACACAGTACTAATTTTTGCTGCTAATATGAAAAAGCCAGTCAAGAAAGTAGATCAGTAGATGATTGCATCTACATTGGTACAGTTTGTAATGTGAACAATTAAAACATGTGAACTCAAGAGGTGTACAATCCTAAACAGTAACTGTCAAGACTTTTGAAAATGCTTTTTACTGCTCATTTGGAACTTGGAACTTTGATTTAGAAAATAAAAAACACCAATAGCTTTGTACCTTATCACTGAATCTATCTTGATATGTGTTTATGAGGCCTCATGATATATATAAACTTAAACAGCAAATTTTAGGTATTTGAAAATGTTTTGTACTACTCAGTTGGGAGTTTCCTTTCATTGTTAGGATTACGAAAAGGGGGACAAACATTAGCCTCCTATCTGACTGAAAACCTGCATCCATAGACCGATTGCATCAGCCTCTTACATCATCTAACCCTGCCCCTGGCACCACTACACCACCCCCTCTCTCAGGGGTTTGGTTGGCTACCCTTCTGCCTGATCCCTCACAGTTTCGGGCCCTTAATCAGGCCAGGCACAGAGCTATATACCCTCATTTTTTACTGATTTCATCACCCAGAACCTGAAGATAAGAAGAATCTGAAGAGAAGAGCGTTCAGCATTCACTAGCTGCTACAGCTAGGAAGAGTCTTGATAGCGAAGACTCCAGACTGTAACATCAGAGACATATGCTCTGAGATCAGGGGTGCTCTCCATCTCACTACGGATACCCCGCAGCCACCAGGTATAGATGCTCCAGACACTTGGCCTGCATTACACATAATTTCTGTAATTTGCAGTACAATTAAATTTGTTATGTTTGGGCTCCTCGCCACGCTGCTGTATTCTTCACACCATAGGCACAGTTTGTTATGCTCAAAGAACATCTGAGATATTTATTTTTGTAAAGGTTTTTATAATCTTCAGCTCATCACTTGGTGGATTTTTACTCTATGGGCCCAAAAAGTTCTGCGGTCTTAAGATGCACTTATGTTTTCTTTCTACTTGCACACATCCATGAGTTCTGTAAAATGAGCACTATGACGTGTTTCCACTGGAAGCTATTTCTCTTCATACATAGATTTTCCCAAAAATGGGAGTAACACAATGTGCCTCTAAGTGACGACCCCACCTTCCTGCTTAATAAGGAGGTCTGTCTTCATCAGGAAGAAGAATGTGGACTGGTCACATTAACCATACATATGAGCCTTTTATAAAGCAGGCACAATTATCCTTTTTTTCCAGACCGCAGAAGATTAGTCTTTCTTAATCCATTTCAGGAAACATGAGCCCTGTAAAAGTGGACAAAGGCTCTCATATTACATGTGGTACAAGTGTTGCTGGGGACAATTCTAACTAGAACAAATTCTGTAATAAAGTTTTCATAATTTGCTTCAAGGAATATGAGTCCCACTAAGGTAGACATAGACTCATATATTACATGTGGTACAAACAAGTTACTAAAGTCTAGTGGCAGCTTCATAATAGCAGGCATTTTCAACAATCTAACTGTAAATCACTCTGCAAACCACCACTCTGTTAGATGAACCTGCTGAAACTCAGGCAAAAGTGTTTTCTTAAATATAGTTCTATAGTGGCTGAACATGGTATGCTGTCATGCTTAAATTTCCCTTTTTTGTTTGTTAAAAATAAAAACATTTTAACTAAGAATGAGGTTCTAAAGGCTACTTTACTGGAAAACCTTCATGGGGCCTTCAGGAATATTTAAATGAGGGGCTAACCTCTAAGCTTTGGGAATGACTCCTTGTTTTTCAGTCTCCTAGATTTTCCTCCAAGCAGTTTCCTCAACCCTCCCACCATTGTCTGTAATTGCTTTTAAATAACTGACCTGTTAAATGCAATGTATTAGGATAAGAACACTTGTCTGTCTGCCTACTTAACTGAATTAACTACTTGAAACTTCAACAAGGCAACTTTATTCTTCTCACAGGGAGGCCATCAGACAGACAGTCTCCTAAATCTGCCAGCTAAAGTGATTTTATCTGGAGTAATCCTTTCTACTCTGTTTCCCATTAGTTTTGGATTTGTCCAGATTCAGTGTGCTAAGAGGCTGAGATGTAGAGAAGTAAGACGCAGTTTTGGGTACAAGGTTTGCTTGGAGAGATGTGCATTTTATGATTATCAGATTACTATTACTATTAGTAATCCACAAAGGAACAGGAGTTATCTAAGTTTATTAAAATATAATGCAAAGAAACAAGCCAACATAGGCAGTAGTAAGCAGTAACGTACAACAAAGTACAAGCAAACTGCAATATACAAAAATGAACCAGAAAAAAGCAACACTGAAATAAATAAACAATGCAATCAAATGTCAAAAAAGCAACTAAGCACAAACAATATTATAGAGAACCACCCCAGCACTTAAGCCACAACCACCTCTTAATATCCCAAAGAACATCAGCCAAAACCAGCTAATGGTAAAACAAATACATACAATGAGGAGTTATGAGGGGCAGAGCCATAAGTAGCCTAACTAGTTCATGATGTAGTCCAGTGATCTGCCACCTCCAATTGTAGGTTGAGAAGCAGAAAAAAACGGTCCACTACAGCAAACCATTAGCCACAGTTGTTACAGGGGGGCTTGCTGCACTTACAATAGCCTTGCATGAATTGCTTCAGCCTCAAAAGTAAATATAGTATTGGCATTCTTTTGCTAATATTGCAACACTGGCCTATTGGCAGCTGCTGATCATGTGATCCCCTAACACACTGCTCGCCGGTTAACTGCATACTTTGTAATTGAGTAGGGGCTACAAAACAAGCTGTCATAAAGAAGGCCAAGCAAAACCAGATTTGACTGGGTAGTGGGACAACTTGGAAAAGTGTAGCTAAACATTCCTTCTCTTTCAAAAGTACTGTGGGTTATTTTGAATCCACCTATGCTACCACCTACTCTTGCAGATCAGCTAAACAGATAATTTCAGAGATAGCAACCGGCAGTATCAATAATGGAAAATTAACCCAAGCATCTGGAGTGGGAATAAAACTATGGTCTTGTAGCATCAAAGGGGAATGTACTACCAGCTGAGCCTCAGGCACTAGCCCCTGCTTTTAGATGGCTTAATTGTATCTTGTAGCCAGCTTATCCACTCCATTTCCAATATCTAGTATTAGACTTTCACTTGCCAGTGTTCCTTGTAGCTGGTTTCCATACACGTTCAAGTACACAATCTGATAAGCAGCTTTCAAACATCCTGTTGCTAGTTTGCTAAAAAGCCAGTCCTGTTTACCTGCCTTCAATAGGCTAAAATTTGCATCTTTGGATTCGGAAGCATACAGTTCATTTTCCCTGTCCCCATCTTATATTAAATAGTCTAAACTGAGCCTAAAAATACACTTCATTTACTCTTTTGGAGTAGGCACTGCTATATGAACTTCTGCCACCCTAACAAAGTTTCTGACTAGCACAGATTCCACTGATCATATCTCTTCTGTAAACTTCTCTGGCCAGAAGTATTGTAATCAGGTTCCCCATCCTTTTCCAGCAATGTAACACCTTCATGTTATCCTTGAATATTTTCTGTGCTACATTCCATATATTTTCTCCTGGGTCCCCCTTTCTGCAGCTGTTAATAAGCTTCTTCTGTTGTACAGGGTTTGAGCTCCTCAGCCTTCATTAGTCTACTGTGACCTCAAGCCAGTTAACCAGAGTGTTTTGAAGCAATTGGGAATATGGGATATTCTTAATGGTCTCTTGGACTGTACCTGTCTAGAAAATGGAAGATTTCTACTAGAATACATCATCTAATTGTCTCCATTCTGTTTTCCAGCTGTGTTTTTTCTGTCCTTTAGACACTTACAATAAAATGTGGGTGCACAACTTTGATGGAATTGGGGTGGCACCTGCAACTTCAACTTTTTTAAACTCCAGTACAATAAATGAGGAAGACTCCACCAAGTTTCAAACAACATAACATCAATAACTAAGAAATGAGATGAAAGAGTGGTTAGTAAACCCTATTTATCCCATCCTGTTGTATGTCATGCCAAACAGATAACCTTGAGACTGTCCTCTTCAGTGTTGGGCAATCCATTAAATAGTTCTTTAGCAAATTACACAGATGAGGCACTTGCTAGGAAAAATAACGATACATGGAGGAAGCAAAATGAACTGGTAGAATTGCCAGCAGCTCCTCAGAAGATGAGCACAATATCCAAGTGAGGCACTACGGCTCCATAAACTCCTTCAAGTTGGAGGGACCCTAGTCATGAGCAGACAGATACATTCAGGTTTTATAAAAGGATCCTATAATACCCAGTGAGCCAGCAGAGGCTGAACAGACTAGGCATAATATGTTCATTACGACACGTACCAGTAGGAAGCATAGCAGTGCAATTCCGCATCATCTGTAGGAAGTCCCAAGTTCTTTGCTATTGCAATTCCTTTCTTAGCTTCTTTGTTAGCCAGCAGTCCTTCCTAGCCTGGTCAGTCTTTTCTATCTCCCACTTTTTCCTGCACTCCTTCTTTGTTTTGATGACTTCCTGGACTTCTGCATTACCCTACCCCCTTTCCTTATGTGACTTATTTCCATATCTGACTCAGCCACATATTTGTTCTGTAGTCCTTACACATGCTGTTTTGAGGTGCAGCTATCCTTCTTCAACCCCACGAATTTCTTCCTCGTCTTGAGGTACTAGAGCACTGAGTAATTCATCGAACTGTTGTACTTTCTCTCCAGTCAGTTTCCAGGTCTTCAGCCTGGTCTCTGTTGACCTTAGAGCCTTCACTCTGACCACTGTTTGCAGTTGATTGTGGCAGCCATTGGCTTATGCTGCAGGTCAACTGTTTCACTGGGGATGACTTTGCAATAACTGATTCTACGCGAGTGCCCTTTCATTGCTAGGAGGAAATCTACCTGACTTGCATGTTGGCTGCTCTTGTATGTGATCTTGTGACTGTTTCTCTTTGCAAACCATGTATTGACTACTATCAAGCCATTTGCCATACAGAAGTCTAGAACGGCCTCTCCTTCTTTATTCTTCTTGCCCCACCCATGTGGCCCCAAGCAGTCCTCATATCCTGTTCTGTTGGTCCTGATATGTGCATTCATGTCCCCCATTAACAACACCCATTCATGTTGTCCTGCTTTATCTAGTAGGTTTTGCAGCTGCTTTTCCTCAATATTACAACCTTGCTATGTGGCATAGGTTGAGACTATGAATCATTATACTGCAGTCTGATTGCCATGACTCTGTACCTAATTCTGATGATATCCCTCACTGCCTTCTGAAGCCCCCTGTCTTACAATTCCCACACCATTTCTAGCCTGTCCTCCTCCTGAGTTGTAGACTCTGGATCCCAAGCCAACTGGCTTTGCAGCACTACCCTTCCACCTTGTCTCTTGGATACACAGGATGTCCATGTCATACACTTCTAAGCCACACCCTGTCAGTGAAATTACATTAAGTGTAGCAATTCTCAGTTCATGTTTGGCAGGTTGATTGATTTATGGCTAGATTTTGCTCAGCAGAACTATCCCAGTTAACCTAGGCTGGGAAATTAGACACTGGCCAGCCAATAGTTTATTGACCCAGGTCTACTGGGCTTTATGGTGGGCACACACTGGCCAACAGAGGCACATACATCCCTCCCACCATTAGCATGGATCTCTGGTGTAGGTCAGAGTAGGCCGGGTCCTCAACCCATTTATCATTGGTAATTACCAATGCCTATTTGGCGACATTAGTCAACATGACCGAATCATCTACAGCCATATTTTACACTGAGTGTCTAGCCCTGCCGTGGCACACAGCCCGTGATCCATGTTCTTCTATCTTGAGGATACTGTGCATCACAGTAGATGCCCTGAAGTGGTTGATCTGTGCAACTCTTTCCCTATATGGCACCATGAAGAGTCTGTGTTGCTACCCACAGCTCCATTCATTGGTGAGTTTGAGATGGAAATACTCAGCATATTTTTAGAGGTGGGAGAAACCCTACAGAGACACAGAAAGAACGTACAAACTTCAAACAGGCATTGGCCGGAGGTCAGGATCAAACTTTGCACTTTGCGCATGGGAGGTGAAGACCTTAATCATTATGCCAACTTATCAAGTTCCAAAAGAAATATTAAAATGGTTAGTCAGCCTTTGGCACTTTTCAAATAGCAGTAGATGGGTTCTAAGGCTCTTGCAGGAACCAAATGGATTTAGGCAATACTGAAGTGAGTATTTGGCTCTGTTCAGATAAAAATCCAACTAAATATTTTACATCAGGCAGTTCTGAGTCACATCAGCAACAACAGATGAGCAAAACTGTAGAAAAAGCACTGATCTTTAGTCAATGAAAACGGTGCCTGTAATACTTCCTTTGCAATTCGCTCAGTAGTTACAGGACTGCAGATGTGGTTCCAAGTCTAAAACCCTTCAGGCAGATTTGGCAGACAGTCATTGTACAAGTTAAGTCAGCAAGACATCAGTATGTAGGACAGAGCTTTGCCCAGTAAACATGCCTTGTTAAACTAAGCACTCCTGATCCTGAGGCCTTCAGAAAACACAAAGCCACAGCAGAGCAAGTTTGTAAACTCACAGTAATCCAGACTGGGAGGCAAGTGGAATGTGGTGACTTACAGACACATTTGCAAAAAGGCAGTAGCAATGGTAAGACTGGCAACAAAATATCCAGGGAAAAAAAACAAAACAAAACAAAAAAACATAGCCATGAGTATCCAAGTCAGTTCAGATGGAATTAGTAAAGAGAAAAAAGTGCTCACTCATTAAAAATTGTTATGCTTCATTGTTTCCATTCAAATGAACTACACAAAACTAAAGATAATTATACAGGGTATGTACAGTTAAGTAAGAATAAAACAACCAGGGTATGAACACAGAGGGCTACCAGAGTATTATGCTAAGCTCAATACATAAACTCCAACTCGAGTAGGCAAACAGCTGCTGCCACGTTGTCATACACCTGCAATTTTGTTGTCAGCAGATTGTCTGCCCTGTGACAAGAATACAAACTCTTAACTTAAAAAATACACTCACCTCAGTCCATATCAGCATATTGGCTGTTGCGCATCTGCCACTGGTATTAGTAAGACGTGTGATATGATGAACATGCAGGATAAAATCAAGCATTCTTCATAGATACATAATAGTACACTAACAATGCGCTATAAAATTTCAAGCAATAAGTATAGTCTGACACTATTCATTTCCATTAACTCAGAAAATATGGATGCAGCATCTCTCTAAGTATAGGGACCGGGTCTATATCACCATATCGAATGGTGATAATGCTGAACGTTGAAAATATCGAAAGTTCACAAGAACGAACTTGCTATTGTGGGGGGCTATGCCCACCACACCCCCCGCTAAATATATATTCCACTCCGAGGTTGCACTACAGTGAGGAAAGGGCAAATATCCCAATCCTCACTGTACCACGACCACAAAAACACAAGTTCGTTCTCGTGAACTTTCAATATTTTTGGCATTCGGCATTTTTACCATTCGATATGGTGATATAGACCCTAGGGACCGCATGTGAATGATGCAGTGTCCCTGGGACCCTGTATCTCTAAACAGCCAAGCACTCTGAATAGTTGTGTTGTATATAAGCAAATAACAGCTAATATTTCTATTTTTCAACTTGGTTTCATTGAGATTATTGTCTCAAGGATAGTAGCCGAGGATTAAGTATCTCCATCACTGTTCAACACAAACCCTGAGGGTCACTTCCAAAGAAGGTGACCTTACCACAACTACCAGTCTTGATTCAGCCCTAACACTGTGTGCAGAAGTTGTGTGTTCAGTCTGTAACTGCTCCTGTACCTTCCTCATCACAGAGATGAATGTTTTTTTTTGTTTGTTTTTTGCCAGGGTCCCCTCCATTTTACTCTGTCGCTAACTTGCCTACCATTAGACTGCATTTGTACTTGCTCTACTCCTTTTGCATTTGGGATGGTGAGCCCTAGTCTGAGTGTGGCCCTCAGTTTCTTTAATTAAACCATTATGGGGAGCAATGAGGGTTACTATTAATCTAGCCCTTTCTCTCACATCAACATTGCACCAAGGATCACAAGAAGAAACTCCACTGTTATAAGGCGAGTCACAGAGTGCCTTGTTTTTACTCTTTATTCATTGGACAGGATACAACAAGCTAGCAATGCTTGGGGAATAGTGTATACAGTTGCATTTGTTTGTGAACTCTAGAGTGTACTGGAAGAAATTGTTGGTTGAGTGTGAAGTGTCTGCAATGATAGTTAGCACATCCAAATGGCTCTTTTCCTGAAGACTGGATCTTCTGTGCAGGTATAAGCAGGTACAGATGTTTTTTGTTGGAGTTTAAGCATCTTGGGCGTCTTGCTCCAGGAGATGGGTACAGCAGTACTGCAGTGGGAGTGAAAACTATGTAACAAGAAAAAGCTCTCAATTACTAGTCAGTCTGTCTCCATCCACACATATTGTAATGAGTTTTGTGTATAGTGATTTATGTGATACAATCATAGGTTATAAGTGGCTTAAATTAGATTCTCTCTCTGTAGGTAGCTTGGCTCACTGTGTGTGACACAGTGCCCAGCTCAGCAACTGAAAATTCAGAGTGCAGCCACCTTTTCATTTTGACACAAGTCAGTTGCCCATAGTGTATCTTACACGAGTATATGTGGTATGGCCTACTGGTGGAAAACCACGTGCAAAACCCTGGACACGATGCGTGGATTATGGTTCTCACTTTGCCTGAAACCATCTTGGAATACCATTGGTTGAGAAGAAGACTAGTGTTTGGTGGGGGAAGATTTAATTTATACTAGTCAAATTCACAGCCAGAACCTCGCACTAGGACAAGCAGTTTAGATATAGGGTTTAGACAAGCTAGAGTTTCTACTGTGTGATACCTTAAACCTCCTGTAATAGAGGCTCTTATAATATATGCAAATGACTCCTTAAAACATCAAGTGTTTCAGCTATATAGATTCTGAATGTCTATGACATTTTACTTTTTTCAAGTCTTTGTGGATACATTCAGGACAATAAAGACAAACCCAGCTAGCTGTAGATATGCATATTTCAGCCTTATTATTACCTCATCAGCACAGCATATGCAGACTGTTTGACTAAACTTTAAAAACTCAGGGTCTTTACACCTAGCTGATGTCCATAAACATTAAGGTGTCTGCAAAATATCCCAACTCACATCCAAACCAAAGAGTAAAAAGGTCACACAGACAAACCAATTAGTAAAAACTATTAAAAAAAACAAAAAAAAAAACTAGCCAATCTATAGTTTTCAGTGTGTGGTACCACCTCCTGTAACAGAGGCTTGTCAGATATATGCAAATGACCCCTTAAAGACATCATGGGCTCTCTCTTCACCGATGGCATTGCTAAAACATGGAACAACCTTCCTCCTGACCTCAGACTACAAAAGTGTACATGCACTTTCAAGAGCCTCCTTAAATCATATGTCTACACCAACCATTTATGCAACAGCAAATGACCTCCATGAGGCCTCATCCACCTATAGAAGTTTATTCCCTATTGCCTCTGGACAATACAAGTGATGTGTTCTGCCAAGGCTTCTATATATACTTTCTATATACTGTTATACTACGGAAATACACTACAACACTGTTCTCTACTTATCCTCACTGTATATATTGTACATAATATTGTTTGTTCACCCTAGGAATGGACTAGTCTCACATACTGGCACATTGACTTTGTACTATTAACCACTGACTCTTTACTATAGCATACTTCCCATCTGTTTTTACCTTTCACTTGTAACCTATTTATCATTTGTCATTTTTAACTTCTACTGCATTTATTTTGTAATTGTATGCTTTTGTAATTGTATGCTTCTATTTTGAAATTGTATGGAGCTTTTCTCCCCAGGACTCCGCTGAAAATGGACAATCATTGTCCAGTCAGACTATGCTGGTTAAAAAATGTTAAATAAATAAAATAAATAAAAATCATGTGTTTCAGCTATATGGAGTCAGAATGTCCATGACCTTTTACTTTTTTCTTTTTCAGTCTTTGTGGATACATTCAGACCAATAAAGCCAAACCCCACTAGCTGTGGACATTCATATTTTTGGCCTTCTTATCACCTCATCAGCACTGCATAACTGGATTATTTGGCTATACTTTAGAAACACAGGTTCTTTACACCCAGCTGTATATTAACTTTAACTATACATATCAACTGTACATATTAACTGATGGAAGTAAAGTCTGATGTTTGTTATTAATTAGAACATTTTAAAAGAACGAAAAAAAATAGAAACTTACAGAGGAAATTAACAGCTGCTGTGTGGTCTTGAGTTGTCATTTTCACATGCTGTAGCCAAATTCTGATGTCAGCATGTAAAGCTTAGACCAGAACAGCAATTCACAATGGCTAAGCATATGTATTCAAATTAAATAAGCAGGAATTCTTTTGTATAGAGTCAAAATTGTTTCTAACATTAGAATTAATAAGAGTAAGCAACTTATGAATAATATGCATATATCGAAGGAATGTGATATTTACTGTGTACTATTAATTAAAGAACAGTATCAGTAAATTAAGAAATATGTGGTGGTGCTGTGGTAGCGTTGTCGCCTCATAGCAAGACATTGTCCCGTTCGATTCTCAGCTAGAGCGTCTTCTGTATGGAGGCATACGTGAATGGGGTGTGCCTTCATAGAAGGTTGTGTGTCAGGGCTGGTAACCCTGTACGTAAAAAATCCACTACCAATCATTAGCGGACCAGAGTTCCACTGTGGTGACCCCTAACTGGGAAAAGCTGAAAGACACAAACAAACTATGATCTCTAATACAGAGCTGGTGATTAAATAGCTCTTTGGTGGAATATTTTAGAAACACAAGATATGCAGAATCATCATCATCTTCTTTCAGCTGTTCCCGTTAGGGGTCGCCACAGCGGATCACATGTTTCCATTTCTTCCTGTCCTCTGCATCTTGCTCTGTCACACCAACCACCTGCATGTCCTCTCTCACCACATCTATAAACCTTATCTTAGGCCTTCCTCTTTTCCTGTTACCTGGTAGCTTCATCCTTGGCATCTTTTTCCCAATATACTCCGCATCCCTTCTCAGCACATGTCCAAACCAACGTAATCTTGCCTCTCTGGCTTTGTCTCCAAACCTTCCAACCTGCGCTGACCCTCTAATATACTTATTCCTAATCCTGTCCACCCTTGTCACACCCAGTGCAAATCTTAACATCTTTAACTCTGCCACATTCAGCTCAAACTCCTGCCTTTTTGTCAATGACACTGTCTCCAACCCATATAACATAGCTGGTCTGGTAGAATATTACTGGGAAAACAAGACTGAAAAATATATTTAAATAAACTTCTTTGAAGAAATATGTCTATTATATATACTTGCATATGGCAAAAATGTGAATGTACAATATATCATATAATTCACATAGAATATCATATAAAATATTTCAAAATAACATGAAAGATGAAATTTGAAGCTTGGTGTCAAAGGAAAAATATACTTTAAAAATTATCAAAACATGGTAGGTTCAGGTTAAGGCACTTTAATCTTGCAGCAAGGAGACAAAGACGTGCTATTACAGAGTTTGTCTAACTAGAAACAGGAAATGCTTTCATTTTTATACACTTTCTAATAAGACATTGCCTACCAAGCTGATGTAACAAGTTACAAGTCTTTTCATCATCACTTCTTGACCACCATTCTCATGAATTTCTGCTGATTTATCAATTTTTGTGAGAAACTTCCTAAGGAGAACAACGTGGCCTTGGTTACCACCGGTTAGATACATGCTATGTTACCATTCAAAGTACTATGGCTAATTCAAGCACAAAGCTAGCAGTTCATTTCTCTAATAATCCTTTGTCTACTTTATCTCTAAGCTTCTGCAGCTGTACATGCTCTCATACTTTGAACAGAGGTGATTGTTTAGAATCATCACATTTACAGGATATAGCACTGTTCATTCATTCATCCCTGACCTAGCAGATAAGCACCTGCTTCTCAAGTACATTTCCAAAAGGCATAAACATGAATATTGCTATGCTAGCAGTTACTAGGTCAGAGGGCATCTTGCAAGTTTCAGAAAGCACACTGCAGTTTCAAAAAGCATCTTTTTCAGTTCTCATATGAAACTCAATTTGTATATAAAACAGTGCATATAAAATAGAATGAAAAACATGTTAATTCTTTTAACTACTAATTTGCATTAAACATACACACATTAATACATATTTTTCTAACATTTCCCCCCTGTTAATACTTTTTAATTCTATTTTCAAAAAAATAAACAGTTTGCTTCTTTTCTTAACCTCTTCCAATCAGGATTTGCAGTTAAGAAAGTCATTTCATTTAAACTTCATGAAAGTGTTTCACATTCTAGCAGCTCTTCAAATTCAGTACTCTGATACATAGTCTCAGAAACTGATATGTCTATAAATTATTTAATTAATTTCTTCATGCAGGGGATTCCACAACAAACACAAACTCCTATTAGGAGTAATCCCACCCCAATGGCAATCAAAATCTTCATTAGAATGGAACCCCACCCCCCCAAACAAATTCTGGAAAAAGTCCGTCAGAGGGTTTGGGCCTGGTTTGGTCATGGCCGACACTTGCTGAATTATCTCAAGATGGTCATTAATCTTGTGCTGATGATCTGGAATAAACCACAGCATTCTTCTTTGATTAAAGTGCACGTCCCACCCCTCGCCGCTAGGGTGAGTCAAGAGCCATTCGGTTCTGGAGCACTACAGTCCTCATTGCATTCAGTTCATCAGTTATCAGTTCAAGAGCAGAAAAAGTTGCATTACTCATTACTTCGAGGAGTTTAGACAGTTTTTACAGCTCCCAAATCGATTTAACTGCGCCATATGCAGGTAATATGCCTGCCCACGATATGACAACATCACTCAAGTCCATATGCGTAAGTTTGGTTCCCACACTATGATGGTCTTTCCAGTCTGCCTCAATCTGTCCCACTGGATTCTCAGGTTTTTTAACAGTCTTTTTGGTTACATCTCAGGTATTTCGAATATTTCCCTGAGGCAAGACTGCGGTGTGTCGTATGGCCGGGACCAGGTATCCCAAAAAACAACTGCCGGACCCATTCTCAGGTAACCATTTATATGCTTTTTTACCACACACAAAATAACAGTCCTCTACTTTGGTGGTTACTTTGTTACGAAATGACTGCCCTACATGAAACATTTTCCTATCTATCACAGATAACTGTTTAAAAAGTACAGGATTACGTTGTACTTGATCAAGAGTCTTATGCATAGATTTAAGAAATTAATTATAATCTGTACTACAAGATCCACCTAAATCGTTTGCTTTTGTATAACATTTATAATGTACGGTCACATTACACTTGCTCCAACCCACTTGTATGGTATCATTTTTGTAAAAATATGCAATTCCCTTTTGTGTCACAGGCAAATACAGTGCTACCATATCATATACTTTAATAGCTACAGTGTCAAAAACCAGATTTTCCCAGGTCTCATTAAACCCTAGGGGGATAGCAATCATTAATAACCCCCCGTATGCTGTTGGTATGGCCGTGCAGACCCAGCAGTTTGAAACATTAAAAGTCTCAGCATACACATGTGTAATCGCCTGATAAGTGTTAAAGTTCGGATGCCAGTCTATGTTTGGCTCATCACGTTTAATCAGTTCAACTCTTGTGGCAGGAAAAAGGAAATGCCACAACAAAAAGAACAATGTAATTAGCATAGCTATCAAAATGATCATGCAAGTTTTCTGAGGTTGCTCAATGTCTCTATTCACTCTATACCTGGCCATTTTGTTCTCGTTGTACAACAGTAACAAGGTTTTTGTCCAGTTCAAAGTTCTTAACCAGTTTACAGTGTGTCAAATGAATCCAGGATGCTCGCTCAGCGATCTTGACTGCAGTGGGTGTCGACAGTAGTACCTGGTATGGCCCTTCCCACTTCGGAGAACTCCAGTTCTTTTTCTTCACAATCTTCACCCAGACCCAGATGCCTGGGGCTAGTGCTGCTTCCGATTTCGGTTGCTCTTTATCTGAAACAGAATTTAACTGCAAAAGTCTGTTATTCAAAAATCGCCTCATATACCCTGCAAGAGAACTGTCAGCCTCCTGCTCTGCAGACATGAGAGATTTCCACTGAGGTGTATAATATGCCCTCCCAAACATAATTTCAAAAGGAGTTAATCTCTTGGCATTTGGGACAGTTCTCATGCTCAACAGTGCTAGAGGTAAACAGTGCACCCAGTTCTTTTGTGTCGCACTAATCAATTTCCTAAGCTTATTCTTCAACACCCCATTGTGCCTCTCTACTAATCCTGCAGATTGGGGGTGAGACGCACAGTGGTTTTTCAATGATATCCCGAAATAGCGACTAAGTTGTTGTATTGTTTGGTTTACAAAATGTGTGCCATTGTCACTATAAATCTTTTCCGGTATGCCAAATCTGGGTATAATTTCTTTAACAAGGACCTTTGCAACAGTAGCTGCATCTGGAATTTTAGTTGGAAAAGCTTCCACCCATTTGGAAAACATATCTATAATGACAAGACAGTACTTTTTATTTTCTCATTTGTTCAGTTCTATAAAATCCATACAAATAGTATGAAATGGATACGGTGGTGTAGGGAAACTCCCTTGTATAGGCTTCAATGCTCCTTTTGCATGATGCTTGTTACAAACACGGCATGCTGCACACAAATTTTTTGTATAATTAGTAAATCCATACGTCGTAAACACTCGATTCACTAACTGTACCATCCCCCCTGTTGAGACATGGCTCTGCCCATGGCTCAACAAAGCTGCATATCTAAACAAGTTAAATGGTAGAATTGGTTTCTTTTCCTTGGAGATGTACAGTCCCTTCTCAAGGATTGCTCCTCGTTTTATCCACTTTTGTTTTTCTACATTTGTAGTAAGTGTCTGCATTGTTTTTAACATTTCTAAATCTAAAATCTCAGAGGGTTGTAATTCCTCACTCAAAAGAAAAACTTCTGAAGCTGAAGCTGCCTGTTTTTCAGCTGTATCAGCCCTCACATTACCTTTTGAAATTCTGTCCTGTTGTTTAATATGAGCTACGCATTTGCAAATAGCTACTTTTCGAGGTAACTGAATAGAGTCTAATAAATCTAAAATATATTGCGTATGATTAATTGGTTTACCAGTAGATGTTATCATTCCTCTATTTTTCCACTGCTGCGCAAAAACATGTACAGTAGAAAAAGCATACTGGCTGTCAGTAAAAATATTCACTTTCTTACCTTCTGCTAAGGTACATGCCCTTGTCAAGGCAATCAATTCTGCTGCTTGTGCAGATAAGTTATGTGGTAAAGACTTTGCTTCTAAAATCTCGGTATCAGAAACTACTGCATACCCCACTAGATTCTGTCTTGTAGGACCCCTCCTGCATGAGCTGTCCACATAGTATGTCACCTCGGCATCATCCAAGGGAACATCTGTAAGGTCTTGTCTATGTAGTGTCTTTTGCTCAATCTCCTGCAGTGAGGTTCACCGTCTGCAGGGGTTGGAAGCAAGGCTGACGGATTCAAAGTTGTGCATCATTCAATTGTCATATGAGGTTGGCTCAACAGTATAGTCATACAGGAAAGATGTCTAGCAGGCGAAAGATATGCTACTTTTTCTTGCAGTAAAATGATTGCGACTGCATGAGGCACTCTCAATGTGAGAGGGTGAAACAACACTACTGAGGCTGAAGCCTGCACTGCCATTGCAGCTGCAACTACTGCTTGTACACACTGGGGCAAGGATCGCGCCACTGGGTCTAACTGTGATGAATAGTAAGCTATGGGGCGTTGTCTGTCCCCATGCTGCTGTGTCAACACTGATGTCATATAACCTTGCTTACAGTCTACAGTTTGAAAAAAATCGCTTATGATAGTTTGGTAATCCTAAAACTAAGGAAGATGCTATCAATTGTTTTAACTTGCAGAAGGCTGTTTCTGCTTCTGGTGTCCACTGTAATAGATCCTGTGCTGCCATCGGCTTTTTGAATATCAAATTAGTCAGTGGAGCAGATTCCAAAGCATAATTTGGTATCCAACTCTGACAAAAGTTAGTAGTTCCCAGGAAGGACATCATTTCTTTCTTGGTGGTTGGTCTAGGTGCTTGTAATATTGCTGTTTTTCTGTCCTCATCTAAAATTCTGCCTTCTTTGGATATTACATATCCTAGGTATTTAACTTGTTTTCTCCAAAGTTGCAGTTTGTTTTTGTTTACCTTGTGTCCTTGAGTAGCTAAAAATTGTAATAATGCTATGGTATCCTCTTTGCATTCTTGCTGGGTGGGGGCTGCCAGCAGAATGTCGTCTAAATAGAGTAAAATCTGACTACCTTTCAGTGGGATAAATCCCACCAGGTTACTCACCATCTCTTGTGCAAAAATTGTTGGACTTTCACAATATCCCTGTGGTAATCTTGTATATGTATACCGTTTCCCCTGAAATGTAAATGCAAACTAATGTTGGCTGTCAGGGTGTATAGGTATTGAGAAAAATGTGTTGCTAATATCTACCACAGAAAAATACTTCTGCTGAGGTTTCAAATCATTCAATAAGGTGTGCAGATCTGGCACCGTTGGTGCCCTGGGAATAACTACGTCATTTACAGCCTGTAAATCTTGGACCATACGCCATTCTCCATTTGCTTTCCTAACAGGAAATAAGGGTGTATTACATGGTGAATTGGGGGATTCTAGTAAGACTCCTTCCTTAAGTAAGGCTGCTATTATAGGTTTGACCCCTATCTCTGCATCCTTTCTCAAGGGATACTGTCTTTTCTGAGCTCTAAATGCTGATTTTGGCATAACAGTAACTGGTCCTGCTGTACGAATAAGTCCTACATCTGATTTCCCTGTTGACCAGAGAATCTCTGGTATGTCTCGTAAGGCTTTTTCCTCTTCTTCCAGTAAGAGTAATACTCAGCTATCCTCACTGGCCTGTGAGTGCACAGCTGGGTGTGTCTGTGTTATCCAATTCAATTTCTGCTTCTGTACTCCTTGTTCAGAGAGTTCTAACTCTGTCTGTTTTTCCCACCTTGTGACTTTTTCTCCTAAGTCTGCCCACTTCAAATTTCTATTTTTAGTTAAGCTCACATGTGGCAATCGATTAGATTTGTAAAGTGCTAAGAATTCCTGGGGCAATGAACAGCTTATTACACTGTTTCCTTCTGTGTCCCAGTACAAATTTCATAATACTAGCCTGTTTGCATGGTTTTGAAACAACTCTTGCTCATATTCTTTATCAGGTCCTGGTCTATTACAGTAATATAGAGTACAATGCAACAAATGCTGTTTGTCAGTGTCAAGGGAGGGGGATTTACTGATGGCTACGTTCATCAGTTCTTCGGTTACTGCACCTGGACCAGTCGTAACCAAGTCCTGGCTGTACCAATAATATGTCTCACCCTCCGGTCACACTACAAAAGTATCCATTTGTCGCTGTGCTTCCATACCCTGCATGTTTGGGACTACAGCTATGCCAAATACCTGCATTAAGTCTCTGCCCAAAAGATTTACTGGGCATTTTGCAGAGACAACAATTTTGCTTTTCTGGGTCATTTCTGAAATGGGGTCAGTTATTGCTATGTCATGGGAGAGTGGCTCCCAATACAGCTGTCCATTAGCTGCTTTTACTAGTACGTAATCTGGTGATTCTGAATCTTCCGGTAATTTGGAAGGATGCATCAGGGTCCATGAAGCCCCTGAGTCACACAAAAATTTGACTTCCCTCCCTTCTACCAGAAGCGTAACTTCCGGTTTTGTGTCTGCTAAGTAGAGCTCCAAGCTCAATAATGCTAAATCCAAAATTTCATTTTCTTCATCATCTATGAATTCATGTACATCCTCTACCCCTTCTGTCACATCCTCTATCCTTGCTACCACACTCGCGTTTGTCTTTCCTTGTTTGTTCTCATTCAGTGATTCCTGATTATCATATAGTCATTCCTCACCCTCCTTATCTTCCGTAATTACCTTTTTATTTAGCCTGCAATCCCTTGCCAAATGTCCTTTTTTTCCAGCATTTAAAACAATCACCCCTTTTCTTTCTTTCTTCAAAATCTTCTGATCATTTATCAGATTGTTTGTTTCCCTGGGCATTTTTTTTACCCTTTTTTCCGGTTTGTACTACAAAGACTTCTGACCCATCTTCTACTGCAAATACTTGAGCTTTCTTTTTCTTTTTGCTATTAAAATGCCTTTCGGCATGTCTCGCATATTCAAGTAATGACTGTAATCTACCTGTACGATGATTTACCATGTGCTTTGTAATAAAGCTGCTAATGGGAGTAATACTACCTTTTAAGAATGCGTTCTTTAGCTGTTGCTCATATGGGGAATCATGTGTTTGATCTTCAGGTATCTGCATTCCGCAATGGTTATTAAAACACTCTAATGATCTAGCATAATATCTATCAACCGTTTCACCTTCTTGTCGTATGCACTGATTAATGCAAGTCCAATCAGCCCTAGGCTTCCACTTTTCAGAGATTCGGTCTATCAGACCTTTTACTCTGTTATCCAATTCTGCATTACTATGTGTGAGTGGTCTGAGCTCTGCGTCATGAGGATTACAGTTGCCACTGATCATGTGCCAATCTGGACCTACAATTTGTCTAACTACATTTTCTACTTCTTCTCCATTCAAATGGTAACTTAATCTCATACCCTGTAAGTCTTCTAAAAATTTTCTAAAATTAACTTTCGGATGGGGAATTCCCTCTGTGGCTTTCCGGATATCTTCCAGTGTCCACGGCCTATAAACTAAGAGAGTCGGATCCTGTCCTGCCTGTCCTGCCTGTGGATTCGGTACTTCTATGAGTGGACATATTTCTTCCTCACTCATAGCTTGCGAATTTTTATTCATTTCATATAATTCAGTTTCCCCTCTCAAGTTACGTGTTCGAGACCTAGTCTCAATAGGATTCCTGACAAACGGTTGTGATTTTGCTGGAACAGCTGGGTATAGCGGAGGTGGATCGGTTTGTCCACTCGCTTCATATTCTGGTAAGGGAAGTGGAGGGGGCGGAGGAGGGGCCATTGCTATTACCAAGTTATTATCTTCTTTGTCTAAGAACATTGCTTTTGAATTTTTAATCTTTTGTTCTCTGCGATTTGCTTCCTCAAGCCACCTATGTGCCTGAGGGACTCCTAATTGCCGCTGCTTTTTTAACTGACCTTTCACGTCTGTTTTCAGTTGTCTGACATGTTTAACAAGTGCAGGTTTATCTAAATTACCATCAAATTTGTATTTTTCAACCCATTTCATATAGTACTTAATATTATCGACACGCTGTAATTGCATATATTTCGTGTCTTCAGTTAGGGGTGGGTCTCGGGAATTTTTCGTGCACTGATTTCCCATGTTGCCTTAACTAAGCTGTAATTTGTTATGTAACCCTTCTTATCATGTGGTACCACAGTTCTACACCTTTTCACAGTTTATCTAGAATAACTGTCTACCTATTCTGTTTCCCTGATCTATGACAATACAGTAACCTTTTTGTCCCTGATCTGCACATGCAAATCCTCCTGACAAAAAACAGTTCTGCAACTAGTCCCTGATCTAAAACAGAAAAAGGTAAATTCCTCCTTACCTGACCCTCCGTGAATTGATCCACCGGATCGTTGACTCGTCCTCCAATCCCAGATCAGAAACAGTAGCTGGCCTCTTTCGAACGACAATTCAGTCGGAGGTCTTTCAAAACAGAAGAGCCGATTTGGCCTCTTCTCCGTACGGATACATGCCACCGGGGCCCAATTCTGACCTAGGCCTAGAGCGAAAGGTACTTTCCGGTCCGAAAGACCAAACTGTCAAAGGAAAAATATACTTTAAAAATTATCAAAACATGGTAGGTTCAGGTTAAGGCACTTTAATCTTGTAGCAAGGAGACAAAAAGGTGCTATTACAGAGTTTGTCTAACTAGAAACAGGAAATGCTTTCATTTTTATACACTTTCTAATAAGACATTGCCTACCAAGCTGACGTAACAAGTTACAAGTCTTTTCATCATCACTTGTTGACCACCATTCTCATGAATTTCTGCTGATTTATCAATTTTTGTGAGAAACTTCCTAAGGAGAACAACGTGGCCTTGGTTACCACCGGTTAGATACATGTTATGTTACCATTCAAGGTACTATGGCTAATTCAAGCACAAAGCTAGCAGTTCATTTCTCTAATAATCCTTTGTCTACTTTATCTCTAAGCTTCTGCAGCTGTACATGTTCTCATACTTCAAACAGAGCTGATTGTTTAGAATCATCACATTTACAGGATATGCATTGTTCATTCATTTGTTCCTGACCTAGCAGATAAGCACCTGCTTCTCAAGTACATTTCCAAAAGGCATAAACATGAATATTGCTGTGCTAGCAGTTACTAGGTCAGAGGGCATCTTGCAAGTTTCAGAAAGCACACTGCAGTTTCAAAAAGCATCTTTTTCAGTTCTCATATGAAACTCAATTTATATATAAAACAGTGCATATAAAATAGAATGAAAAACGTGTTAATTCTTTTAACTACTAATTTGCATTAAACATACACACATTAATACATATTTTTCTAACACTTGGTCATGTGAACTCTGAAGCGTTTTGCATGCTGTATGTTATTAGATTCACTAAGACTATCTGAAATAACTAATTTCATAAGTCAAAGCTGAAACTTGACTGTTTTACTACTGAATCAGTACATCCACTTTGATAAAAGGTAAAGCAGATTTTTCAGTATGTTTGAATCCAGGAAAGGACAATGTAATTTGAATTGAGAGCTCTTTGTTAGAGCTATAAAATATGTGTGCATCTTTTGACATGTATATATGTACATACATTGATCTCTCTTTTATATTATACTTTAAAATGATAAGATGACCTGTGACCTGTAAGTCTACAGATGTCTTTACCTCTTCAAATCCCACTTTGTTATACTTATTTATTTAGAGATCTAGTTATAATAATAGTGAGTGAGTGAATAATTTAGGAATATTAAAAGGGCAATTTATGCTACTATTATATAAACAGGTATATAGTATATTATTTGTTGGATTATTTAATATCTATGATTAATAGAAGAGGATTATTCAACTTGCATTTGGTAATGGGGGAAATAGTTTTAAATGGCAGAATATATAACTAAATTATTAATTATTATTTTGACCTGTATATAATATTATATTAATTATTTGTAAGTCACGGTAGCTTTTGGCTAGTTTTTTATAGGTTCATAGGTTCATAGGTAGGTACTAGGCTATCTGCCTGAGGGCATTTATAAGCCTGGCCAGAGTGTGTTGGCTTTCGCCGCCCCATTGATTAATTAACTGATCCTCTGTCAATCAGAGCCAGTGAAGTGATCCCAGGGGTGTATTGTCTGTTACCCATCCAATCGTCAAGGTTTCTCTTGAAGAGTGTTAGTGAGGGGCTCTGCCTGATGTAATTTGGAAATTTGTTCCAAAGCATGGGGAGTCTCTGTGACAGGAATCTATCCCTCCAGCATGTTCTATTTATTGTTGTGGTGAGGTTTAGCTCACTAGAGCGCATGGCTCGCAGTGACTTGGATTTCTTTAGGTGGAGCATGTACATCAATTTTGAGTTGGACATGGCTTTGTAAGTCAGGCAGAGATCACCTCTGAGTAAGCGATATGCCACTGAGTACAGCCGGAGTTTTTTCAGTCGGGCTGCATAGGACATATGTTTGAGACCAGTAATCCTCTTGATGAGGTACTTTTGTGGTCTTTCCAGCTGTTGGAAGTGTCTTGTGAGGTACATCCTAAATGGGGCATTGTACTCTATGACTGGTCTAATGAGTGATGAGTAGAGGAGCACTATAACCTCTTTATTTCTAGATGCAAACCCATTAGTAATTAGATGGGCCAAATAGAAGGATTGCCTAACTACTTTGGCAATATGATTGTCAAAGGAGAGATTACTATCTACCTGGGTACCCAGATCTCTTATTTTGATAAATGTTTAGGTGTTGCTAGGTAGCACGATAGTTTAATAGTTTGACTACTCAGTAGGTAATCATGGCAGGTTGTGTTTTGTTAGAAATATATGCAGTTATAGTTGCAAAATTCTCTTTGTTTTTGTTATTTTTGAATTTTGGTAGTTTAGTTTGTACAAGGAAGAACAAAAAATGGAATGTTAGGAGTGTTAGAGGAATATTAGAGTCTTATTTATAATTAAATTAATATGGTGGATAAATGTTTTATATTATCTTTTAAACTAAATCTTTTGAAATACACAGTATGGATAGTTTTAACCTATTATCTATTAATGTAAATGGACTAAATAATGGTAAAAGGAAATCATTAACGAGGTATCTAAAATTAAGTAGAGGAGACATTACATTCTTGAAAAGAGTCTCACTTGATAGATAAAGTTATACAATATTTAAATAACTTAGGTTATGAAATGCTATAACCTGCTTCTTTTAACAAAAAGAGGAGAGGAACTGCTATACTTTGGAGAAAACCCACTGTATTGCCTAAGGTAATGGAATCCTTTAATGATTCAAAAGGAATGTATACATTTCTAATAATTAAATATAATGGCAAACTCTATACACTAGCTAATTTTTACTAGATCCCTGGGATAGGTGCAAGAATGGCTAAAGATCACTTAAAGTTATTACAAAGTCATTGGAAAGATTGTTTAATTTTAGTAGCAGATTTTAACTGCATAGCTTGTATAGAAGATACAATTGAACTGAAGAAAGCTAAAATATTGGAATCAGGTAAAACACTAAATAGGTGGAATAGTAATAATAATTTAGATGATTTACTTGTAAAAGCAGAAATAAGTCATTGTTCTTCACTCATTATTCTTATGTACACTGGATGCAAACTAGAATTGATAGGATTTAAACCTCTGTAGATTTACTTAATAAAGTGAATTATTTTAAATCTACATAGTGTCCTTTATCTACTGCGGTGGTGGTGCTGAGGTAGTGTTGTTGCCTCACAGTAAGACGCTGTCATGTTCGATTCTCACCTAGAGCGTCTTCTGTGTGGAGACATGTGTGAATGGGCGTACCTTCGTTGAAGGTTGTGCGTCAGGGCTGGCAGCTCGGCAAGTAAAAATCTACTGCCAATCATTAGCGGACCGGAGTTCCGCTGTGGTGACCCCTAACCGGGAAAAGCCAAAAGACACAAACAAACCGTGTCCTTTATCTGATCATAATGCACTAAGTATTAATATAATGATGGATATAAGGAAATTTCAGATTTTTTTGTAAAATCCCAGAATATATGATGAACTTAAAAGAGTATAAAGGTTAGCTTAAGGAACAAATCAAGAACTTTTTACTTTTAAATGATAATGGTCAGATTAGTAAGGTTAAACTATTGGACTCCCTAAAAAGGTATAGTAAAGACAGACTGGGAAGATGGGCTAATAATAAAATGAAAGAATGGGATAAAGAGTTGTTAGAAATGCAAGATGACAAAGCAAGGTTTGAACAACAGACAAAGAAATTAGATAATACTGAAGTCATTAAAAAAATAATGACAAAATATCAAATGGTTTTAATGCATAAAGTGAAGACAGCTTTAGAAAAAATAAAATTGCATGGTTATGCAATGACTTCAGAAAATCCACATGGATTAGCTAATAGGAGTAAGATGTTAATCAAAAGACACAAATCTATAATATCCAAAATCCTCACATGAATAAGCTTACTTCAGATATAGAGGAAATGCTTAATATTTTTAAAATTCCATGACAATCTTAATAAAGAAAAAATAATCCTGACGATTACAAAATTGACAATTTTTAAAGAAAAATGTTACTAGTCAACCTAATGACCAACATATAGCTCAGTTGAATAAGCCTATTACCCTAACAGAAATTAAAGAAGCTATACAAAATGTAAAATGTTGACACTCCTGGGTCAGATGGTCATATATGGAATTATATCGACTATTTCTGTTAAATAATTTAGAATATTTGAGTGAAGTTTTCAGGATAATTCAAAGTCATGGAATTTTTTTGTAATCTCACCTATAAAGAAACAAGGAAATGATGATGTTAGTCTCCACATATAGACCTATTTCATTATTAAATGTAGACAATAAAATGTTTACTTCCATTTTCACCACAAGATTAAGCAATATAGTAGATTAATTGATAAAGATCAAATGGGATTTATATTCAACAGATTAACATACAATAATATAAAATGGGTAGTAAGTATCTTAGGTTTAGCAAAATGAATGAACAAGGAATTGACCCTAATTACATTAGATATTGATAGAACCTTTGATTCTGAAGATTGGAACTACTTGTTTAAAACTTTACACGCATATGCATTTCCATAACAGTTTACTGGAATATTCAAAAATATGTACAGAGACTCCAAAGCACATGTTAAAACTGGATCTTACATTTCTCAATGATTCACTTTAAACAAAGGCACAAAACAAGGATGTCCCTTGTCTCCTTTACTGTTTGCATGTGTTATTGAACCTTTAGCTAATAGTGTAAGAAGCAATGAAAACAATTGGATTCTCAATTAAAAGAAATTGTCAGTCTAAAATACAGCTTTTTGAAAATTATATTTTACCAACTATAATAGATATAAACTATTTGATCAAAGAAATAGATGAGGAAATTGAAAAGTTTCATGAAGTATCATTGCTGGAATTTAATACTAATAAAGTTTAGTGTTAAATCAATTACTAGACAGTAAGTTTAAAGATAAATATAAATATAATTGGGAAGGAAAAGAACTAAAATATTTAGGAATAAAAATATATCAAGATGTGAGTAAGGTTACTAATAATTTTGAAAAAGTAATTGAAGTGTTACTTATTAAAAAATGGAATGAATGTTTCTTTACATTTGAGGTTAGTTTAATAATTATTAAAATTATTATATTACCCATTTAAATATATATATATATATATATATATATATATATATATATATATATATATACATATATATATATATATATATATATATATATATATATATATATATATATATATATATATATATATATATATATATATATATACATATATATATATATATATATATATATATATATATATATATATATATATATATATATATATATATATATATATATATATATATATATATATATATATATATATATATACATATACATATACATGTATATATATATATATATATATATAGATAGATATATATATATATATATATATATATATATATATATATATATATATATATATATATATATATATATATATATATGGGTCTACTGCTTTTGGTCGAATTACATTTGGTCGAAAATGATTTCAGGCAGCCCACTTCACTGAAAGCTCATTTGATTGAAAGCTCATTTGGTTGAATTACATTTGGTTGAAAATAGAATATAACCCCTGCCCAACTGCAGTGCAACCCTGGAGTGAGAATATAAAGTTGGGGGGTGTGGGGGGCACACATTAGTTTTTACTGACGTTATATGTTTCAATGTATTTTTAATGGCTACATAAGTATATAATAGTGAATACACTGCAATTATGTTGGGGGCTACATCCCCACGCCCCCAATGTGGAGAGCTGTGCCCCCCATACCTCCCTAACTTTATATCTCTCTCCAGGGTCGCACTGCTGTGGGGCAGGGGCTATATTCCATTTTTGACCAAATGGAATTCGACCAAATGGGTTTTCAGTGAAATGCATTTTTGGTGAAGTGAGCTGCCTAAAATCATTTTTGACCAAATGTAATTCAACCAAAAGCAGTAGACCCATATATATATATATATATATATATATATATATATATATATATATATATATATATACTGCAGTCAATAGCGTTAATAACAGACAAAAAACTTTTAAAGAAAAATGGAAAAAAAACATTAACTTTATTCTTATGGTATCATAAAAAGCTGAGGATTGCTTATAGAAGTCATATAACATTACAGGAGCATGGTGGTATTAGATCCCCAAATGTAGAATTGTATTCTATTGCTGCTAGTTTTAACTCTGTTATATCGGGATAGACTCAACTTACAGTAGTCAATGGAAACCATCTGGGAACAGATTATACTAAATTTTTGTAAGTTTGTTAAAGATGATAAACTAGAAATATGTAATAATCCTTTCATCTGGTTATGAAAATTTACTTTAGAAGGACATTCATTTCACTCTTTAGACTCTGCATATATGAAATTAATTCTTACAATAGTTAAAAATATGTTTTTAAAACTCCATTAATATCAAAATGGAGATTTTTGTGCTTTCCCATTGCACATATCTCTATATTTAAGGAAACGCAGAACAATATTAAAATGAATTTACTAAAAAGGAGTGGATTAGTATTATGGTATGATTGCTTTGAAAAAGGAAAAGCTAAGTTACTAGAATATTTAATGAAAGATTATAAGTTGGATGAATCCTTTAACCAGTTAATATTATTCATCAGTAAGAAATTAAATTAATTTGTGGATAATATTAGTAAAGAGAGACATGCGTGAATGGGCGTACCTTCGTTGAAGGTTCTGCGTCAGAGCTGGCAACTTGGTACGTAAAAATCTACTGCCAATCATTATCGGATCGGAGTTCTGCTGTGGCTACCCCTAACTGGGAAAAGCCGAAAGACACAAACATTAGTGAAGAGGAACAGAATGTTATTCCTGCATTATATGAATATATGAATGCTAATACTGAAGGCAAATTGACTTATAAAGGAAGCTTGTCAAACCTATACAAGTCAATTAATAATAATAATAATAATAATAATAATAATAATAATTTCAATGCAAAATTTTAGAACTTTTTAGATAGCAGTGGATTAAGTGATTCAATAGACGTAAAGAATAAATAAATCAGTTAGTTAAACTTCTTCAAGTTTATACCGGAAAGTTTTTATGTGGAAATATATACATAGAATGCTTGTTAATCCCTAAAAAATTTCTAAGTTTTGTTAAATGACTTCTTCAGTTTGTTGGAGATGTAGTAAAGATGTAAAAGCTGACTGGATACACATGTTTATGGACTGTGAAAAATTAAATGTATATTGGAAAGAGATAAGTATGTTTTTAAAGGGTTATGGTCTGATAATTGTTCTTTAACTAGATCAGCAAAACTAATGAATGTTCCACTTCCTGTATCTGTAAAAGCCAAAGAGAAAAGAATGTTTTTTGAGTCTTTTCACAGTTGCTAGAAAAGTTATAACAAAAAAATTGAAAATCAAACTCGGTGCCTATGTTCAAATAATTTTTAAAATTAACAGCAATTCTATGTAAAACTGAAAAAGAAGTGAGCAGAATAATATCTATAAATTGTACTAAGACTTTTAGTAGTTGGGATAACCTTGAAATCTTGCCTCTGAAATACTAAGACTCTTAATGCATTAATTGTATAAGATTTCCTTGAAGATTCAATGTATTCCAATCAACGTATAATAATATGTGATGTTGAATTTTTGCATTAGCTGTTGTATTAGGACTACGCTAATTGCCCTCATAGGCCATTTTAAGACTATCTAATCACCCCATGTGAGAATCAAACTCAGCACCTTGTGTCTATAACGTAAACACTTTAACCATTATGCCAGGCTCTTCCTTTCTGTGTGTATATTGTAAATAAGTAAAATTTTCTAAAACTGTACATCACAGAACTGGTTCAACTGCAAACAGCTTGTACTTTTGGTTTATGCACCCCATATAGTCACAGATATCTAAAAACATAGTTTCACAAAACAGAGCAGGCATATGGCAAAGTATCCAAATGTGCTGCAAGTCTGCCTTACAAAACACAGCACTGCATAGTACTTCAAAAAATCCATTGGCTAGACCTCCATACTGCATTATTTTTTATCTAGAAACAAGACCTACAAGTAACATTCACTGTAAACCACATGAATGCCTATCTATTTTTTCATCTAATTCAGTTTATAACCCATCAAGAAAACTTCAGTCACAAAATCTGTACCAGGATGCTATCCAAAGAACACACAACACAATGGTTCACAAGACTCATACTATGTAGACAGATTTTGAAATTCAATTCCTACTGAACTTGTGTGTCAAACCAGGGTCAGCATGTTCAGTCAAAAGCTTAAAAAGCATATACCAGCTAAAATTTGTCAACAGATGCAATCAAGGCTCAGAAGAAGAATTATGCCACCTTTAAATATCAATCAAAAAACTTGATCTGAATACATATTATAAATTGCAAACTATTGCACTATTTTTAAAACAACTATGCCCAAAACCTAACTATCTTACTCTCTACTCTCCAATTTCTACTTACATTTAAGTTTTCAATCTCTGTGCTCCTGTACTCCTTTTTCAACTTATCCATCTACCAAATAATACCCCACACCTCATCATAATGACTCCATATTTTCACTGATTTCCCTTCCTTTCATATCTGCATAAAAATGTAACTCTTGACAGAATAACTATGCCATTAAGATGTTAACACTGAGTTGAATATATAGATTGTAATTATCATGAATAATTTACTTTTATAGTCCTTATGCCAAAACTGAAATGTGTATGCATGTTATTGCATTGTCTCATACAAATTACCTTGTTGTATTTCTGTCTCCTTTAATTGTTATCATGGAGCTTTTCTCCTCAGGCCTCTGCTGTAAATAGGTGACTAGCCAAAGGACGAACTAACAATTCCCTTAGTACTTTTAGAAATTTCACAGTATTAACCCCCATCTATAAAAAGGTTAAAGAATGCATTCAAAAGCATCTATAACATCACCTTGTAAATAACAATTTATCTCATAAGTAAAGAGTTTTTTGAAATGAATTCAGGGCTGAAACTGCTCTTTTATCTTCCTTAAATACTATTATTCTTAGCAAAAGCAAGGGAATTTCCACTGTTGCAAGTCTCCGAGACTTATACAAGGCCTTTGATGCTGTCTGTCACGCTCTCGGCTCTCCCTTTAAAAAGGTTGGCTAATATGAATCTGGTATACAACACATTAGAATAGATAACTAATTGACAACAAGTACTAAACAGGACTCAAGTTTCTTCTTTTCTACACAATAATATAGCTGTTTCTCAAGGCTATATAAATACCTGTACCACTTCTGTTCAGTATCCTTGTTAATTCCATGCATGCCAAGATTCCTAATGATATATTTTAGTTGAATATGCACATGACTCTACTGTTATCTGGAAAGCTATCTCCTCACTGAGGTGTAGCATTCCATGCAGTTTAGCCTTCAAATCATAGTGCAGTGGCTAAAAAGACAAATATTTTATTAAATGCAAATAAAGCTAAACTACTCATCTTCATCTCCACTGAAGTCTTAATTACTTGACAAAATACATCAACAGAACAAGTCTCACATTCCAAACTTTTAGACATATTCATAGATCATAAATTATCCTTCAAAAACATACTGTTACCTGAAAAACTAACAAGTTGAGTATGTTATAGAAATCAAAACCATACCTAACAGAAAGAGCACAACTAAATCACTCCCAAACTCTGATAGTAGCAATATTACTTCATTCCCCCTCTATCCTTGTTTATATCCCAAAAACATAGTTACATAAGCTATAATAAACATAAAATAACATTGCAAAATGCGCTGCTAATGTCCCCAACATAACTTATCAGTATAAAGTATTTCATAAAATTAATTGGTTAGTGCTAAAACACCTTTTAAAATTTTACCAGTTGAACACTACTTACAAAATTCTACATGAACCTAACAAGTGCCCACCCATCTGTAATTTACTTCCAAAACATATGCCTAGCAGAGTACAAGATCTCAGACCCAAACTTTCCACAAGTTGTCATATAAAACCACTTTGATGATTCTCTGTATTTTGTTCATTTAGCCAAGCCATGGAATTTCATTTTCCTGGACCTTAGATATCACAGTAGATGTAAAATATCTCTGTAAAATCTAAAAGCCTGCCATTTGAACCAATTCATGTACCTGATTTTTTCTCTTTTTGAGGGCCTGATGTGTGTGGATTTTAACTGCACACTGTGTGAATGTACATTTTTCCTACACTGTAATGCAGTCTGCATTTCAGTTTATTTTATTTTAATTCTTATTTACCCTTGTATAGTAAACTACAATTTGATTTGGGTTTAGGCATTGTTTAGGTAGGATGGAGTATTCTGGGATGTCAGTCTCTATGTTTTCTATATGTAGTATACAAAGTTACATATTGCAATGAATGACAAATGTGGTCCGTGTTAATTTTGTTATCTTTTCTATAAGAAAACGTAAATGCAGAGTTGTGTTTATGTGGGCTGTTGGTAGATAAGACTGTTTTGGGGTGTCAGTGTCTTTGCTGTGTGTGTGTGTGTGTGTGTGTGTGTGTGTGTGTGTGTGTGTGTGTGTGTGTGTGTGTGTGTGTGTGTGTGTGCAGTGTATACATTTGTACTTATATTAAAGAGCATTGCACCCTTTATCTCTCTCTATCTCTCACTGTTTATGCATCTGTCTGTCTATATTTACACAAGAACTTGTATGTAGGAACATCAATGCTCAAAGAAAACCAAAAAAGCACCACAAAAAAACATATAGTACCACTCACTCTCTTATGACATAACAGTGAATCTTCTGGAAACCACCACCAGGAAAGTCAACAGCAAATCAAACGTCCCTAGCAAAAAGGAGCTGCTTCAGTGTAACACAACCAACAGGAAATGAGACATTTTAAACAAAGGCAGGAAAAATAAAATCAGTGCACGACTACAACCAACAGGAAGTGAGGCATTTTAAACAAAGAAAGGTAGGAAAAAGTATTTCATTGATTGAAGGAGACCAAATTATTAAATTAATCATCCAAAACAAGATATATTATATATATATATATATATATATATATATATATATAGATAGATAGATATTGATACATATATATAGATATATATAAAAACTTAAGAAACTTTTGCTGTTTTGGAAGGAACATAGATGTTAGGCTATTCTCGGTGTTTTGGTCAGTCTTTTATTCATTTACATCACATTTTGAGTGCGTTCATTCATTGTAAAGTTTTCAGTCGAACTTCATCAGAAAATAACATAAAATTAAATTGTCGAGCAGGAAATGGGTTAAGGAGTTCTGTAATCCATGAACCCAGGCTTATAGTTAAACTGGTGTGGTGAGGAGGGGATGGGTAAGGAGTTACCTATCCATTTAAGGACAGTGGAAATACTCAGATTTTCATTTAGTCCTGCGAGTGTGTCTGCTCACAACTGTATCTGCCATTTTAAGTCTTTAACTAACAGTAAGCTGTCTGTGTTCCAAAGGGGGTCGGTAATCCCTAGGGGATCTGTGACTTTTTCAGCTGCTGCAAATTGGAATTCGGAGAACTGGAAGCAGGTCCTACTATGTCTGGCTAGTGCATTGTAAAGGTCTTGCTTCTTGATAACTCCCATATGTTCTAAGTAGTCTTGTTGTTCTTCCAGTGTAGTATGCTTCACATTGAGAGCATACTGCAATGTAAACCACATTGAGGGTCTCACAGTTTAAATGGTCTTTTATGTGAATAACCTACTGTGGGGTGGTGAGACATACCTTGGGGGTTTGAATGATGAAATTGCACCCAGTGGCATTTCCCGCATTAGTGCATGCCTGCGGGTGCATCGAGGGTGTGTGCCTGCTGCCTCTTTTCTGATTCAAAAGTGGCTTTGAGGCACACACTCTTTTTGTAGCAGAATTTTGGCTGGTTTCCAAGGATTAGGATTAGCTCTGGGTGCTCTGCTATGAGTGCCTAGTTTTCAACAAGGATGTCTTTGATGCTGGCACTGCAAATTGGAATCCAGAGAACTGGGAGCTGCGAGCAGACGCACCTAGTGTTGCCACCTTTTCAAATGCCCAAAGTGGGGCATTTTTTGTACAAACATCAGATTTTGCAGGCTGCAACATACCCATGGCCAGCGCAAAAGACAGAACTTCACTTTATTGCTTAAATGAAAGCTTATTCTTGTAGCATTTTAGTTTCTTATTCTGTTTCTTATAACATTTAGGTGTTTCAGATACAGAATAACTGTTTTATGCAACTATTACATAAAATATAGGAAATAATTTTGCCCTAAAATCTCAGGACATTTGCCATTTTTATGCAAGACACAACTGCCCAAAGAGGGACTGTCCCTCGCAAAGTGGGACAGGTAGTAACCCTAGACACACCCCCAGGACTAAATAAAAATCTGACCATTTCCAGTGTCCTTAAATGGATTAAGTAACTCCTTAACCCATCCCCTGCTCAAAACACCAGTTAAAGTATAAGCCTACAGTAGGTTCATGAATTAGAGAACTCCTTAACCCATCCCAACTCACCACACCAGTTAAATAATAAGCTTAGGTTCATTTTAGGTTATTTTCTGACGAAGATCGACTGAAAACTTTACAATGAACAAAAGTGCTCAAAGTCTGATTTAAATGAATAAAAGACTGACCAAAACACCGAGAATAGCCTAGCATATATGTTCCTTCCAAAATAGCAAAAGCTTCTTAAGTTTTTAATTAGTTGTTTATACGTTTGTGCTAGTGGCATTACATATATATATATATATATATATATATATATATATATATATATATATATATATATATATATATATATATATATATGTGTGTGTGTGTGTGTGTGTGTGTGTGTGTGTGTGTGTGTGTGTGTGTGTGTGTGTGTGTATATGTATATATATATATATATATATATGTGTGTGTGTGTGTGTGTGTGTATATATGTATATATATATATATATATATATATATATATATAGCACACATTACCGAAAGTGCGTTTTCACTGAAAATGCACTTTTGCTAAAGTGAGCTCAAGAAAATGAAAATAATGATAGAATGGCTGTTGCTGATGTCGCGGTACAGTGGGGGTAAGGGAAAATTCCCTTTTCCCCACTGTAGTGCGATCTCGGAGTAAGAATATAAAAGTAGGGGGTGTGGGGGGCTTCCCCGGACATGGGGAGTGCAGGGGGGCTTGCATCCCTGCATAAACATGTGTACTGGTTTTTTTTCTAATGTTTTGTTTTGTTTTGTTTTTGCAGACTTTTGCGAAAGCGTTTTTTTCGTTGGAAAAGCACTTTCGTAAAAGTGTGCTTGGTAGTTTTCATTTCAGTTATTTGAGCTTTCGCTCACTAGTACGAGATCCATATATATATATGGATCTATCTTACAACGTCGACAAGTCAAAACGCCGAAAACGAAATCACCGACACCACATAACCGACATTTCACAAACACGAAACCTCACATGCCCGACAAACCATAATCCCGACAAGCAACAAACAAAACAAATCCCCGGTCCAAAAAGCACACACACAACACAAGCACACCAAAATCCTTACAAACCAACACTAAACCTCACATACACAACTACCTACAACCTTAACCCAAACCCTAACCCTAAGGTCCGCCACTATCGCACACTCACCTAACCCGCCTAACCTAACTCACTTAACCCGCCCCTAACCCACAAACTATCACAGTCGCACACTTACCTAGCCCGCGCTAACCCTAACTCACTTAACCCCTAACCCACAAACTATCACAGTCGCACTTACCTAGCCAGCCCTAACCCTAACTCACTTAACCGCCCCTAACCCACAA
Source organism: Protopterus annectens (assembly GCF_019279795.1). Taxonomy (NCBI): domain Eukaryota; kingdom Metazoa; phylum Chordata; order Ceratodontiformes; family Protopteridae; genus Protopterus; species Protopterus annectens. The sequence goes on along the minus strand of NC_056726.1, from coordinate 1,485,089,453 downwards.
ACTATCACAGTCGCACTTACCTCCAGCCCTAACCCTAACTCACTTAACCGCTAACCCACAAACTATCACAGTCGACACTTACCTTTGCACCCTACCGTCACTACCGCATACATCCACAGCCTTTTCCCATGTCGATGTTCTCAGCGTCGGGGTTTTGATCCGTCGGTCTTCTCCGTTTTCGATCTTCTGGCGTCGGTGTTCTCGCTGTCGGCGTTCTGACTTGTCGACGTAGTCAGATAGAACCATATATATATATATATATATATATATCTACATCTATATCAAGTTCAGGTATTTGATATCCTTTGTCTTACATAAACTTGGTTAAAACCCACTACTCAAGACGTAGAAATAACCCCACCTGGATACAACATCCTCAGATGTGACCGTACTTCCAAAAAGGGTGGTGGTGTAGCTATCTTGTATAAATCAGAACTTCTAGTTTCATCCTATAATGCACCTCTACCTCCTAATACCAATGCCAAAACCCTCACTATTAAACTACAACTTAATAAATCTAATTCTATTTTTATAATCTGTACCTATATCCCGCCTGGAAATAACACTAATACTCTTGAAAACATTCTTAGTAGCCTTTCCACCCTACTTCCTCAAGAAACAATCATACTAGGTGACTTTAATATTGACTGGACTACCTGTAGCTCTCCTGATCCTAACACCCACATTAATCTTTATGGTTTCACTCAACTAATAAACACCCCCACAAGAATTCACAAACCTAGTAATAAAGAAACCACTCTTGACTGGATCCTTGTAAATAGTCATCCTGAAACCTATATACCAGGAACACTACCTGATGACATTAGCGACCATGCTTTAACCTATATAATAAGGCAAAAGGCTCATTATTCTACCAATAACACCTTTATAACCTTTCGTACAAAAAACACTTCCAAGCAGATATTTTATTTATTTTATTTTATTTTACATTTGTTTACTGGGCTAGTCCAACTGGATACATGTCCATTTTCAGTGGAGGCCCGGGGAGAAAAGCTCCAGTTACACAGCATCATAGAGACATACAAAAACATTCAATAACATTTAGATTTTACATTTATAGAATAGACATTTTAAAACAACATTTTGAACATTGCAAGGAAAAAGTTAGGCAATAATATTAGTATGGCGTAGTACCTCTGCAGTTACCAAAAATTAGAATAAGACAGAAAAAAATGGCTAATAGAGTTACAGATAAGAAGTAATACTCAGGGAGGAGAGTGCAAAGAAGAAGGAGGAGGGTTAGTTATAAGGAATGGTTAGAAGTAGAGATTTATATACTCAGGGGGGAGAGTGCAAAGAAGAAGGAGGAGGGGTAGTTATAAGGAATGGTTAGAAGTAGAGATTTATATACTCAGGGGGGAGAGTGCAAAGAAGAAGGAGGAGGGGTAGTTATAAGGAATGGTTAGAAGTAGAGATTTATATACTCAGGGGGAGAGTGCAAAGAAGAAGGAGGAGGGTAGTTATAAGGAATGGTTAGAAGTAGAGATTTATATACTCAGGGGGGAGAGTGCAAAGAAGAAGGAGGAGGGTTAGTTATAAGGAATGGTTAGAAGTAGAGATTTATATACTCAGGGGAGAGTGCAAAGAAGAAGGAGGAGGGTAGATATAAGGAATGGTTAGAAGTAGAGATTTATATACTCAGGGGGAGAGTGCAAAGAAGAAGGAGGAGGGGTAGTTATAAGGAATGGTTAGAAGTAGAGATTTATATACTCAGGAGGAGAGTGCAAAGAAGAAGGAGGAGGGGTAGTTATAAGGAATGGTTAGAAGTAGAGATTTATATACTCAGGGGAGAGTGCAAAGAAGAAGGAGGAGGGGTAGTTATAAGGAATGGTTAGAAGTAGAGATTTATATACTCAGGGGAGAGTGCAAAGAAGAAGGAGGAGGGTAGTTATAAGTAATGACTAGAATTAAAGATTTATATACTCAGGGGAAGAGTGCAAAGAAGAAGGAGGAGGGTTAGTTATAAGGAATGGTTAGAAGTAGAGATTTATATACTCAGGGGAGAGTGCAAAGAGGAAGGAGGAGGGGTAGTTATAAGGAATGGTTAGAAGTAGAGATTTATATACTCAGGGGAGAGTGCAAAGAAGAAGGAGGAGGGTTAGTTATAAGGAATGGTTAGAAGTAGAGATTTATATACTCAGGGGGAGAGTGCAAAGAAGAAGGAGGAGGGGTAGTTATAAGGAATGGTTAGAAGTAGAGATTTATATACTCAGGGGGAGAGTGCAAAGAAGAAGGAGGAGGGGTAGTTATAAGGAATGGTTAGAAGTAGAGATTTATATACTCAGGAGGAGAGTGCAAAGAAGAAGGAGGAGGGTAGTTATAAGGAATGGTTAGAAGTAGAGATTTATATACTCAGGGGAGAGTGCAAAGAAGAAGGAGGAGGGGTAGTTATAAGGAATGGTTAGAAGTAGAGATTTATATACTCAGGAGGAGAGTGCAAAGAAGAAGGAGGAGGGGTAGTTATAAGGAATGGTTAGAAGTAGAGATTTATATACTCAGGAGGAGAGTGCAAAGAAGAAGGAGGAGGGGTAGTTATAAGGAATGGTTAGAAGTAGAGATTTATATACTCAGGGCGGGAGTGCAAAGAAGAAGGAGGAGGGGTAGTTATAAGGAATGGTTAGAAGTAGAGATTTATATACTCAGGAGAGTGCAAAGAAGAAGCAGGAGGGGTAGTTATAAGGAATGGTTAGAAGTAGAGATTTATATACTCAGGCGGGAGAGTGCAAAGAAGAAGGAGGAGGGGTAGTTATAAGGAATGGTTAGAAGTAGAGATTTATATACTCAGGGGGGAGAGTGCAAAGAAGAAGGAGGAGGGGTAGTTATAAGGAATGGTTAGAAGTAGAGATTTATATACTCAGGGGGAGAGTGCAAAGAAGAAGGAGGAGGGGTAGTTATAAGGAATGGTTAGAAGTAGAGATTTATATACTCAGGGGGGAGAGTGCAAAGAAGAAGGAGGAGGGTAGTTATAAGGAATGGTTAGAAGTAGAGATTTATATACTCAGGGGGGAGAGTGCAAAGAAGAAGGAGGAGGGTTAGTTATAAGGAATGGTTAGAAGTAGAGATTTATATACTCAGGGGGGAGAGTGCAAAGAAGAAGGAGGAGGGGTAGTTATAAGGAATGGTTAGAAGTAGAGATTTATATACGCAGGGGGAGAGTGCAAAGAAGAAGGAGGAGGGGTAGTTATAAGGAATGGTTAGAAGTAGAGATTTATATACTCAGGGGGAGAGTGCAAAGAAGAAGGAGGAGGGGTAGTTATAAGGAATGGTTAGAAGTAGAGATTTATATACTCAGGGTAGAGTGCAAAGAAGAAGGAGGAGGGTAGTTATAAGGAATGGTTAGAAGTAGAGATTTATATACTCAGGGGAGAGTGCAAAGAAGAAAGAGGAGGGTAGTTATAAGGAATGGTTAGAAGTAGAGATTTATATACTCAGGGGGGAGAGTGCAAAGAAGAAGGAGGAGGGGTAGTTATAAGGAATGGTTAGAAGTAGAGATTTATGGTAGAGAATAATATTTTGATTGGTGACAGGTAGTTAGAGAAAAACAAATGGTTAGTCAGGGTTGTTACAAGAGCATAACCAGTGATTGGAGAGGAAAAGTTTTAGGTTAGTTTTAAATAGTGGGAGAGAGGTAAGGGTAGTGAGGTCATTTGGTAATTGATTCCATATTTTACCAACTGAGTTTGAGAATAAGGAATCACCTGCTAAGTTATTAGAGAAGGAAGTGTGTATCAACATTTTGTTGGCAGAGCGCAGATTCTTCAAATTATTATAAGGTCTTATAAAGGTAGAGAGAATTGGGGTGTTATTGGGTTGGTGTAGGGCTTTGTGGGCGATTATAAGTTGGTTAAATTGTAGTAGTAGCGGTAATTCAAGCCATCTTAGCTGTTTTAGATTCTGACAATGGTGGGTCCTGTAAGGAGAGTTGGTAGCAAATCTAGCAATATTATTGTATGATCTAGTAAGATTGTTAAGATTATTTTTAGAAAGATTGGTATATATGGGGGAAGCATATAACAGGGTAGAGATTAAATGGGTTCTAGCTATTGTGGCTCTGGCTACTGGTGTCAGGAAAGGTTTAATGCGATAAAGGGATCCAAGTTTTTTGTTAGTAGATTTAATTGTAGAATTTATGTGAGTGTCAAACTTTAGTTGATTGTCAATAGTAATTCATAGTAGTTTGGTAGTGGGGTATGGTGAGATAACGGTGCCATCGTCAGATGTAAGTGTGAGAGGGGGAGATAGATGAGATGGGGTAAAGAGCAGTAGTTTGTTTTTTTTAGGGTTAATGAGAAGACAGTGGTTAGAGAACCATTTTTCAATAGTAGAGAATGCTTTTTGTGTGTGAGAATGAAGATCAGTTTGTGATGAGGCAGAACAAATGATAGTGGAGTCATCAGCATATTGAATACAGGTAGACTGTGGAATAGAGAGGTGAAGGTCATTTATGAAAATGGAAAACAGTAGTGGACCTAAAATTGAGCCTTGTGGGACACCTAGAGAGGTAGGAAGAAGGTCAGAAAGATGGTTTTGCCAGAGAACAGCTTGTTTTCGGTTATCCAGATAGGATGTGAACCAGTTCATGGCAGGATAGTCGAAGGAGAGGGACTTCAGTAGGTGGAGGAGAAGTTGATGATTAACCATGCTGAAGGCTTTAGATAGGTCTACAAAGAAAGCAGAGGATAAAGTATTATTGTTACAATTATTGTTGATACAGTTAGTAAAGGATAGTAAGGCTGTGGTGGTACTATGAAATGGCTGAAAACCATGTTGACAGTCAGCTAGGAGCTGATGGTGGATAAGGTGGGTAATAAGTTGTTTATGGATACATTTCTCCATAATTTTAGCAAGTGAGGAGAGTAGAGCTATAGGACGAAAGTTAGAGAATTCAGTAGAGTCACCACCTTTGTGAAGAGGAATAATGTATGAGATTTTCCAGATTGATGGGATTAAACCTTCTTTAAGGTTCTGTTGATTAATATAGAGATTGGGCAGGCAATGGCTTTGGCTCCTATTTTGAGGTATTCTGCTGGTAGTTGGTCAGCTGAGGGGTATTAGGTTTTAGTTTTTGAAGTAGGGAAGAGATATAGGAGGTGGGTATATGTTCAAGGTGAAAAGGGGGAGGAGTAGAGCTTGGACTGGGCAAGTTAGATATGTCTGGGTTTTGCTGATTTGCTAGTTTTAGTATAGTAGTGGTGAAGAAAGAATTGAAGGCATTAGCTGTTTGCATTGGACAGTCTGGGTTGGAGCCTAGTGGGTTAGGTGATTCCACTCTGCCTGGGGATAGTAGTGTGTTAATAGTAGACCAAAATTTATGTGGTTGATGAAGGGATGTTTGTTGTAGTTGTATATAAAAGTTCTTTTTGTCCTGTAGGATAGCTTTTTTTGTAATATTTCTTTGTTGTTTAAAGGTTTGGTGATCAGTTGTGTCCTTTGTGGACCGCCATTTAGCCCAAGATTTGTTTCTATTGAGGATTAGTTTCCTAGTATGATTTGAGAGCCATGGAGCTGGTTTATTTTTCATTCTTATGGAACGGATTGGGGCATATTGGTCTAGGATTGCTAGGAAGGTGGTATTAAAGTAATTAACCGCTTCATCTATAGGGAGAGACTTAAGGAGGCCAGTTACATTGTTTAAGTTCGGTTAGAAACCGTTCATGGTCAAGGTGTTTTTGCTGCGGATGGTTCTGGCTGAAGAGGGGATATTTAAGGTTGTTTTATGTCTAATAATATATATGAGAGAGTGGTCACTAAGGTCATCTGGGAGGGTTCCTGTTGTATAGTTTTGTTGTGAACAATTTGTTAGAATCCAGCCTAAGATGTTTTTTTTGTTATTATGTTTGTTTGTTCTGGTTGGAGAGTTTATAGCTTGTGAAAAGCCATGCAGGTTAATAAGGGATGAAGGATTGGTGTTGTTACATAAATTCCAATCAATATTAAAGTCTCCTAGTAGAATTGTTTCTTGAGGGAGATTGGTAGAAAGCCAATTTAGGAGGTCCTCTAATATAGTTAGATTTTTACCTGGGGGAAGGTAGGTGCAGATGATGTAAACTGATTTATGGGAGTTAAGCAACAGTTTAGAAATAATTATTTCTATGTTGTTATCAGAAGGTAGGTTATAATTCATTTTGCTGATTTGTAGTCCTGTTTTATAGATAATTGCAACCCCTCTGCCTTTTTTGTTCAAACGGTCATGTCGAATGATGCTATAGCCTGGGGGGATGATTTCTGTATCTTTTATTGTGGGTTTAAGCCATGTTTCTGTTAAACAGAGAATATCGAATTGCTAGACATCCAGAAGGGCATGAACTTGTGGTATTTTGTTACATATACTACGTATGTTGAGATGGGCTATTGAGAGTGATTTGGAGGGATTGGTAGTTGGTAATGGGATCATATGGTAGAGATTGTGGTGAATGGGAAGTGGGGTAAGGCTTGGGCCAGGGTTGGGGTGGATGTCTCCATCTTTTAATAAGTGGAGTAATATGAAATTGTAACATTGGGGAGGCTTGCAATAGTGGTAAAGAATTTTTTTATTGCCTAAGATGGAGTATTTAATATGATGTAGTCGGTGATATTTAGCTTGAAAGAAACTAGGCTTAATGGTGGCATTTAGGAAGGTTGTAGATAAAGCAGGAAAAGGTGTTAGGGTTTGTTTGGAAGGGATGATAACAGGAGATAGGAGTGGCTGTTCATAGGAGGTTAAGAGGTAAGCTGTGGTAAGAGTAATCAGGAGTAAGAGTGTATGAAGACATTGGTATTTGTAAGGCATGGTAGAAGAAAGTGTAGTGTGCATGTAGGGAGAAGAGTAGGTGTTAGTTTAGGAAGATATCTTTCAAAATGAACTAAAAGCCTGTAACTGGTCACCCCTGAAGCACCTCAAACTAGATGAAGCTGTTTCTTACTTTAATACTAAATTCCTACAAATCCTGGATCTCCATGCCCCCCTTCAATCCTCCAGAGTCAGGACCAAAGCAGCTCCATGGCTCACACAACAAACCAAGGAAAAAATGTTCCTCTGAAAAAATATGGGCCAAATGGAGAGCCACTAAGAGCTCTGCAGACCATCTACTCTTTAAACAGCTAAGAAATGCAACCAAAAAGGACATTATCTTAGACAAAAAAAATTATTATCTCCACCTTCAACAATCTCATACAAAAAATCCACAAAAGTTCTGGTCAGGCATCAATAAACTTCTCCAACCAGGACATTTTAAAGCTCCAGCCCCAACTTCAATTCCTCACGATAATCCTTTACAAATAGCTGATGCCTTCAATAATTACTTCACTGAAATTATTCAAAATCTTGCAAAGACACTCCCTCCCAGTCCTCCCAACCCTTTACAAAACATAAACAGTCCAGTGCCCTCCTTCCACATACAACCTGTACTAGCATCCTTTATCTGCAAACTCCTTCACAAATGTAAGCCTTGTACCCCATCTGCTGACCGCCTACCAGCTGAATATCTTCAAATAGCTTCCAAAGTCATAGCTTATCCCATATCCATCCTTATAAACCGTACCATCACAGAAGGTAGCATCCCATCCATATGGAAAGTCTCCCACATTATCCCTTTACATAAAGGAGGCAACTCCACTGATATCTCCAATTTCCGTCCAAATGCATTACTCTCTCCACTTGCCAAAATAATGGAAAAATGTATTCATCATCAACTACTTCATCACCTGCTCAGCAACAATTTACTTGCCAACTGCCAGCACGGCTTTAGGCCCATTCATAGTACATCCGCTGCCCTGCTTACGTTTGCCGACTGTATAAACAGAAATCGAAATAATAATTCTCTGTCTTCCGCATTATTTATTGACCTATCAAAAGCCTTTGATATGGTTAACCATGACTTACTAATCAGTGTGCTAAAACCACAATCTCTTGACCCTCAAGCAATACTTTGGTTTACATCCTATCTAAAAAACAGACAGCAAGCAGTGCTTTGGGATAATAATCTATCAACACCCCTCCCCGTAAACATTGGAGTCCCATAAGGCTCTATATTAGGCCCTCTTTTATTTTCCATTTTTATTAATGACCTCAATACTGTTTTTCCTCAAGCCACCTGTATTCAATATGCCGATGACTCTACTCTAAAATGTTCTTCTAATTCATCTATCTCTCTTCAAACTCTTACACAAACAGTATTTAACACTGCTGAAAATTGGTTTACTGACCATTGCTTCCTCCTTAACCCCAAAAAAACAAAATTGTTACTTTTTGCTCCCACCCAAAAGTCTCCATCTATCCACTATACAATTACCTCTAACAACGGTACCATTATTTCCCCTGATACTACTACACGTCTCCTGGGCATTACCATAGATAATAACCTCAGCTATGACAATCATATCAACAATACTATACTGATGGTCAATAGAAAACTTGGCTCCTTTTATAGAATTAAACGTTACCTCACACCTCTAGCTAGAACCACCATTGCCCAGACCCACCTCACTTCTACCCTATTCTATGCTTCTGCTATATATACCAATCTATCAAAATCTAATTTAAGTAAGCTCGAAACTAGCTATAACAATATATCAAGATTTACAAATAACCAGATCCAAGAGCACCCGTGGAGACAATGATTCAACTGCAGCAGTAAGATAGTAGAAAACAGGTTTAATTCCAAAACGATTCCTTTAGCACAATACAAAGCACAATAGAGACAAGCGCTTTCGCCTGGACCATTCCAGGCTTTCTCAAGTCAGAATGAATAACAATGGTAAAAACACATTTTAAATAGTTTGAACTCCTTGATCACATGCTCATTTAATTGTTAAATTGATGAATGAATAACACCTGCTAAGGGTTAGAGCCTTGCTTATGTGCATACATTGTTTTCCTTAAAAATATATTGCTCTAAACCTATTGTAATCCACATAATTTTGCAAATAGCTGTTGCTGTTTGCATCTTACAGACCGTGTGCAATTTGAAATGTTCATAAAAACATTATATTAAAAACAGGAATTAAATACTCTAACATAAAAATATTTCCTGAGAAATGTGTAAAACATCAATACATAGTCTGACCGGAAGCAAGTCAACATATGGCAACAAACAAATGAAACAAATGAAAATAAAAGTAAAAATAAAACCTTAAATTTGGGATGTGCCATATCAGCTTGTATCAGGAGTGCCATATAAACTATAATCTGGCTCTTCTAAGTTTAAGGACTGGGCCTATACTCAACATGCCATTGAGGCCAGGTGTACTGCCCGCATCAAGCCTGAGCTGCCAAATTAACTCCCTAAATTCCAAGGTGGATTCCCAATCTCCACCTCTGTTACTGGGGTGTACCTGTTCAAGCACCATAAAGGCGAGTTTAAAATTGGGGCAAGTAAGGGAGTGTTTGAAAAATGCATTACTTTCCTTCATTTTACCTATGTCGTAGATGTGTTCATATATACGCTTCCTAAGCTCCCTTTCAGTTTTTCCTATATAAAACGCGCCACAGGTGAGACAGTAACCAATATAAACTACACCTTTCGTGTTACAAGTGTAATACCCATGTGGTTTCAAATTGATTTTACGTTCCTTCAAATATATGTGATTACTAGTAATGATAAAGGGACACTGTTTACACATACCACATTTAAAGGTGCCATTCTTTTGTTGAGTTGTCATATGGATGGTATTATTTCTTTGCTCAAACACCTCTTTTAAATTGCGTCCTCTTTTCCTAACAAAAACTGTTTTTTTAGGGATTAAATTCTTAAACTCATCATTTGTTTCTAAAACAAACCAAAACTTGGTAATTGTCTTCTCTATTTCTCTTGAGTTCTCTGAAAAGGTATAAATGAAGTTACTAGAATTCTCCTGTGCTTGTGTGTTAAAGATCCTTGGAATGGGAATACTAGTAGTTAAATTCCCCAGCAGTGGTGTGTATATCAAGTCCCTTTTATTGAGAATCTCATGAGTAAGGTTGTTCACCAAGTCATCTGGGTAGCCTTTCTATGAACATCACCCTTAGGTTGTTTGCTTCATCAATGAAGTCAGACAACCTACTGCACATACGGGAAGCTCTAATGAGTAAACCCTTGAGTATCCCTTTCTTTTGATGGAATGGATGTTGACTATTGAAATGCAGCAAAGAGTTAGAAAATGAGGGTTTTCTATAAACCTTGGAATATAATTCCAGTGACTGGGAATCCCTAAGAATTGCTACATCCAGGTAATGGAGCTCATTCTCACTGATTTCATGTGTGAATGTTAAAAAATCTGTGGTGGAATTGATGTATTCCAGAAAACCTATGACTTGTTCTCTCGTACCATCCCAGATAATACAAATGTCTAGGTAGCCACAATAAAAAGTAATATACTGTGCCCAGGTAGATTGAAAAATGTAAGCTTGCTCCCATCTGTGTAAAACCGCATTTGCGTATACGGTGGCGCAGGAAGCGCCCATAGCAACTCCTTTGTTTGCTTGAACACTTCCCATTGAAAAACACATAACTGTTGTTAAGAACAATGTTTAACATTTCAGAGATTAGATTAATAAGATTACTGCTGAGCCTAGTTTCATATTTAAGAAAATCAGTAAACCACTCAACACCTGTAGTGTGAGGGATACTGGGAAATAGCTCCTTGATGTCACAGTAATCATTAGTGAGGAAGTAAGGCATTTTTCTTTTGGGAAATGTCTGAGAAACTCCAAAAATCTTTAACCACATGGGTCATGGCGAGGTGTGTTGTTTAGTAATGAAGTCAATAAATTTCGCTATGGGTTCCGTTACCCCACCCGCACCAGAAACAATTGGTCTAAATAACAAAGGATTGGTACCTTTGTGGGTTTTGGGGATTCCAAAAATAATAGGAACCCTAGGTTTGTTAACTAATAAAAAGTTGTAGAGCTGCTCGTTGATAGCTCCTTGTAAAAGATGATCGTACAGTGTGTATTTTATCTTAGCTAGGGCTATATTGTACTCATTACGAGATATCAAGCAATACTGTTGGTCATCATGTAACATATTGTGTATACTTTCCTCATAGGTGTGGTCGTACATAAGTACGACACCCCCACCCTTATCTGGCTTCATTACCCTAACATGTTCACTGGATAACATAGAAATGTATTCAAGTTCCTGTTTGGTTATGTTAGATTGTTGTGTATTCGTGGAATGAAGGAACTTGTCACGTAGCTCATGTTCAACTAATTCCTCATACAGTTTCAAGGGTTGTACCATAGGGGGGTTAAACAAGCTGATATGGCACATCCCAAATTTAAGGTTTTATTTTTACTTTTATTTTCATTTGTTTCATTTGTTTGTTGCCATATGTTGACTTGCTTCCCAAACCCCAGCCATAAACAAACTATACAATAGAAGGAGGAAGCTACTAAATGATAGAGCAAAATCCCAAAAAGGGAAGGCATCTCTGATCAGTATTAGCAAAAAACTACGGGCACTCATGAAATTGTCTAAGGCCAGCTTCGAGAGAAAAATTGCACAGGACACTAAGGATAATCACAAGGCTTTCTTTAGTTATGTTAGGAACCTGGGTGGGAATTCCCAGATATGCTCAGAATTAATTCAAAATGACAAAAAATACGCCTAACCCACAGACATTGCCAACATCCTAGCTGACAGGTTCAGCGCAAACCCCCCCCCCCCCATCAAAAGGGCAAAAATCTATCCCAGCAGAGTGCTGTCCCCCTGACATCTCAGATGCTCAGGTAAGAACCGCCCTCTCCAAAGCAAAAAACACAGCATCAACGGGACCAGATGGTGTCCCAGGCTGCGTCATACATGAACTCCAAGAAGAGCTAAACTCAAACATAAAACTACTGTTCAATCTCAGCCTTACTACAGGATATGTACCCAAAGAGTGGCGTACAGCGACAGTGGTCCCTCTCCACAAAGGTGGTGCCTCAATGGATCCTGGAAACTATCGCCCCATAAGCCTGACTAGCTTGGTCTGCAAAGCTATGGAAAGGATCATCATGGACCTCACAAATAAAGATATTGGGGACCTACAGACACTGGATCCTACCAAGTTCGACTTTGTTAAGGGCAAATCCTGCCTCTTAAACCTAGTTGACTTCTTTGAAACAGTCACCAAGGCCATTGATGAGGGGAAGGTGGTCCACACAGCCTACCTGGACCTCGCAAAAGCCTTCGATACAATACCTCACTCGGGCATTATAGATAAGCTCACCAGCTTAAATATAAACCCCTATGTCACTAGATGGGTTGCAAACTGGCTCAAGGACAGAACCCACATGGTTAGAATTGCTGGAGCCATGTCAGACTCCAAACCAGTTACAAGTGGCATCCCACAAGGCTCAGTCCTGGGACCTCTCTTGTTCGGTATATATTTCTCGGAGGTACAGGCCAACATGGAAGGACTGTGGCTGACCAAGTTCGCAGATGACTGCAAACTGGGCGCCATATTAGACTCTCCAGCCGACACAAGCATCCTCCAAAAGGGCCTCATAGAAACAGACAACTGGTGCCAGAGCCATGGCCTCAAGCTAAACGCCAAAAAGTGTATAGTCATCCCTTTTGGCAAAAACAAAGTGCCCACAAATTACCACATAGGTGGTAATCCAGTAAGTACAGAAGAAGTAATTAGGGACCTGGGGACCCAAGTTGATAGCAGTCTCTCATTTGACAACCACGTGGCCAAAGTGGTTAGAAAAACATTTTATATAGCCCACCTAATCATGAAGGGATTCACATCTAGATCAGGGGAGGTCATCGTGCCTCTTTACTCATCCCTCATCAGGCCCATAATTGAGTACAATGCCCCTTTTGGGATGTACCTTACCAGACACCTGCAGCAACTGGAAAGACCCCAAAAGTTCTCACCAAAAGGATCAAAGGGCTCAAACAGATGCCATATCCTGCCCAGTTAAAGAAACTCCAGCTCTACTCAGTGGTATACTGCCTGTTCAGGGGCGATCTGTGCCTGATGTATAAAGCCATGTCGAACCCGGAATTAATGGACATGCTGCACGTCAAAAAATTCAAATCCCATCGAGTTACGCGCTCGAGAGACTTGAACCTCAGCACTGAAATAAATAGGACATGCTGGAGGGACAGATTCATAACCCAGAGGCTCCCTTCACTCTGGAATAAAATCCCAGTCCAGGTTAGGCAGAGTCCCTCATTGACTCTCTTCAAGAGGAATCTTGATGAGTGGATGGGAGATTGTAGGGTTAACCCGGGTATCACTTCTGTGTCACTGTTAGACAGAGGCACAGTATACTAACCTCAAAAAAGGGCATAGCAAAATTAATTTAAAATGGGTGGCGGAAGCCAAACACATTCTGGCTAGGCTTATAAATGCCCTAGGGCAGATAGCCTAGTATGAACCTATGAACCTATGAACCTATATCCCATTTTTAAATAAGGCTAGAGGGATAGATTCCTGTCACAGATACTCCCCATGCTTTGGAACAAAATTGCAAACTACATCAGGCAAAGCCCCTCACTAACACTCTTCAAGATAAACCTTGACGAGTGGATGGGTAACAGAAAGTACACCCCTGGGATCACTTCCTTGGCTCTGCTTGACAGAGGATCAGTTAATTAATCAATGAGGCGGTGAAAGCCGACACACTCTGGCTAGGCTTATAAATGCCATAGGGCAGATAGCCTAGTACCTACCTATGACCTATGAACCTATGGAATGGCTACGGCAATGGAACGGATGTTTTTAAACGTTTACTTAATGCAGAGAGTAATCCACTGCTTACCTTTAACAGAAGTGAGTTGGTTAACAGTGACAATGAGAAAATAGTAAATGAACGTTTAACCAGTGCTCTGCAGCTCACCAGAATGCTTGAGAGCAAGTTAACTAAACTTAAGAATGTGCAGTGGCAACGTAAGCACATGGAGGTGTGTTGATGTTTCAAACTGGTACTGAGGGGGCTTCATGTTCTCAAAATGCCCACCTTTGGTACCACTTATCCTGCCTTACTTGTGAAGTGGCAAAAATCGAGCCTTGAGACTAGCTTCGGATATATGCGATTGCTCATAGAACAGTATGATCACTGAGAACTTGATAGCGACTGAAGCTATATAATTGAGACAGCAACTTGCCACACTTCTTTCCCCAGAGGAGTGTAATGAATTTTTTAAAGGACATGATGTTAATCTGTCTTGCTGGACTGCAAACTTCTGCAAAATAAAAAAAGAAATTTGGAGCATGATTGCAAAGACTTTCATAGAGAAAATGTCTTCTCATGGCTGAGAGAACCAATTCGAATGAAAATCCATGATCTGCCTATCCCTGCTGTCCAATCAGGAGGCACACAACATGCAACAGGTTTGTCTGCTGTGAGTGAGAAAGTTAAGGAAGTGAATACTCTAGAGGGGAATGAGCTACTAAATAATAAACATGAACAATGGGTTGCTGGTGTCGGTAGGAACGACGTTAGGAGGAAAGAAAAAGAAATGAAGTTTACACCCACGGAAACATCATTTTTTTCCTCATTTCCACTACCGATACGTGAATTTCAGAAGCAACATTGGAGTCTGCACTGTGGCATAAAAAGATGCAAGTCCTCAGGAGAAACTCTAGACCACCAGAGAAAAGCATGGAGACCAGTGAATCAGACTTAATAGTAAATCTTTCTAAATATGAACTGAATGAAGCTGAGAGATCTTTACTTGGTAAAGGCCTCTCTTTTATATCATCTAAAAAGACTGATGTTACTGATTTTATTCTTGACGTTAAACTTTTTACTAGGACTGTTACCTTGAAGCTATTTTACAATGCGAGCAATGTCAACAGGAATAATGAGTTTAAGAAACCTTCGACGTTTAAACCTCCCCCCACATCTTCTCCTTGAGGCCTTTGAGAGAGCTTGTGAGAGAGATTTTTTGAAGTTAGTGGAGTCAAGTAATAGTAACAATAGACAGAACTTTTATAATCTAAATAAGGATGAATATAGAGCGCTGATTAAGTTACAAAAAATATGGATATTATCATCAGACCGGCCGATAAAGGCGGTGCCGTGGTGATTTTAGACAGTGATGTTTATAATAGCAGAGTGATGAATATGTTAGGTGAAGCTGATACATATAAATGTCTGAATAATGAACAGTTGAATAATATTATTAAAAATGTAGATAGCAATTTATATGACCTTTTAATAAGTGGTGTTATAAATGGTGACTTATATAAGTATTTTTTAGTTGAACTACCATGTATGCCAACGTTTAGAGGACTACCAAAGATTCATAAAGGTCTGCAAGATCCCCCAAGAGACCCATAGTTTCCAGTAGGGGTTGGTTGACCGAACCCCTCTTCATTTATGTAAAACAGCTGAGTGTAACAGTGAATGAAACTGATACTGTGATTAGGGACATGCAGCATTTTCTGGAAAGTTTCTCACAATATGGTTTTCAGGTGAATATAGATCTACAGTATTGTTGGTTACATTAGATGTAACATCATTATTTACTGTTATTCCAGATGATGTAGGCTTGGAATATGTTAGAATATTTTTAACTATGAAAGAAGTCCCCGATGAAACAATAATGAGGTGTACAATGCTGCTAGATTTAATCCTTAATAATAATGTGTTTTCTTATGGGAAGTCCTATTATCTACAGATGAAAGGGGTTGCGATGGGGGCCCCTTGCGCAAAATCGTATGCCAGTTTAGTAATGACATACTGTGAAAAGAATTACAGAGTATGCAGATTCTATAAAATATTATAAAATGTTTGTGGATGATATCTTCCTCGTATGGGAAGGATCAATTGATAGGTTGGAAGAATTCATCAGATATATAAATGATACAACAGGATTTTTAACGTTTGTTGGTAACTGGTCCACAGAGAAGATAGAATTCCTTGATGTGTTAATACCCAAGGATGGGAGTGAAGTACACACATTTGTTTAGGAAAGTTGTAGGAAGAAGAACTTACTGCATCAGCATAGCATGCATCCACCGGGTTCATATGAATCTGTCGACAGCCGAAACATCGACGCTTACCTCATCGACACCAAAGCATCGACCGTTCAGAACATCGACAATCCAGGTAAGCGATTTTCCCCCTTACAGGACCCATGGTAGCACTTAGGACCCATGGTAGCAACTGTTGAGAATTTGCGTTGTCCATAGCGTCGCACTAGCGAAACAAGTGCTACCATGGGTCCTGTAAGGGGGAAAATCGCTTACCTGGATTGTCGATGTTCTGAACGGTCGATGCTTTGGTGTCGATGAGGTAAGCGTCGATGTTTTGGCTGTCGATGGATTCATATGAACCCGCATCCACCACATCTATATAAAAATGTGGTTAAGAGTCAAGGACTGAGGATATCCAGATTAATTAGTCAGGACACTACTTTCCAGAAAACACTTTTATTTTTATTTTATTTTATTTTACATTTGTTGACCTGGCTAGTCTATCTGGATATATGTCCATTTTCAGTAGATGCCTGGGGAGAAAAGCTCCAGTGATTATTACATGGTTTAAGAAGGTGTTACAATAGAAGTAATAACAAATATACATACATATATATATATATATATATATATATATATAGATATATATATATATATATATATGTATCATAGATATATATATATATATATATATATATATATATATATATATATATATCTATATATACACATACACATACACACACACACACACACACACACACACACACACACACACACACACACACATATATATATATATATATATATACATACATATATATATATATTTTATTAAATATTTAGAGTCGGAATTCCTCACCAGAGAATATACTAAGGAAGAATGTGAGAATCTTTATGATGACCAAGGCATAGACAGGAAAGGAAAAAGGAGACCATTCTTTAAAAGAAACAATAATACTTCTGATATGGCAATAAATACTGATATGGTAGATCAAGCACATAGTAGTAGAATGATTATTCCATTCTCAAATAATAGTAAGAAAATAAATTAGATCATCCAGAAGAACTGGAGTATTCTGAGTACTGATGATAGAACTACTAAGATAGTCTTATAAGAATACTAAGTCACTAAAAAGGTTACTCTGCTATGAAAGGTATAACTATAGCAGAGTACAATCTGCCAGGGAAGGTATTTTTCCATGTAGGAACTGTAATCAATGTTCTTTTATGGTGAAGACTAATTTATTTGTACATCCAGACACAGGGAAAACATACACATTCCAGCATTATGCTGACTGCAAGTCTCGTGACCTGATTTACCTGGCTAAGTGTACGAAATGTACAGTCTTCTATATTGGGAAAACGAACAGAACACTAAGAGAATGAGTCAGAGAGCATTTGTATGCAATAAATAGATGAAAGTAATGCACTGGTAAGCATGTTATTAATAATAATCCATCTCATACATTCATGTTCCTTGTATAGAACTGGTCAACAAAAGTGTTAGATTAGGGAATTGCAAGAATTATACTGAGAGGTTACAAGTCAGATGGATTATCCGGCTGCAAGCTGACAAAGCTAGTGGACTTAATGACAGAATATCTTTAAAGCCCTTCTTGACTGATAGACCTCCACAACACTGAGATTATGTGAGTTTTATATATACATATTTATATATATATATATATATATATATATATATATATATAGCTCCACTTTGAATCATTGAAAGCTTGAAACTGCGCCTGCCACATCCCCCCAACTTTAATATACCAACTCCGAGATCGCACTACAGTGGGGTAAAGGGAATTTCCGTTTTAGCGCTATCTGCAGAAGCACTAAGCGGGAGATTTCCACCCTGTGTGCAGTGCAATCACAGACGACACATTCACAGACACAGAGTGCAGGGCACCTTGCTGCCCTGCAGAAACCTAGCTTTTTCCCTTTTTTACTTACCTTTTTCATCCCCCTGACAACATCGATGTTCTAAACACTCGATGATATGGTCTCGACCATATGAATTTCGATGGTTTCAAGTGGAACCATATATAAATATATATATATATATATATATATGGCTCCACTTTGAATCATTGAAAGCTTGAAACTCGCCTGCCACATCCCCCAACTTTAATATACCAACTCCGAGATCGCACTACAGTGGGGTAAAGGGAATTTCCGTTTAGCTATCTGCAGAAGCACTAAGCGGAGATTTCCGTACCCTGTGTGCAGTGCAATCACAGAGCGACACATTCACAGACACAGAGTGCAGGGCACCTTGCTGCCCTGCAGAAACACTAGCTTTTCCTTTTTACTTACCTTTTTCATCCCCTGACAACATCGATGTTCTAAACACTTTCGATGATATGGTCTCGACCATATGAATTTCGATGGTTTCAAGTGGAACCATATATAAATATATATATATATATATATATATATAGCTCCACTTTGAATCATTGAAAGCTTGAAACTGCGCCTGCCACATCCCCCCAACTTTAATATACCAACTCCGAGATCGCACTACAGTGGGGTAAAGGGAATTTCCGTTTAACCGCTATCTGCAGAAGCATTAAACGGGAGATTTCCGTACCCTGTGTGCAGTGCAATCACAGAGGCGACACATTCACAGACACAGAGTGCAGGGCACCTTGCTGCCCTGCAGAAACACTAGCTTTTTCCCTTTTTACTTACCTTTTCATCCCCTGACAACATCGATGTTCTAAACACTTTCGATGATATGGTCTCGACCATATGAATTTCGATGGTTTCAAGTGGAACCATATATAAATATATATATATATATATATATATAGCTCCACTTTGAATCATTGAAAGCTTGAAACTGCGCCTGCCACATCCCCCAACTTTAATATACCAACTCCGAGATCGCACTACAGTGGGGTAAAGGGAATTTCCGTTTAAGCTATCTGCAGAAGCACTAAGCGGAGATTTCCGTACCCTGTGTGCAGTGCAATCACAGAGCGACACATTCACAGACACAGAGTGCAGGGCACCTTGCTGCCCTGCAGAAACACTAGCTTTTTCCTTTTTTACTTACCTTTTCATCCCCTGACAACATCGATGTTCTAAACACTTTCGATGATATGGTCTCGACCATATGAATTTCGATGGTTTCAAGTGGAACCATATATAAATATATATATATATATATATATAGCTCCACTTTGAATCATTGAAAGCTTGAAACTGCGCCTGCCACATCCCCAACTTTAATATACCAACTCCGAGATCGCACTACAGTGGGGTAAAGGGAATTTCCGTTTAGCGCTATCTGCAGAAACACTAAGCGGGAGATTTCCGTACCCTGTGTGCAGTGCAATCACAGAGACGACACATTCACAGACACAGAGTGCAGGGCACCTTGCTGCCCTGCAGAAACACTAGCTTTTCCTTTTTACTTACCTTTTCATCCCCTGACAACATCGATGTTCTAAACACTTTCGATGATATGGTCTCGACCATATGAATTTCGATGGTTTCAAGTGGAACCATATATAAATATATATATATATATATATATAGCTCCACTTTGAATCATTGAAAGCTTGAAACTGCGCCTGCCACATCCCCCAACTTTAATATACCAACTCGAGATCGCACTACAGTGGGGTAAAGGGAATTTCCGTTTAGCGCTATCTGCAGAAGCACTAAGCGGGAGATTTCCGTACCCTGTGTGCAGTGCAATCACAGAGACGACACATTCACAGACACAGAGTGCAGGGCACCTTGCTGCCCTGCAGAAACACTAACTTTTTCCCTTTTTACCCTTTTTCATCCCCTGACAACATCGATGTTCTAAACACTCGATGATATGGACTCGACCATATGAATTTCGATGGTTTCAAGTGGAACCATATATAAATATATATATATATATATATCTATAGCTCCACTTTGAATCATTGAAAGCTTGAAACTGCGCCTGCCACATCCCCCAACTTTAATATACCAACTCCGAGATCGCACTACAGTGGGGTAAAGGGAATTTCCGTTTTAGCGCTATCTGCAGAAGCACTAAGCGGGAGATTTCCGTACCCTGTGTGCAGTGCAATCACAGAGGCGACACATTCACAGACACAGAGTGCAGGGCACCTTGCTGCCCTGCAGAAACACTAGCTTTTTCCCTTTTTTACCTTTTCATCCCCTGACAACATCGATGTTCTAAACACTTTCGATGATATGGTCTCGACCATATGAATTTCGATGGTTTCAAGTGGAACCATATATAAATATATATATATATATATATATAGCTCCACTTTGAATCATTGAAAGCTTGAAACTGCGCCTGCCACATCCCCCAACTTTAATATACCAACTCCGAGATCGCACTACAGTGGGGTAAAGGGAATTTCCGTTTTAGCTATCTGCAGAAGCACTAAGCGGGAGATTTCCCGTACCCTGTGTGCAGTGCAATCACAGAGACGACACATTCACAGACACAGAGTGCAGGGCACCTTGCTGCCCTGCAGAAACACTAGCTTTTTCCCTTTTTTACTTACCTTTTTCATCCCCCTGACAACATCGATGTTCTAAACACTCGATGATATGGTCTCGACCATATGAATTTCGATGGTTTCAAGTGGAACCATATATAAATATATATATATATATATATATATATAGCTCCACTTTGAATCATTGAAAGCTTGAAACTCGCCTGCCACATCCCCCAACTTTAATATACCAACTCCGAGATCGCACTACAGTGGGGTAAAGGGAATTTCCGTTTAAGCGCTATCTGCAGAAGCACTAACGGGAGATTTCCATTACCCTGTGTGCAGTGCAATCACAGAGGCGACACATTCACAGACACAGAGTGCAGGGCACCTTGCTGCCCTGCAGAAACACTAGCTTTTCCCTTTTTTACTTACCTTTTCATCCCCTGACAACATCGATGTTCTAAACACTCGATGATATGGTCTCGACCATATGAATTTCGATGGTTTCAAGTGGAACCATATATAAATATATATATATATATATATATATAGCTCCACTTTGAATCATTGAAAGCTTGAAACTGCGCCTGCCACATCCCCAACTTTAATATACCAACTCCGAGATCGCACTACAGTGGGGTAAAGGGAATTTCCGTTTTAGCGCTATCTGCAGAAGCACTAAGCGGGAGATTTCCGTACCCTGTGTGCAGTGCAATCACAGAGACGACACATTCACAGACACAGAGTGCAGGGCACCTTGCTGCCCTGCAGAAACACTAGCTTTTTCCCTTTTTTACTTACCTTTTTCATCCCCCTGACAACATCGATGTTCTAAACACTCGATGATATGGTCTCGACCATATGAATTTCGATGGTTTCAAGTGGAACCATATATAAATATATATATATATATATATATATAGCTCCACTTTGAATCATTGAAAGCTTGAAACTGCGCCTGCCACATCCCCCCAACTTTAATATACCAACTCCGAGATCGCACTACAGTGGGGTAAAGGGAATTTCCGTTTAGCGCTATCTGCAGAAGCACTAAGCGGGAGATTTCCGTACCCAGTGTGCAGTGCAATCACAGAGACGGCACATTCACAGACACAGAGTGCAGGGCACCTTGCTGCCCTGCAGAAACACTAGCTTTTTCCCTTTTTACTTACCTTTTCATCCCCTGACAACATCGATGTTCTAAACACTCGATGATATGGTCTCGACCATATGAATTTCGATGGTTTCAAGTGGAACCATATATAAATATATATATATATATATATATATAGCTCCACTTTGAATCATTGAAAGCTTGAAACTGCCTGCCACATCCCCCAACTTTAATATACCAACTCGAGATCGCACTACAGTGGGGTAAAGGGAATTTCCGTTTAGCGCTATCTGCAGAAGCACTAAGCGGGAGATTTCCTGTACCCTGTGTGCAGTGCAATCACAGAGGCGACACATTCACAGACACAGAGTGCAGGGCACCTTGCTGCCCTGCAGAAACACTAGCTTTTTCCCTTTTTACTTACCTTTTCATCCCCTGACAACATCGATGTTCTAAACACTTTCGATGATATGGTCTCGACCATATGAATTTCGATGGTTTCAAGTGGAACCATATATAAATATATATATATATATATATATAGCTCCACTGAATCATTGAAAGCTTGAAACTGCGCCTGCCACATCCCCCAACTTTAATATACCAACTCGAGATCGCACTACAGTGGGGTAAAGGGAATTTCCGTTTAGCGCTATCTGCAGAAGCACTAAGCGGGAGATTTCCGTACCCTGTGTGCAGTGCAATCACAGAGGCGACACATTCACAGACACAGAGTGCAGGGCACCTTGCTGCCCTGCAGAAACACTAGCTTTTCCCTTTTTACTTACCTTTTTCATCCCCTGACAACATCGATGTTCTAAACACTTTCGATGATATGGTCTCGACCATATGAATTTCGATGGTTTCAAGTGGAACCATATATAAATATATATATATATATATATATAGCTCCACTGAATCATTGAAAGCTTGAAACTGCGCCTGCCACATCCCCCAACTTTAATATACCAACTCCGAGATCGCACTACAGTGGGTAAAGGGAATTTCCGTTTTAGCTATCTGCAGAAGCACTAAGCGGAGATTTCCGTACCCTGTGTGCAGTGCAATCACAGAGACGACACATTCACAGACACAGAGTGCAGGGCACCTTGCTGCCCTGCAGAAACACTAGCTTTTCCCTTTTTACTTACCTTTTCATCCCCCTGACAACATCGATGTTCTAAACACTCGATGATATGGTCTCGACCATATGAATTTCGATGGTTTCAAGTGGAACCATATATAAATATATATATATATATATATATAGCTCCACTTTGAATCATTGAAAGCTTGAAACTGCGCCTGCCACATCCCCAACTTTAATATACCAACTCCGAGATCGCACTACAGTGGGGTAAAGGGAATTTCCGTTTAGCGCTATCTGCAGAAACACTAAGCGGGAGATTTCCGTACCCTGTGTGCAGTGCAATCACAGAGCGACACATTCACAGACACAGAGTGCAGGGCACCTTGCTGCCCTGCAGAAACACTAACTTTTTCCCTTTTTTACTTACCTTTTTCATCCCCCTGACAACATCGATGTTCTAAACATTCGATGATATGGTCTCGACCATATGAATTTCGATGGTTTCAAGTGGAACCATATATAAATATATATATATATATATATATATAGCTCCACTTTGAATCATTGAAAGCTTGAAACTGCGCCTGCCACATCCCCCAACTTTAATATACCAACTCCGAGATCGCACTACAGTGGGGTAAAGGGAATTTCCGTTTAGCGCTATCTGCAGAAGCACTAAGCGGGAGATTTCCATTACCCTGTGTGCAGTGCAATCACAGAGACGACACATTCACAGACACAGAGTGCAGGGCACCTTGCTGCCCTGCAGAAACACTAGCTTTTCCCTTTTTACTTACCTTTTCATCCCCTGACAACATCGATGTTCTAAACACTCGATGATATGGTCTCGACCATATGAATTTCGATGGTTTCAAGTGGAACCATATATAAATATATATATATATATATATATATAGCTCCACTTTGAATCATTGAAAGCTTGAAACTGCGCCTGCCACATCCCCCAACTTTAATATACCAACTCCGAGATCGCACTACAGTGGGGTAAAGGGAATTTCCGTTTAGCTATCTGCAGAAGCACTAAGCGGGAGATTTCCGTACCCTGTGTGCAGTGCAATCACAGAGGCGACACATTCACAGACACAGAGTGCAGGGCACCTTGCTGCCCTGCAGAAACACTAGCTTTTCCCTTTTTACTTACCTTTTCATCCCCCTGACAACATCGATGTTCTAAACACTCGATGATATGGTCTCGACCATATGAATTTCGATGGTTTCAAGTGGAACCATATATAAATATATATATATATATATATATATATAGCTCCACTTTGAATCATTGAAAGCTTGAAACTGCGCCTGCCACATCCCCCCAACTTTAATATACCAACTCCGAGATCGCACTACAGTGGGGTAAAGGGAATTTCCGTTTTAGCGCTATCTGCAGAAGCACTAAACGGGAGATTTCCGTACCCTGTGTGCAGTGCAATCACAGAGGCGACACATTCACAGACACAGAGTGCAGGGCACCTTGCTGCCCTGCAGAAACACTAGCTTTTCCCTTTTTACTTACCTTTTCATCCCCCTGACAACATCGATGTTCTAAACACTCGATGATATGGTCTCGACCATATGAATTTCGATGGTTTCAAGTGGAACCATATATAAATATATATATATATATATATATATAGCTCCACTTTGAATCATTGAAAGCTTGAAACTGCGCCTGCCACATCCCCCCAACTTTAATATACCAACTCCGAGATCGCACTACAGTGGGGTAAAGGGAATTTCCGTTTTAGCGCTATCTGCAGAAGCACTAAACGGGAGATTTCCCGTACCCTGTGTGCAGTGCAATCACAGAGACGACACATTCACAGACACAGAGTGCAGGGCACCTTGCTGCCCTGCAGAAACACTAGCTTTTTCCCCTTTTTACTTACCTTTTCATCCCCTGACAACATCGA
The DNA here is from genome assembly GCF_019279795.1 of Protopterus annectens. Lineage (NCBI taxonomy): Eukaryota > Metazoa > Chordata > Ceratodontiformes > Protopteridae > Protopterus > Protopterus annectens. The sequence goes on along the minus strand of NC_056726.1, from coordinate 1,485,064,955 downwards.
TGTTCTAAACACTTTCGATGATATGGTCTCGACCATATGAATTTCGATGGTTTCAAGTGGAACCATATATAAATATATATATATATATATATATATAGCTCCACTTTGAATCATTGAAAGCTTGAAACTGCGCCTGCCACATCCCCCCAACTTTAATATACCAACTCCGAGATCGCACTACAGTGGGGTAAAGGGAATTTCCGTTTTAGCGCTATCTGCAGAAGCACTAAACGGGAGATTTCCCGTACCCTGTGTGCAGTGCAATCACAGAGACGACACATTCACAGACACAGAGTGCAGGGCACCTTGCTGCCCTGCAGAAACACTAGCTTTTTCCCTTTTTTACTTACCTTTTTCATCCCCCTGACAACATCGATGTTCTAAACACTCGATGATATGGTCTCGACCATATGAATTTCGATGGTTTCAAGTGGAACCATATATAAATATATATATATATATATATATATATATATATAGCTCCACTTTGAATCATTGAAAGCTTGAAACTGCGCCTGCCACATCCCCCCAACTTTAATATACCAACTCCGAGATCGCACTACAGTGGGGTAAAGGGAATTTCCGTTTTAGCGCTATCTGCAGAAGCACTAAACGGGAGATTTCCGTGCCCTGTGTGCAGTGCAATCACAGAGACGACACATTCACAGACACAGAGTGCAGGGCACCTTGCTGCTCAGCAGAAACACTAGCTTTGTCCCTTTTTTACTTACCTTTTTCATCCCCCTGACAACATCGATGTTCTAAACACTCGATGATATGGTCTCGACCATATGAATTTCGATGGTTTCAAGTGGAACCATATATAAATATATATATATATATATATATATAGCTCCACTTTGAATCATTGAAAGCTTGAAACTGCGCCTGCCACATCCCCCCAACTTTAATATACCAACTCCGAGATCGCACTACAGTGGGGTAAAGGGAATTTCCGTTTTAGCGCTATCTGCAGAAGCACTAAACGGGAGATTTCCGTACCCTGTGTGCAGTGCAATCACAGAGACGACACATTCACAGACACAGAGTGCAGGGCACCTTGCTGCCCTGCAGAAACACTAGCTTTTTCCCTTTTTTACTTACCTTTTCATCCCCTGACAACATCGATGTTCTAAACACTTTCGATGATATGGTCTCGACCATATGAATTTCGATGGTTTCAAGTGGAACCATATATAAATATATATATATATATATATATAGCTCCACTTTGAATCATTGAAAGCTTGAAACTGCGCCTGCCACATCCCCCCAACTTTAATATACCAACTCCGAGATCGCACTACAGTGGGGTAAAGGGAATTTCCGTTTAGCGCTATCTGCAGAAGCACTAAACGGAGATTTCCATACCCTGTGTGCAGTGCAATCACAGAGACGACACATTCACAGACACAGAGTGCAGGGCACCTTGCTGCCCTGCAGAAACACTAGCTTTTTCCCTTTTTACTTACCTTTTCATCCCCCTGACAACATCGATGTTCTAAACACTCGATGATATGGTCTCGACCATATGAATTTCGATGGTTTCAAGTGGAACCATATATAAATATATATATATATATATATATATAGCTCCACTTTGAATCATTGAAAGCTTGAAACTGCCTGCCACATCCCCCCAACTTTAATATACCAACTCCGAGATCGCACTACAGTGGGGTAAAGGGAATTTCCGTTTTAGCGCTATCTGCAGAAGCACTAAACGGGAGATTTCCCGTACCCTGTGTGCAGTGCAATCACAGAGACGACACATTCACAGACACAGAGTGCAGGGCACCTTGCTGCCCTGCAGAAACACTAACTTTTTCCCTTTTTTACTTACCTTTTCATCCCCTGACAACATCGATGTTCTAAACACTTTCGATGATATGGTCTCGACCATATGAATTTCGATGGTTTCAAGTGGAACCATATATAAATATATATATATATATATATATAGCTCCACTTTGAATCATTGAAAGCTTGAAACTGCGCCTGCCACATCCCCCCAACTTTAATATACCAACTCCGAGATCGCACTACAGTGGGGTAAAGGGAATTTCCGTTTTAGCGCTATCTGCAGAAGCACTAAGCGGAGATTTCCGCACCCTGTGTGCAGTGCAATCACAGAGACGACACATTCACAGACACAGAGTGCAGGGCACCTTGCTGCCCTGCAGAAACACTAACTTTTTCCCTTTTTACTTACCTTTTCATCCCCTGACAACATCGATGTTCTAAACATTCGATGATATGGTCTCGACCATATGAATTTCGATGGTTTCAAGTGGAACCATATATAAATATATATATATATATATATATATAGCTCCACTTTGAATCATTGAAAGCTTGAAACTGCCTGCCACATCCCCCAACTTTAATATACCAACTCCGAGATCGCACTACAGTGGGGTAAAGGGAATTTCCGTTTAGCGCTATCTGCAGAAGCACTAGCGGGAGATTTCCGTACCCTGTGTGCAGTGCAATCACAGAGACGACACATTCACAGACACAGAGTGCAGGGCACCTTGCTGCCCTGCAGAAACACTAGCTTTTCCCTTTTTACTTACCTTTTTCATCCCCTGACAACATCGATGTTCTAAACATTCGATGATATGGTCTCGACCATATGAATTTCGATGGTTTCAAGTGGAACCATATATAAATATATATATATGTATATATATATGGCTCCACTTTGAATCATTGAAAGCTTGAAACTGCGCCTGCCACACCCCCCAACTTTAATATACCAACTCGATCACACTACAGTGGGGTAAAGGGGAATTTCCGTTTCAGCGCTATCTGCAGAAGCACTAAACGGGAGATTTCCTGTACCCTGTGTGCAGTGCCATCACAGAGACGGCACATTCACAGACACAGAGTGCAGGGCACCTTGCTGCCCTGCAGAAACACTAGCTTTTTCCCTTTTTTACTTACCTTTTTCATCCCCCTGACAACATCGATGTTCTAAACACTCGATGATATGGTCTCGACCATATGAATTTCGATGGTTTCAAGTGGAACCATATATAAATATATATATATATATATATATATATATATATAGCTCCACTTTGAATCATTGAAAGCTTGAAACTGCGCCTGCCACATCCCCCCAACTTTAATATACCAACTCCGAGATCGCACTACAGTGGGGTAAAGGGAATTTCCATTTTAGCGCTATCTGCAGAAGCACTAAACGGGAGATTTCCCGTACCCTGTGTGCAGTGCAATCACAGAGACGACACATTCACAGACACAGAGTGCAGGGCACCTTGCTGCCCTGCAGAAACACTAGCTTTTCCCTTTTTTACTTACCTTTTCATCCCCTGACAACATCGATGTTCTAAACACTCGATGATATGGTCTCGACCATATGAATTTCGATGGTTTCAAGTGGAACCATATATAAATATATATATATATATATATATATAGCTCCACTTTGAATCATTGAAAGCTTGAAACTCGCCTGCCACATCCCCCAACTTTAATATACCAACTCCGAGATCGCACTACAGTGGGGTAAAGGGAATTTCCGTTTTAGCTATCTGCAGAAGCACTAAACGGGAGATTTCCGTACCCTGTGTGCAGTGCAATCACAGAGACGACACATTCACAGACACAGAGTGCAGGGCACCTTGCTGCCCTGCAGAAACACTAGCTTTTTCCCTTTTTACTTACCTTTTCATCCCCTGACAACATCGATGTTCTAAACACTTTCGATGATATGGTCTCGACCATATGAATTTCGATGGTTTCAAGTGGAACCATATATAAATATATATATATATATATATATATAGCTCCACTTTGAATCATTGAAAGCTTGAAACTGCGCCTGCCACATCCCCCCAACTTTAATATACCAACTCCGAGATCGCACTACAGTGGGGTAAAGGGAATTTCCGTTTTAGCGCTATCTGCAGAAGCACTAAACGGGAGATTTCCCGTACCCTGTGTGCAGTGCAATCACAGAGACGACACATTCACAGACACAGAGTGCAGGGCACCTTGCTGCCCTGCAGAAACACTAGCTTTTCCCTTTTTACTTACCTTTTCATCCCCTGACAACATCGATGTTCTAAACACTCGATGATATGGTCTCGACCATATGAATTTCGATGGTTTCAAGTGGAACCATATATAAATATATATATATATATATATATATAGCTCCACTTTGAATCATTGAAAGCTTGAAACTGCCTGCCACATCCCCCCAACTTTAATATACCAACTCCGAGATCGCACTACAGTGGGGTAAAGGGAATTTCCGTTTTAGCGCTATCTGCAGAAGCACTAAACGGGAGATTTCCTGTACCCTGTGTGCAGTGCCATCACAGAGACGGCACATTCACAGACACAGAGTGCAGGGCACCTTGCTGCCCTGCAGAAACACTAGCTTTTTCCTTTTTACTTACCTTTTCATCCCTGACAACATCGATGTTCTAAACACTTTCGATGATATGGTCTCGACCATATGAATTTCGATGGTTTCAAGTGGAACCATATATAAATATATATATATATATATATATATATATATATATATATATATATATATATATATATATATATATATATATATATATATATATATATATAAATATATATATATATATATATATATATATATATATATATATATATATATATATAATTTTTTATATGATACATACATTTATTTATATGTATATAAATAAATATATATATATATATATATATACACACACACACACACACACACACACACACACACATATATATATATATATATATATATATATATATATATATATATATATCTTTTTATGCATTTTTTAGATTTTTGAGGGTGTATATGTCTATATATATTGCATGTTTTATATAATGTATGTATCTGAAAAAATGTTTATAGAAAACCCCCTTTTTAAAGAGTTTAGTGACTATGTGTTTAATGTGTGATAGGGATGAATTGGTGTGTGGGATAGAATTCTCTAAAGTGGACAACATGCTGCTGATGGATTGGTACAGGTTTGGATGTATTTTAATGAATTTTAATGTGCATATACTACCATCTAGTGGTCCTTCTAATGTTAGTCACCCGTTAGATTCAGGTCATATATTTATATTTTTATTTCTGTTTATAGTTTTATATAATTTGATATGTACATATTTTTATCAATAACCCTTGGGAAGTTTTTATATATGTATTTTTATAGATTATATGTGTCTCGTCTCCTTTATAGAAATGCTTTAGCTTTTAATGTTGGGATTTTAAAGTTTTCTTAAAAATGTAGTGACTTAACAGAATTGCTGATTGATTTATTAATGGAGCACAATGATTGTTGACTATTGAGTTGATAGGAAGATTGGACTGTATTTAAATGTGAACCACAGCAGTTTCTGGTATGTCTAATGAAATGTTTGTTGTGAACCCGAAAGTGCTAACATAGTATACTGTTTTTACTTTGTTTTTTATTTGCTATTAAAGTCTCCTTCACTACTGTGGTGTTGCTTCAATAGTTTCTTTACTTGTGGGCTTGTGTTTGTCATTGAGGCACTTTGCCCTGCGACTGTTTTTTGGTACTCCAATTGATGGTAATGAATGCCTTTAGGAGGTATAGATAGGTTGATAGGTTGGTACTAGGCTAACGGCCCTAGGGCCTATAGAAGCCTAGCCATAACAATTCCCTGACTATTTCTTCCCATATTATTTACTTCCCTGGACCCCTGTCTAGCAGGGTGACAGATGTGATCCCCAGGGTGAATTTCCTATCTCCCATCCAATCATCAATGTTCCTTTTGAAGAGGGCCAAAGAGGTGCTCTGCTTGACATGTACGGGCAGTCTATTCCAGAGTCTGGGGAGTCTCTGGGTCAGGAACCTATCTCTCCAGCATGTTTAGTTCATTTTGATGACAAGGTTTAGATCCCTGGAGCGTGTGTCTCTGAGGGACTGGTATTTCCAACAGCTCTGGGTTTGACATGGCCTTGTATGTTAAGCAGACATTGCCTCTGAGTATATGATATGTGACAGAGTATAGGTGGAGTTTTTTAGACGGTCAGCATAGGGCATCTGCTTTAGGCCTGTGATTCTTTTAGTAAGGTATTTCTGTGGCCTTTCCAGTTGTTGCAGATGTCTTGAGAGGTACATACCAAACAGGGCATTGTATTCTATAATGAGTCTAATGATGTATGTGTACAGCGGGACAATTACCTCCTTTTTTTCTGGATGAAAAGCCCTTAGTAATGAGGCGTGCCACTTAGTAGGATTTCCTGACTGTTGTGGTGATGTGGTTATGGAAGGTGAGACCACTGTCCACCTGTGTCCCTAAGTCTCTTATCACACTTTCACTGTTTAGTGTACTGCCACCTATGTGGTAATTCACAGGTACATGTTTTTTTTCCAAAGGGGATAACTATACATTTCTTGGCATTGAGCTTGAGCCCATGGCTCTGGCACCAAGCATCTGTTTCTGTAAGGCCCTTTTGCAGAATATCCACATCATTTGGGGATTCAATAATGGCTCTCATTAGATCTGCCTTTGACAAAACCAAAATGGCGAGCCAAGAGTTTGTAGGCTGCTTATGTCCTTATTTATTAATTCCATAATGACCCTTTCTACAGTCTTTGCCTTTGTGTCTTTATCTGTCTGTGAAATCAAATGTCTGATACTGTTCTTTTAAGTGATACAATGCCTTCCTTTCAGAAACATATCATGTCATTTTCTGGCAGATCATATCTTTACTATGGTCTTCACACACTCACTCTGAAAACCTGTAAATATAAACCTTCATGAGTTATATAGCTAGACTTCTTACTAATATGGTTTTATCATCAATGCCAGAATGTACATTCCCAAACTGCAAAAAGTTAAGTTTAAAAAGAAAATTGGTTTGCCCAATTTCTAGGCCAGAAGACATCCCTTAGTAACAAAATGTCCAACTTGCTTACCGAAATGATGGAGATGGTTTTGTCCAACAACTTCATCTTTTTTAATGGTGAATTATACCGGCAACGCAAGGGGGTTGCCATGGGGGCATCTTGTGCATCCTTCTACGCAAATGTAGTATTGCACATGTGGGAGCATACATTCGTTTTAATACCCCCATGGAAAGATCACATTCTGTTCTACAGACGTTATTTGGATGACATCTGTATTTTATGGTCTGGCTCTGAAGGAACCTGTCTGAATTCCTTACACACATCAATTCAACAACGAATTTCCTACAATTCACACACACAGTGGATCAGCACGAACTTCATTATCTGGACATTACTCTTTACAAGGACTACAATCAGAAAACTTTCCATTCCAAACTACATCGCAAGGCAACATTTTCTAACTCCTTGCTACACTTCGAAGTGCCCACCCACCATATCAAAAGAGGGGATCATTAAAGGGCAGCTCATCAGAGCAAGTAGAATATGCAGTACGGAGAAAGATTTTGATTCTGAGGTGGAATTTTTGAAAAACCTTTTCTTGGAGAGAGGTTACCCTCTGGAACTATTTCTAACTCTAGCAGCAGAGGTAAAATCTGCACGACATTCCCTCTACAAACCAGTACTAGGGGGGGGGGGTTTGTACCAGTGACCAACAATACACAAAACAAGGATACTGTTCACACTAACAGTTTTGCATACACATACTCATCAAATTCCTATGAATTGGAAGAAACAATCTTACATCACTGGCCGGTTTTAACCCTCTTTGAAGAACTAAAAGACTACATACCACCTAAACCCAGTTTTGTTCGTAAAAGAGGGGCTAATTTAAAGGAATTATTTGAAAGAAATCAAAGAAAAAAGATGAAGGTAAAACAACCAAGGCTGGGCACATTCAAATGTGGTGCCTGTGCCCAATGTCACGCCATATCTAAAGAAACAGCACCATACCTCCCGTCTAGGAACTACAAGATACACCCCACTGGATTTTACACCTGTGCCTCTAGAGGGGTCGTATACTTGGGGATGTGCACCAACTGTCAAAGTTTCTATGTGGGCAAAACTGAGAGGGAATTAAGAAAACGTATCTACGAGCATCTTTATGACATGACCAGGAAGAAGGAAACCAACGCCCTCTACAAACACTCACTCTCCTGCCCAGAACCCAAAATCCAGTTTCTAGTTCTGGAACAGGTTGAGCCAGATGCAAGAGGTGGTGACTGGGAATCCACCTTGGGCTACCGTGAACTATTATGGCAGTTGAGACTGAACGCAGGGAAGCCACCAGGTCTGAATGGGATGATCAGCATTAAACCGGTCCTCAAGCTTAGGAGGGCTAGGTTATAACTCTCACACTTGACCCCCTTCATACCACAGCATCCCCATACAGCATATTAAATTATTGAACATCCACGGTTATAGGATTCCGACTAATAAATCAAATTCTATATGAAATGTTATATGGATGGGCATTAAAAATACCTCACGCATATTTTATTGCATGTTTTTATCAGTGTAAAGTAATAATGAAAAAAAATTTTTAACAATTCACTGACAATCCAAACACATCTTCAAGCATATTCTTTAACAATCTACAACCCCAATCAGACTTCAGACTTTTATGTTCTGAAACCTAGGAAACTGGCATTTTAAAATGTTTTTTTATGGTTAGTCATTTTTATTTAAGTGCAGATGTTATTGCAAACATTTCATTTTTTGAGTTGATACAATGACTAACTTTTTTAACACCCAACTCTAAAGCACCACACCTTAGTACTAGATTTACTAATTAATTAATTGTATAATTGCCAGGCTATTTAATGGAGGTTACTGCACACTGCAATTTGTTTTCACTTGATAAAGCTCAGGACTGCCTGAGCGAAAGCGCTTGTGTGATTTTATCTGTGACTTTTGGAATACTTCAGTGTGATTTTATCTGTGACTTTTGGAATACTTCAGAAATAAAAATACAGCCTTGTGGACTTTAGCAGAGTTCCGGTTCCTTTCTTCAAGGTCGTGGATTATTCTTTGCTTAAGTTTAAAAAGAAAATTCTATTCATTAATTTATAGCATCACTCAACAATGCTGCTAGGACAAAGAAGGGTTCCATTTTCAAAACTGAGTTCCAATGTTCATTTAATATATTCAGAGAAAAACTTAAGATGTTGATATCTACCAAACTGCACTGTATATTATTACTATTACTATTACTATTACTATTACTATTACTGTTACTGTTACTATTACTGTTACTGTTACTGTTACTATTACTGTTACTGCTACTTTACTGTTATTGTTACTGTTACTGTTATTATTACTATTACTGTTACTGTTACTATTACTATTATTGTTACTGTCACTGTTACTATTACTGTTACTGTTACTATTACTATTACTGTTACTGTTACTGCTACTATTACTGTTACTATTACTGTTACTATTACTACTACTA